>NC_136608.1:8654095-9044095 GCF_910589615.1 Taurulus bubalis | reverse complement strand
CCCAACGGGAGTTCAGAGCATGTGTCTGCATCTTTTGAAGATAAGCTTTTATTTGGTTTTCACCCACTCAGCAGTTTTAAATAGGACACGCAAGCTGACATTGCTCTGTATCTTGAAACAGAATTTATTTAAATGTTTAGATAATTTCTGTCGCCAATTTAGTTTTGTGTGTCAATTTATGTGTCTCTTGCAATTTTCACACCCGTTTTTAAACATTTAGGCATGCTACCGACAAATATAAATCTGCTTTCACCCTCAAAATAAATCATGTTAAGTTGACAGCATTCACAGCAGCATCGCAGTCTTGTGATGAAAATAGAAAATGAGAAGGCACCAAAATATACCTTTTATATATCTTTCTCTCAGGTTAAATTCTTGGCTTTTACCTCTTTCTCTGCAAACGTTTCATTCACTGGTGTTTGTGGGCTTAGATATGAAACAGCCCATATCTGGAAAGATAGTACTGGACATTTAGCCATGACTAGATTAGGTTTATGGCTTTCGGAAGTTCCTAAAAGTTTGAGTTTCTTCAGTCTTGAGCCACAGTTTTCAAATAGCGGATGATGAAAAACAGATTACAGCACGTTTTGTTCAGAATTCAGGCAGTAAAGGCCTTTTTAGCACCGTGGACGTTGCATTTTGAGATTGTTTGCATTAAAAACTTTCCTACCACGTCTGAAACGTTTCAGATCTGCCATCTGCTGTAATCCTGACACAAAACAAAAATAAGAAAAATCAATGGGAAACTTGCTGCTAAGTGCATGCCAGGCCAGTACAGTACAGTACAGTACGCCTGGTAAAGACTCTGCAGCAGAGCCAAAAGGTCTCACACTATTCTCTAAAATCATCTCTTTGCCACAACAACACAGCAACAGTGTGAATGTGACTCTGTGCAGTGTGTGTCTCCCTGCCTGAGCGAGCATCTCCGTGTGTGTGTGTGTGTGTGTGTGTGTGTGTGTACTCATTTTTCCATGCATAAACCTTGGCAGGTGTCCAGCGCCAGTTGGACGGAGCTCAGTGAGAGAAGGGAAAGACTTGTCTTGTCTTAGCAGTTAAATCCCCTCTGAGACGGCGAGGGAAACACACTCAGTGAGTTTTATGTATTGTTGCAAAGCTGCTTTTTATGGAGTTAAGCGGTGGTAAGCACCCCCTCAGGCTTTCTCAATCGCCTCGCCAACAGGTATTATGATACACAGGCTTCGGTTCACTAACGGACCTTCAGAAGAAGCTATGTCATCTGTTTCCAGAGGATTAGGCGATTACCGTTAAACTAAATCATGTGCAACAGGTTGAATAAAAACACTCAATAAAGCCGATTAATCTGTTTCGCCACCTTCAGGTTGTATGCAAATTCAATTATTAGCATGGAATTCTATGGGATTTTAAGGGCATTTTGTCAGAATCACTGACCGTATCCCTTTCAAACCAAATGTTTCCTAAACTATACCGTGTTTATCATTATATGACAAAACAAACTGAACCTTTTAAATCAAATTACATTATAAGGAGAATGGAAGCAAAAATGTGAAGATCAAAAATGATTTAAAGCCCAAATACCGCTCATTATAGAACACATATAGAAGGCAACAGATCATATTTCCTTTATTCTGCTGCAGCACAAAGTAAGTGTACCACTTCTTTCCTAAAATAAAAAAAGCAAACAAAAAGGAAGCAACCAAAATGGCTTAAAGGATCTATTTTGTTATTTACGACTAAGTAGTTGATGACATGGCGATCTGTATTTTAGACTTCAAAGCACTAAAGTGAAAGCACACAAGGCGTGTGTGCACACAGCAAGACTCGACCAGCAGATTCCCGGAGGGGGAAAGCTACGAGGTAGTGAAGCAACTCTTGAACATATTGTTTGGCTTCAGAAGATTTCAGTTATGCTGCACACATTGTGATAGTTAAATAGAAGTGCAAATACAAAGTGGTGGCTGGGAGATTCATTTTCTGAATTCTACCATAAAAAGAGCAAACGTTTGCACCCCAGTAGGTCGACAGGTGTGTAGGAGAATACCTAGAGGAGACAATATAGAACAAAAAAACTCCTGCACACTGTCTTCTCTACTTCATCCAAATGTATATTTAGTGTGTAAATACCATGAATAAATGAACTGCCAACTCTTCTATAATATGAATTATTACACTCCTGCAGCATGCTGGGTATAGCTCACATGCACGTTTTGGACCGGTTCTGCAATAGGAGATATGATCATATGATGCAGCTTGTTATTTGATTCCCCACATCAAGGGATGGGTGTACTTGTGTCTCTGTCTTGTATAAACGTCTTTAGCTCATTCAATTCAAATTAGAATGCATGGCGTAACTGTTTTAGTTGACACGAGGAATATTTATGGGCATTTCATATTTTTGTATTGTCAAAACACTGCATAATCAATCATGTAAATTGTTGATTAATCACCAGCTCATTTTTCGGCAATTAGGCACAAAAAACTGGTCTCACTGGAATGACTGGAGGACATTTTGGAGCAGATAAAGCAGAGCTCGACCCCTATAGCGAGGAAGCGCTTTTTGTCTCCGTGTTCCTTTCTTCATGCTCCCTGACAGACGAGAGGAAACACATCAAAGCTTTTCTAAATGTCATCCTAATTATCAGAGACGTCGCGTGGAAATATCAAAAACATACCAAAATACCAAAGCCTCGAGGTTTCTCTCATCATGTAATCCCTCAATTTGATCTTCAGCTCCCGAAGCCCGATCAGCACCGGAGAGGAGTCAACAGCGAGTCAGGCTGAGTGTGTGCAACACTCACCGTGAGTCACATCCGACAGGCCGACAGAGGGGATGACCAAAAGTCAACTTTGCTGACTTCCAAGAATAAACTACGTGCTTATACAAGCAATAAATGCCAGCACAAATAATACAAGTTGGCTTGCTTCTAGCATTGCAATCATTCAGCTAATACTACCACTACTACTAATACTACTACTACTACTACTACTGCTACTACTACTACTACTACTACAACTACTACTACTATTACTACTACTACTACTACTACTACTACTACATCTTTAATCTGCAACACAAACAAAAGTTCAGTGTTAACATCAGATTAAAAACAAGGGAGTTCAACCTGTCTTCACCTCCTAATTGGTTGATAATTTTGAAGCCGCTGTGGCTCCTCCCCACGGGGGTTTTCACTTAATCGGCCTGATTAGACCTCTTCTCAGGACAAACTGTGATTGAACCTTTGTTTTTGTTCGCATAGCGTGGCACAGGCCTTCACAGATGGTGCACGGGATACCGACGTGCTGAGAATTATTAGACCACATAACTCCCATCAAGAGGAAAGATGGCAAATTTAGAGGATGCCGGATGAGAGTTATGACTGGAGTATTGTCTGAAATTGTTATTTTTGATTTGTGTCATATAGAAAAAGCTAACTACCAAAAACAAAACATTTCAGACGATACTCAGGTCATAGGATAATATATAGTGCTCCCAATATAATTCCCTACATAGAATGATATATATATATGTGTATCGTGAATAGTAGATGAGGGATTTGAGCACATCCTTTTTCATTGCACACATTTTGACAAGACAACAAAATTACCATTAAAAACATCTACATCTCCTGTGAATGCTGGCACACTCGCATATTTTTTATTTTATTTATTTCTTTGCAGCTGTAGCTCCACTGGTGTGGAAGGGTTGTACAAAATATGAGCTTGTCAGACCGGGAATAATGTGGTAAATATGTCAGATTTTGGACCCAGAGTGCAATAAAGCAGAAACAAACTGCTGGAGTCATTTGGGTAAACCTGATGTGAGGCTGTTTTGGGATTTGTAAAAATATTTGGACTCATTAGGAAGGAAGAAGACTGCGAAGGAAGTCTCTTCGGTTGTTCAACAAACTTGGAAAGCATAGACAATTTCATTTTGTTTTAATTCCAGGGTGATCGATTACATGTACTATCATTGATATAGCCGCCCACCAGCTCAATATCTGACCTTCACTCAGACTGTAGGCAGGAAAACATACTGGACTTTCATGGACACTATAATAAAACTGGCCTTTGAAACACAACACAATCCATATTGTTATGGACACAGGATGCTCCACATGTGGAGGCATATACAGACATCTTTAAGTTCCAGCTACTTTAATAAAAGAGAGAGAGAGAAAGTAATAACGGAGATATCTGCTCCCTTATCTCATGGTGAACCTGTCGGCCACCCTCCAAAGTCCATTATACCTAGAAGGACGCATGTGTGGTTTTGGGGGACGAAAGAACGAGTCCATGATGCTAATCAATAGTCTGAAGGCTTAGACACACTTGTCCTTCACTTTGTACATTTCTGTCTGTTGCAAAAAAAAGCCTCAGATTTAGAGAGGTGGAAAAAAAAGAGACAGAAAGAGAGAGATAAAAAAGGCTGAACAAGTAAAAAGAATATAAAAAGAGAGAGAGAGAGAGAGAAAGGGTTGAGGACCGAGCGGAGTATTACGTTTTGGGGAGAAAAGAGGGAGCGAGGGACGTAAAAGGGAGAAATATAGAGACAGAGTTTGAGGAAGAGGTGATGAAATTGCGAGACAGAGAAGAAAGGGAGCCCTGGAGAGAAAGCGAGAGATGAAGGGATGCAGGGTGTGGAGGTGAAGTTAGATCTGGTTGGAGAGAGATAAAATGAGGGCTTGGTGGAGGGAGGTGAGAGGTGAGAGGTGATTATTCCAAAGTGCATGTCTCTTTTTTTCTCTCTCTCTCTCTCTCTCTCTCTCTCTCTCTCTCTCTCTCTCTCTTTCTCATTCTATCTTTTTCACACTCCCGGCATGTTTTTTGTTATTGTTGTCCTCAATGATCTAGCATCCCCTGTTGCCTTTTATCCTCATCCTTTGTTACGTTCCATACCCTCTCTCTCTCTCTCTCTCTTTCTCTCTCTCTCTCTCCTCCTCCTCCCTCCTGTGCCCTCACTCCTGTCCATCTCTCTTTTCTCTCACTCATCCTCTATGCATAATTCAAGCTGAGATTCCAGCATGACGAGTGTGGCCATTAAAAATACATGCGATCGCCGCGCCGAGGCCGTTTAGTGCTGCCTTACCTCGGAGGAGGAGCGTTACCGGTTAGGGCGGTGAGGGCAGAGAGAGGGAGGACAGAGAAGGAGGAGGGAGAGGTGGGAGGCGAGGAGAGAGAGAGAAGCAGGAGGGGTGGTGAGATGAAGAAGCTGGAGTAAAAGAGCAAAATCAAATCTGAAAATCAGAGGAAGAAGGTATAGGTATACACACTGCTGCACTGTGTTTGGAAATGGAGGTCTTATTCCAGCGTGTGCTGCAGCATTGCTCTCACAGACTGTTTAAAGACTCCGTATTCTTTCTCATATCCATGTTTTACCCACATTGGAACCATAACATCACTTTGATATGCAAAGCTCTTATCCATTCATCACAATACGCTGTCTTTTTGAGTCATCAGATAGCAAAACACAGCGTAGTGACTTATAATACTGTGAGACAGAAACTTATTGACACTTATTTTATCATCTGTCTGGACAATTGTGAGAGAAGCAGTAGAAGTACAACATTCTCTTTTATTAGTTATCAGTTGTAAGTTATCGACCAGGATTACTCCTTGTATGCCGATGCAGTACATTGCTGGATATTGTTGCATCTCTTTGTGTTCACACAATGCTAATGTCGGTCTAAACACGACTTTGGGGAAGCTGGAAGCAGGAGGGAGGTGGAGTGATGAGGAGGAGGAGACTATTACTGGCAGGCAATGAATGCGGATTAAAGGGAAAAAAGAAAGAAATGTTTTCTGTCTCTGTCCTCCTTGACCTCCAGCTTAGGGGGGTAATTGGCAAACCCCTGCAAGTAATGCACTCTCGCTCACACACAAACAAGCACACATACTATTGCTCTAAACACTTATATACCAGCTTAATATGTACATTTCCCCTCCCATTTTATTCTTCGTCAATCAATAAATCAATTGCATCAATCACTTCCTTTTGAATCGTCAAACAAATATCGGGGATATAAATGATATATCTAAATATGCATGTGTGTAATAGAGTGAGAGAAAGAGTGTCATATCCAGCATATGTCATGTTCTATATAAATCTCCAAAGGAGGACATCTATTTTAACACACACACACATACACACACACACAGAGAGAGACGCATCCTGTCAATGCCCACCTCCAAAAGATTTTTTTTTTTTGCAGGAGGAACCTGGCTTTCTGCTAATGTTCTTTCCATGTCTTCTGCCTGCTTTCATAAATAATACGCCGCAGCGATTAACATGGTCCGAGAAGGCTGCAGGAGACGGAGAGCATGGAAGAAAGCAGCCAGGAGAAGAAAGATGGATTGAGGCATGCCGAGAGCAGGAAAGCAGGCATGTGGAAACGCTAAACACTTAACTTCTTTCTTCCTTCTTCCTCCCACCTGCTTTCTCTGATCTAATGTAACATCGCTGCAAGATGTAAGAACACCTCCCGCAACCCGTCTTTTTCCCTCAAGTCTTCAACTGCTCTTTTACTGAACTCTTTTCCTCTGACGATTACCGTTTTACCGCCTTCCATCTCCTTATCTATCACCTTTACTGCCCTGCTTCTTCCTGTGTCGCACTATTTACTGGCCTCCTCCTCCTCCTCTTTTAGGGATTGGAAAAGAAGCAGAGGCATATAAAAAAAGAATATGGATGAGAGGAAACAAGAAAATGGCACTATACTGTCGAGGGAAAACAGATTAAGAGGTTAATCTGAATAGTGGAGAGGAAAATAAAAAGAAGCAGCCATTTTCTCTCCATAACTTGTTTTGTGTCTGCTTCTTTCATTGCACCTTCTCAGCCGGTAATCATTGCTCTATATCAAACATGCACTTTGAATTTTAGCTAAGGACCAGCTGACATCACAAAATGGTCTGCACCTCATTTCCGAGAGAATCCTTCCCTCGTCTCATTTTCTGTCTTCTGTCCTACTTTCACTCACATTTATTAAAATGAAGTCAAATCGGAATATGTTTTCAAATCTGTGAACTATTCGGGGTGCTCTTGTTTTAACCGCCCAGCCGCCTCGACGCTGGGAATGCTGCTTGAAAGATAAAGCCGATGTAATGAAGCGCTTGTGTCACTTATCCCGCTCTCCGAAATATTAAAAATGCATTCCTTCCTTTCTACGCCCTAGAAAGAGACTTGAGAAATAATCTATGAGTCCCGTGTCAGTCAATTATAAAGAAGAGTTTGAAATGCAATGACTGTTGTTGCTCCGCAGCACGATGCTGAACTTACCGCCCAAGTGTTCATTCTGTCACCTACGGGAGCAAACGCACCTCATACCATGTGATGCGATCATTTAGCACACGCCCACTGATCGATCACGGAAGACAAGCAGCCAATCAGATGACGCGTGATCACAAGAGCGGTTTAAGGAGCAGTCGTCCGGCACAGATTGCTTTCTTGTTATTCCAACAAACAACACATGCTGTAACAGACAACAAGCAGTTGGTCTTTTTCAAAAACAGACGAACACATCGAGCGAATACAACAGAAAGTCACTTGGACTTGAGCTGTTTTCCCATTTCGAACACTTTCCAGAGCAATTTTCAGCCTGCCACCAAATTTCACACCTGTATAGCAGCTTAATCACGTGTGTGTGTGTGTGTGTGTGTGAGTGACCCAAATAGTTTCGGAAGACACAAATATGACACACTCTCCTTACTCATGATGTGAGTTGTGAGACGCTCTGAGATGTGTATCTGCCCTCCTCTCAGTGCCTCTATGCAATGAAAAAATGTATATAAAATAATAAGAAAGAAACGCCTAAACAGATCATCACGCTCCCGTCAGATGTGCACACGTTCTTATCAGCTCACTGCTAAACCACAGGGGTCGCTGACACAGTTTACACATTAGCACTGCTCCACTGTGGAGGGTTGAACCACAAAGCTTATTGTAGTCAATTTTAGGATGACGCCTTGTGATTTTACATTAACATCAAATAGATAGAAAGCACTTGTCATTGATACATTACACGCTTCTTATGCACTTTCTAAGCATTCATAAATATAAGCAGCACTACTCTGCAGCAGGTCTGTAACTAAAGATCATTTGTATTATCTACAGATTTGTTTGATGAAGTGTAAAATAATTCATCAACAACAGTCCAAAACCCAAAGACATTTATTCTACAATGATAAAAAAAGGAAAAGAGCAGCAACTATTTGTCATTTTTGGTTGAACAACAATGACGCTTATTTCTTATCAAAAGTGTTGCATCAATTACATTTCTGTTTCATTTTCCCTTCTCTGATACAGACAATGGGCCCTCATCACAGCAGCTATTCGGACATGTCACAGCAGGGTAAACACAGGAGTAATTAAAAACATTTCATTTAGGTGGGCCTCAGCATGTAGCTCGCTGGAAGGTTTTTTATTTGATCGTGAGTTCAGCCTGTTTCCATGTCGAAATAGCTGCTGTGTAAACGTGACATCCAGAGATTTAAGCTGCTGCAAACACCAAAAAGCATCAACGTGTGCATCAAACCCATTTTAGTAAACTAACGACTCGTACATGCAAAGCTCTGACCTCGTCACAAGCAACTAGCAGACCTTCTGCACAGACAGCAATCCAAACAGGTGACTGAACCAGCGACAGTATAAATGCAAAACTGGAGGAATTGTAAATGATTCAAAGGCCTGCAGGCTTAAAACACAACAGCTTCAGAGAGCAGACACTACATAACATAACATTACCGTAACGCTACAAACTCAATAAAAAGGACGACTGACATGGCCAAGACCACAAAACAAGTCACTATAATCGATCAAATATTTTAAACAGAAATACTGCTTAAATACTCATTTCATTGTTGTTACTTACATGACAGCGACCAAGAACCGGCATCAAGTTTAGTTCATAAAATGACAAATACCTCTTTTAAAATTGGAACTCCTCAGCTGTAGTTTCCACTTTGCAACTTCTCACTCAATCACATTGTCTCTAGTTGCTCATAGTTAATTCATTTCAAATGAGAAAAGCCATTACATTCGCATCATTCCGATGCATTCGCACATGTCTTCCAAAGCGGGTGGTGGAATCGTGCCGGCTGAAAACATTTTGTCAGGGAACCAAACTCACGACAGAAATGTGTTTGTGTTGTTTTTGCTGCAGCCAAGAGCTCTTCCCCCCCAACGGACATGTTGTCTTGTGAAATAGAGGTGCGACTAATACCGCTAACAATATCTGCGTTCCATGTAAGCGTGCCAGC
Organism: Taurulus bubalis; assembly: GCF_910589615.1. Classification (NCBI taxonomy): domain Eukaryota; kingdom Metazoa; phylum Chordata; class Actinopteri; order Perciformes; family Cottidae; genus Taurulus; species Taurulus bubalis. Next base: position 9,034,864 of record NC_136608.1, on the reverse strand, counting down.
GTCCCGGTATTGTACTTGCTGGCTTCACACCTGAACGACCATGGATGTGAGCGGTGAGCGTTGGCACCTCAAACCACCCCAAATCCCATCAGAGTTTAATGCAGTTTGAAAATAATCCCCATGTAAACATGAGTTTCCTCGAACCACAAAAAGATATGTGATGCATGTTGGGAACACTGCACGCGTGGCTGCCAACTCCTCCTTATTAGCCAGGAGGGATCAAAGTAGAGAAAATGTTACCTGACAAAAAGGAGCAGGCCTTTCTCCGAGCCGAAACCATGACTCTGCATCACAGGAAAAGCACGGGTGTGACTCATAACATGAATGTGGGATTTGTTCCGTTTTAGATGTGTTGCGGTATACGTTCATTATAACATCAATATTACACCTGTGTTTGACAAGTTACAATTTCCATTGGGAGAAATGTCCGTAATGTTGAATGTGACGGAGGAACCATTAATGTTATTAGTTACAACGATGCTTTTCCTGTCAAAATGGTCTGCTTTGTCCGTCTGTGGTGTGTGAAAGCGTTGCCTGTGTGTAATAGGTTCACTTATCCCTTATCTGAGCTTCTATTCAGGCACCAAAACTGATGAAAGGAAGAGGGGAGATAGGATCTCATCCCACTCTGATGTACTCTATACACTGGTCCTCTCCATACATGCACTTGCAGATAATACTCACACAGTCTCTCTCTCTCTCTCTCTCTCTCTCTCTCTCTCTCTCTCTCTCTCTCTCTCTCTCTCTCTCTCTCTCTCTCTCTCTTATGCTTTCCATCTCCCTCACAAACACAGAGATTCAATTAATACCTTTTTTAGGAAACCCTCTGTCACACACACACACACACACACACATTCACGGTGTGAAGGGGTCACAAATAAATCCGCAGATAAACACACACACTGTCCGCAGTTTCATTAAACATGTTTAATGACCTCTTGGTTCTTATCAGAGAACTTGATTAAACTTGAAATTACATTCCTATTTCCTCCCTGTATGTGCTCATGTGTTTATATGTTGTGATTGGGATCGTGTGTGGACAAAGTTTAGTCTGCTGAACGTACTAATAGTTTCAGTTGAATTGTTTTTCACTGATCCAGCTATCTGAGTCACTATCAGACCTGACATCAAGATGTATTGTTGCATTTAGAAGTTAAAGAGCAACTCTTCCTATGAACATACTTCAAAAAATCAATGAAAAATGGAAAGAAAAAGTGAAAATAAATGCTGAATATGTGCCACGGCCCTCCAAGTAAATAACAAACCACATACACAAATGTGTATACGGGCTCCTTCAAGGTGTTTCCCCTGTTTCAGGGCTTTAAGGGTCTATACGAATGGAGGATGTCTGTGTTGTACAGATTGTGCAGATTCTTTGAAGCAAATGTGTAACTGGTGGTTTTGAGTTGTGTAGATAGAAATTACTTGACTTGACTCATCAATGGGATATTGCTAAGCTCTACATTGACACATTTCCAAGCGTGTTAATAACTGGAAAAAACATTCATCCAACAATTCTGCCTGTCATTTTCAAACCCGGTTCAAAGGAACGGCACCATTGAGCTGCAAACAAATCCAATTTACTCTGTGTTCACCCATTACATATGGCTCCGGTGAATGAATCATCTCCAAGCAACACTCGACAAATGAAAGTAATAAATAATTTCAGAAGGATAATTAAGTCCCCCTTCATTAACCATTTGCTCATTAAGGCTGCCTTCGTTAGCGGAGGTTGGATGATCGCGTCCTGCTCGTCTGAAGCGGCCGTGATGTTTCCCCGCTTCAGGAACGCTTCGCAGGCACAAGTTGACACAAACCCGAGACCCACTCGTGTCCTAATGAGGTTTCCTGCTCGCTGTGCAGTGTGCTGTGTGGTGTCGTTGTCATCACCCTCTTAATGCATAATGCCTCCGTGAAAGAAATCAACACCACATCATTACACTCTCGAGGATGCCGCGCTCTCGCCTGCTCACTTTGTCTTTTTTTGGTCCTGTCGCTGTTTTTTCTTTCTATTCTGTTTTTTTTGTTTCTTCTGCTTTCTCTTTCGTCTTATTCTGTCTGTCAGATTCTTCCTCCCAATGTCGTCTTCGCACTCTTTGCCCTCTCTCTGCTTTCTCGCCCGTCATTATTCCATCAAACAGTCTGCAGGATTAGGACGAGACTGTAACTAAGCCAAAACTCCGCCTGACCTTGAGAATAATAGCACATCTGTCAGGGATTGCGTCTGAATTGGCATCTGAATAGGAAGAAGAAAAAACGTCTTTAATTGCATTTTAATGCAGCTGTTGTCAACCTTGTGAAGCTGAACGCCGATTTGATTTGTATTTCAGAGGGTGCTGCTGCGCCTGAAAAGGAGATTGTTCTCGTGCGCCTTTTAAGTGTACAAAAGCCCCAGCCTGGGGTAACGTTCCAAGGGTTTGAGCAAACATTTGCTCTCACTAATTGAAACAAAAGGTGTGAGATTTCATTCGCACGTGCATGAGAGCACTATGTTTGGAGACACACAGAAAATGTAGTTTTGTATATATATATATACATACGTTATAGTCATTCAAGTGCCTCCTGGGACTGGGGAAGTTCATGTCACACAATGCACAGTTAAGAAATCCACCTCAAACAGAGAGAGCAGTGCTCAGGAAAGCAATCATTGCAGTGGTAATACACAGGCAGATGAATATATCAGCAATATCACACGGTGCGGCAGTTAATTCCCCAGACAGACAGAGAGGAACGGAGGCTGCGGCTGAATTATGGAAGCAATTGGAGGGCTCGTCTGCAGCTATTCCTCCTCCTACAGGCGTTCACGTGGATAATACACACACGCATATGTAAGGCATACTTTACCAAGATGGGAATCTAATGTAAAGAAGGCTCACACACCAGCTCACGCACAGCTGGATGTTTGGGTGAGCGTGGGAATGACCCTGGAACGCTTGATGAAAGCCACCAGCAGAGACACAAATAATAAGTTGTCTCTTTAAAGGAAACAAGTGTGTGTGTGTGTGTGTGTGTGTGTGTGTGTGTGTGTGTGTGTGTGTGTGTGTGTGTGTGTGTGTGTGTGTAGGAGCAGTGTTTTTTAGATTCCCTTGAGGCAAAGTCATCTCATGTACTCTTGACAGCCACCACTTATTAATTTATGAATTGAATTTCTTTTTTTTTAACACTTCATTGTAGGACTTCCTGGTAACAGAGCAAGCAAAAACACACACACTCACACACAGTCCAGTATGATGCGAGGGCAGCTATCACTTCCTCGCTCTTAGATGTACAATTTGTCATAGTATTTGATAGAGATGACCTCCAGTTTTGGTGCTTATATGTGGACTATTAGCTTCTCCATGTGCAAACATTAGCGGGATAAAAATCGTTCAGCTTCGGCCAAGGTTTGCCTCAAGAGGTGACTTAAAGTCTCAGGGGTTAACCGATCCATAATGCTGCAGTAATTACCAGCCGCGGACACAATCGATACCCGCGGATGAAGCAGTCGCTCTTTGAGGATGAGCGGTCGCAGAGGAAGATAAAGACAAAATCTGAGAGTGAAAAAATGTGTGAGTGTTTTAATGAGAGGAGCAGAGGAGGGGCAGCAAACTGGAAACAAGGGCAGGTTAGTAATGGACAGGATGTCCACAGGTATGTGCCCTCTTTATTTCACTTGCAATTTGTGAGCAGCACCTATATGACTCAATAGTATCCTCATTAAATCGAGTCCCCATAGAAGCACGAAACAATGCCCACTGGAAACAAAACAAAGCCTTGTATGAGCTGTTCCACACACCTGTTCATGCTGGATACTTACAGTTTATTACAGCTCATATTTTTGGGAGTTTGGGCAATCATTCTCATCAGTATGAAAGAGATTGAACTCATCAAGTTAGTGAATCAGATCTGGGAATGTTGCAAGGAAGAAGCACCGCTGGCCAGGAAAGTCAAACACTCAGACGATCACACGGATTTCACACGAACCCAAACCATGACGGTTCTGCAGCGCTGTGATCTATACATTTCCTTTAAATGTAGTGTAGAAATTGCCAGCTTAGAGCATTTTGATGACCCCCATTCGCTCTGTTCTTTTTATATGTTAAATTCCTTTGGAATTGCTTCAGAAATATGCCGCTGCGCCGGGGCCTGGTTCCCCACGAGGATTAGCAAAGTTTCATCGTATTATATCTGATGTCATCCCCTCTCTCCACTCCGTATCATCCCACAAAGCAGAAACGGTTACAGATAATCTTCAAAAGAGGAACCACTGACAAAAGAAACACCAACAACTTTTGTTCGTCTTGATTTCCCTGCGACTGTCAGCACGCGGTTCCCTCTGCGGCTGAGCGCGGTGAAAACAAAAAAAGGCTGTTTTCCTGAGGATTTGGACGGGATATTTTTCACACAATCTGTTGTTTGAATCTCTTTTGTCTGCTGCTAGATTTAAAAGACACACACACTCTCTCTCTCTCTCTTTCGCTCTCAGGGCTGTGTTAGCTTTCTGAGCCCCTTGTGTTGAGTGGGCGAGTAGCTGTGACTGGCACTGTCAGATTAGCCCAGCTAAAAAAGACATGTGTTTATTGCAGCATGTTTTGTGTGTGTGTGTGTGTGTGTGTGTGTGTGTGTGTGTGTCCTCCATACTATTTTCAGACCGTGACACACGCTGCATTATTCATGTTAAACCATGCAGAGAAAGATACAGTCTTGTGTCATATAATTCCACTGCCACGGGCACTCTCACACACACACGCACACACAGATAGGTTTATTAAATACATAATACTTTCTCTATCTCACACACACATACACAAACAATCGCTGGCACACTTAAATACTGACATGCAATACACACGCGTGTACGCAGACGCACACAATGCACTAAATCGTATTAGGCAAATGAGAAGGAGGCAGTGCGGAGCCAGAAAGGCGCTCTGTTCGAGTGCTGTTGCTGTGACAGATCCTGGCATGAATCATGTTTAGTTGTTGTTGTTGTTTAATATGCAAATCTTCCATTCAAAGCACGAGTTGGTTGTTAACAAGTGCGTTTAAACACACACACACACAGCGATCCAATCCTGTGTGCTCTCACACACACTTTAAGGATTTCCAAAGCAAATATGTGGCTGCAAACACACACACACGCACACACACACACACACACACACTTGCTGTGAGAGTGCGTGGGATAGATGTGGACGTGAAATGCCATGGGCGTCATTAAAGGACTCATATTTCATAATCATACGGCCATCCATCAGCCCTGTTCAGCTAATGATGACAACGCCAACACACACACACTCACACACAAGCGCACCCATTCAAACGCACACCTTGAGAAATACAAGTATTCTCTGTCACAGATTTGCAAGCTTCTTCTGCAAGGACACAAACAAGAGCGGCACAAAGGGAGGAAACACTGCGTACACATGAGCACTCGTAAGGATGCTCAATTAGAGCTGCACATGTACTAGAAAACACACTAGCACAAAGAGATGTCCTAGCACACACACACACACTCACACACACAGATGTACGCCGCAGTGAGTGAAGTGGCTGTTGACAGATTTCAGCAGTAATTGATACCTATGTTTGGCAGCCATTTTCATTTGGCCCAACCACAATGCAAGAATGATCTAAGCTGTGCAGTACAAACACGCGCATGCATGCACACACACACACACACACACACACACACGCAAAGCCCGTCCTTACAAGCATCACTTGACACATCTTGACACGTCTCTTTGCACGCGCATACTGTACGCACACACACACATCTGAGCGGAAGAGATTAAATCTCACTTTAGGCTTCGAAAGGCAAATGCAGAGGCTAAAAAAAGTATAGCCTTCCAATCTGTACGGGGAGAGGTGGCACTGCTGCCGAAACCTCCAGGAAGACTGACTACTGTTTAATTGGTTGTCATCATTGAACTTTATCTCGCCGGCAATGATGAGTGAGGGGAAGTGTGCAAGCGGCCTAGACAGGAATGTACACACACACACACACACACACACACACACACACGTATACACAAAAGAGAGGAGACGAGAAGAAGAGAGAGGAGAAAATAATTTGATTTCTACAGTTAAATCTTACCTTAAACAGGCGCAAGATGTTGGCCACCATGATGGACACCGAGCTGGCCGCGGCTCCTATCACCCCTACGATTTTATCCGGCTTGGTGAAGATCGGAGGGTCCCCGTTAGCGCAGCGGACGTCGGAGCCGTCCCTCTCGATCAAGGCCTGCACAAAGGTCAGGGACTGCTCCAGAGCGTACGTGTCCCTGGAGCAGGTATCCAAGATGCGGGCCCCCAGGGTGATGTTGGGCAGCAGCTCGGGGTCCTTGTTGATCAGGTCTATGGCGAACATCATGGCCTCTAAGCGATGGATGCCCTTCTCCTTCTTCAGCTCCCCGCAGGGCGTGCCGCGGTCCCCCCGCGAATGTACGGGAAATAATCCGCCGAGGATGACGTCGCCGTCCAGTCGGATGGAGTGGGCGTACTCGGGCGCCGCCTGGGGGTCTATTGGGATTCGCTGAGGGGCGGTGACGGGAAGGAGCCACGTGTAGGAAGTCGCCATGAGCAGGAAAACGACAGAGGGAGACTGCGGGCAGGAAGTCGGGTTCCACTGCGCTTCCATGATCAACGATTGATTACCAAACAAGAGCAAAGTGTTTAACGGGGGCTTTCGGGTCGGTATTCCAAAACCGAGGATGTGTTTTTGGGGGAATATTAAAAAGTAGGGCCTTCCTATTGGTCAAAAAGGGAGGGGTAAAGGACCCCAATGGTGGAGCTAGCCAAGCCCCATGAGCGAATCATACTCCAGAATCGACAGCGTGATAAAGAGCGAAGCTTCGGAAATGTGGCAGCGACGTCGCAGGAGGATAGAGTTGGGGAGCTGAGCCTGTAATCCACAAGTCACATCGTCAGTCGAACCTGTAGAAGAGAGACAGGGAGAGGATTTCTAAGTAGCAGTGTGGTGTGAACAACAAGCTGCTGCCGGCTTGAACGCTCAACCTGACAAACATGTGTAAAACCACCTCATGGGCAATGAGGGAATGCAGTCAGGCATACCAAAAACAAGTTGAAAATACACACAATGCTCCTTCACCTGCACACACTCACATGGTAGACTTCTCCAGCAGACCTGTCAAAAATGTGCACTGGCATTCTATAATTGAAAACCCAAAGTCTGTCAGTTTGTAATCACCTCTACACACACACACACACACACACACACAGACTTGTCTCTTGGCATATCGATGAGTGAAACAGCTGTTAAAATGACAGCAGAGAACCTTGGGATGCTCCTCAGGCGATTCGCAATGAAGGCGCAGACTACCTGCTGCAGTGGAGGTGAGGAGGAGCGACGGAGAGACGAATGGAGAGAGGTTTGGAGGAGGAGGAGGAGGTAGAGGAGGAGGAGGATGAGGAGGAGGAGGAGAAGGACGCAGTGAGATGGGGAGACGAGGGGAAGAGAGACAGACAGAGAAACCACGTGAGACGGTGTGAGAGAAACCCAGACAGCAGAGGAAAAGACAGCGAGTGCCTCGTGGCATGTGTGTTGCATCATTCAAACACCTGCTGTTTCTGCTGCAGCTAAATGAACACATTACACCTAGCAGCACCCTGCTGCGCGCACGTGCACACACACACACACACACACACACACAGAAATCACAACAGGTAGATTTAATGTTGAAAGTTTTTCCAACAACAGAAATGTTCCTGTTGCACCTCCATGGCTGGCGGTAATAATGCCATGCTCCACACTCTGAGCTGCATATTAAGCAGCCATATCCTTGAAAAGTGCTCAAACTGGGTTCGGGCAGTGATATAGAACCGGTCTTGACGAAATCCCTGATTAAAATTTTTCCATTTCCCATTGAGACTTTTAATAGTGAGAAATAATTTGTACTTGTCTGTGTTAAATAAGAATTTAGAGGTGAGTCAACTGGGGTTTTTTCTGCACATTGTTTCCTGAAATCTTTAGGTAACTAAGAGAGTGTTCATTATGTATATTTCTAACAAGGGAAGTGGAGCTCTTTGGTAACGATGTAATGCTCAGGTGAATTAATGAAGAATTAGATCCGGCTCCATTCAGGGCTACACAAAGCTGTTTGGTCGACTTTTCATGACATAATTTCTATATATTCAGGCCATCACTCTGAAACGCCGCTGTTAATTATAGGCTTCCTGCTTACCTCAAGGCCTACAAAGCTCTGCTTCTGAGGTGGCCCTTTTTGCACTCAATGTAGCCAATTAATTATCCCTGTAGTTCATTCCATTGCTTTAAATAATCGCTCAGCACAAATAGAGTACTGAGCTGCATTATAGTGGTAAAAGAGCAGTTTTAGACATTTTGGGACATGCTATTCACCTTCATGCTGAGAATTAGATGAGAATTTGATAACACGATAATGTTACTCCAGTAGAGGAGACCCCTAGTGGGTTAATCCGGTCCTGCCTATATCGCGCTAATTGAGATCTACTAATAATTTAGGATGAGTTGGGATCAAATCCAACACTTTTATTGCGAAAAGCTTTCCCGCTTAACTTAAAAAAGAAAAACAAGAGTAGAAGAATCCGAAAGCAAAGCATCGTTCACAGAACTTTAACTTTAAATATTCTGCCTACTTTCACCCACAAGGGGCCCCTAACAGGTTTCAGGCTCAGATCTCATCACAGCGTGAGCCGCTCTCTCCATGAATCCATTTATAACTCAATTCTGTCCCAATTAATGTATCAGTTCCTCTCCACTCTAAATGGAATTAGGTCAAAGCCACTCATACACAGCCCCGGCTATGATTAAAAACCCAGCTGCTTTATATAGGTTAGCCGGTATTGTACTCGCCGCAATACTGTTTATTCAACACTTTTTCCTCGGCTCCACTCGGCTCAGGCGCAGAAAAGGTCCAAATGAGGGCTGGAGCCCATGTTATCAATTCATTACACATAATTAAACAACTGCAATTAAATATAGTCTGATAGGATCTGCTGGAGCTCACAGATTCAGCTTCTCTTGATCAACTCCCTCGCTTTTCATTTTTCCGGCTCTTAACATTTGGCATTAATCGGATCTTCGCAGCCAGGGAGTCACCACATGGGCTTAAGTTAACCTAAAGGCTGATTTCATTCCAGAGAGCGCACATTCATGTGTCAGGGCTTGTGTGTGCGTGCATGTGTGTGTCCGCGGCTAATCTCACACACTGCTGGACCCATAAGGCTAAAATGTTTCCTCGTTTATGCTCAAGGACATGGTTGGGTTGAATCACAATTTAATTATTGACTGTTTTATACCGTCATTGATTTCTCGCTCCTCTTATCGGGCGGCAAGTGATCAACATCTGCTTCAGTGGCAAAGTGAATTTCTGACAATCAGCCAAAAACATACATTTTGGCATTTGTCGTGGCTCAAAAAAAGAAGTTTGGTCTCATTTTGAACCACAATATCATTGAATCCCCATTTTTTTGTCATACGCGGCTACTTGGACTGCGTAAGGGAGCCCGGGAGGGACAATTGAGTGAGACTCTTTTTTTACTTGAGGGAGACACATCCACTTTTCAGGTTCAAGATGTAACTACATGCAAACATCTCGAGAAGGGCACCAGAAAGTCAGATCAGTGCAACATGTGAATGTTTCACGGTGGAACTGAGGCCCTGAGGTTATTAGAAGTTGCATGACTCATTTACTTTCATTGGTTATTTCAAAGTGGGGCAAAAGTACCGCACTACTTTACCTTGTCTGTACATGACAGTAATACACACCTGATATTCTTAATAACCAGATTGTGGCTATTACTCTTTTAGTCCCATGCTCCCACGAGGGTCCTTGTCTTTTATGATGCTTGACAAAAGACGGAAAAAAGATATCTTCTCCTGTGTGGCTGCCTGAAAAAAGGAAGAGAACCTCCTGAAGAAGGAGGTTCCCTCCGCTGTGATGGTTAGCGGCTCGAAGATGAAGAGCTTTAAAGCCCAAGAGGCTGCAGCTGGATGATCACTCGCTTTAATTTACACCCACGGCTGGCTGTCTAGAGGAGTGTTGCCCACTCGCTGCTCGACTGTGTGTGTTTTTATCTGGCCTCCTTTTCTCTTTCACTCCAGCTGTTTTCTCTTCACCCCGCACCTGACCTCGACAACCCCTCCTCTGCCCCTCAACTCCTTCACCTCCTTCACCTCCCCAATTTATTTATTTCCCTCTCCCCTGCACTTTTCTCCCTTTCTAATTCACCCTCATTTTGATTACCCCCCCCCCCCCCCTTCTCTGCTTCTCTCCTTAACGCCTCCTTCTCTCCCTCTCTCCTCTCTCGTCTTCTGCAGGCCTCCTCATTTCTCTGGGGAGCTTGCTGCTCTTTTCAGAAAGTGATAGCATTCCTGCCTCCCCTGTCCTCTTCTCTCCCTCCCTCTCGCTCTCCCTCTCTCTCTCACTCTAAGAAGGTGTCTCATTCAACAATTGCTGTCTGTCTCTCCCCCTGTCCCTCTGTCACCATCTCCCTGGTCTCATCTCATTCATACCTCCGTCTACCTGTCTCACACTTTCTGGAAGCAATCTTTCTCTGATTTTAGCAAGATGGTGGGCCAATGAGGCACTCAGTACACCCTGCCCCCCCCCCTCCACACACACACACACACACGTACGCTTGCCCACACAATATGATATAAGTTAAATGCATATATGTATCGATAAACACGTCAAATCCACGCAAGAGACATCCTTAGCTCACGCATTCCTGTTGAAACAGGTGTGTGTGTGGCATTCTGAGTGCAGCCTATAATTAAGACAGTGCGTCCACAGTAAAGGCAGAGAAGCCCCATTGCAATGGCGGTAGGAGATTAATGGTTCATGTCTCAGTTGTTGCTTTTTTACCTAAAACCCACGCAATACCGAGTTACTAATTGAAACATTCCTCTTCTACGTGCGGGGAAGACGTTTACTCACCTCAGCGCTCTCGCACAGAATCCATGTGAAAGGAAAATTAGGAGAAAGAAATCAATAAAATCCCAGAACAGATCGGCAGCAAGGCAAATGGAAAGTATGCCCCAAAATACATATAGAGGAATGTCAGGATGGCACAAAGGAGAGAAAACACCTACAGCAAAACGAGAAAGAAAGAAAGAGGCAGCAGCAGCATTTGGTCAGAAGGGAGGGAGGGGAACCCCGAAATGATAGCTTATGAGATACCTGAGGAAATCAAATTGATCCGACAGCGTGTGAAGGCTGAGCAGCAGCGTCTCCAGCCTCCTCCGCGGACTCTCCTCGGGGTCCCTGTCCGCCTCAGGCAACTTCCTTGCGGAGCTCAGCAGTTTTCCCCCCAAATGTCAGCCCTCCTTGGAGTGAGATTTCTTTTTTTCTCCCCCCCCCCCCCCCAACCATCCCCACCCCCCTCCAGCAAACGTATATTTAAAGACAATTATTGCATCCACAAGATGACGACACGAAGAAGAAAAATGTGATATATAGCCGATTTTTAAAAAGTGCTCCGCCGTGACCAGCCAGAGCGGATTTTAGTGGGTGAAAGATGCAATTAGTAACCCCGCACTTGTTTAAGGTGGCAAGAGAGGGAGGCTGCCTGTGATGAAGTCAGTACCCAAGAATGAGTCTCAGAGAGAGAGAGAGAGAGAGAGAGAGAGAGAGAGAGAGAGAGAGAGAGAGAGAGAGAGAGCAGAGGAATTCATCATGCACAGAATATGTCAGCCATGATCAATAATGTGGACAAAACGCACCTGATTTGTATCCCTGGTCCTCTCCGAGCTCTCCGCACTTTGCGCATAAAACCCCTCTCCGCGTAAATCCGCGCGCTCACTCCTCTCCCGCTGCTCCGGTCTCCGGTGCTGAAAGGGACAGCGCACGAGTCCACAGCCGAATGCAGCCCGAACCCTCCTCTACGTAGAACACATGCGTCCCGGGCATCGAGGCTGCTGCACCCGCCCGCACCAAATCACCGTCTAATTGCACTGTCTTCCAGCAGAGTCCACACATTCAATCAAGTGTATAACCAATCAATGGGACCGATAGTAGGCTTTGGGTATTTGAACACGTTAATACATCATACAAAACAAATATATGCTCACACAGGCGTTGCGCCACACTCTTAATTGCCTGAACTTAAATCCATTTTTGACTGTGCCCATTGATCCCCCCGTGTAAAGCCATGGCGCCATGGCTCTTTGTGGTGAATGGAATTAAATAAATGAACCGCATCCCATCTGCTGTGTAATAACAATTTGATAAGCTGTGTAGAGTGAGAAAACCAAGCAATCGAAACCGACCCGGGTGTTCTCTCATGTGACAATGGGGAAGATGTGCGCAACATGTCCAATTTGTGGCTTCGCTGCTGCGGCGGGGAGGTGGAGCCACGCGGAGCAATGGCGCCATCTCGTGGCAGAAGGTGTGTTACTGCAACAAAAGAAGTTTGTGGCGCTTCAGAGAAATTCTAAGTTTTCTTTTTACTAGTCAAATTAGCTGTGGAAGAATGTAACTTATACTGTAATTTATAGTTTGTATAACAATTTATAGTATAACAGTTATTATAGTATAACTTGTATATCTCTTATAGCATAATAGTTTTAACTTATTGTATGTTTTATACTTATAACTTATAAGTATGTTACTTATGTAACTTATGCTGTACTGTAGTGCAGTTTGGAGGTACTTGTACTCTAAGCATTTCCACTTAATGCTACTTAACAATACTTCTACTTCAATTCATATTTTACAAAAACAATAACACAAAAAGCATATGATCAGTGTAGTGAATCAATAATAATGTGATGAATTAGATCAAACTAAATCATAAAGGCTGTGTAAATAGTGCACATGGCTGCATTTGCTTTTAATGTGTGGACCAGGAGACCATCACTGGTAAGCAGGTTTCTGAACTCAAAGCTTACACAAAAGATATCCTTCACTGATGGTGTGCATCACAGTGCGTGGGTCAATGTGTGGCGTCTCTCATTGACGTCACCAACATGAATCCGTGTCCCTCTTTCAGACGTCAAAAGAAATGACGTATTGCAGAACAGGACAATTGAGGGATGGGAAATTAGAAATCTCAGAAAAAGTTAAGCGGAGATGTCCGCAAATGCAATTCCTGAGAAAGCAAATGAAATCTTCTCTCTGCAAAAGCAGTAAACAAATGTGATTGATTGAAGTATATGACTCATATCTGAAGGGAGAGAAGAAGAAGAAGAAAAACGAAGCCACACAAAAGTTCCCAGTGAGATTCGAAGCGGTACATATTTATTCATTAAGTAGTTGGTTTTAACATTCTTGTCACATCTGAAAGGCTTGTCTAACTCTTCTCAAGTTCTCTAGAAGGTGAGTTTAATAACATATTACAGCTGATGAGGAAAGAAATGACAAGATTTAAAAACAAAAAACAAAACAAAAAGTCTCCTACGGTTTTAATTCTCTTCTTAGCATATTCCAACAAAAACCTCCTTGAAAAAGGAATGAGATACAAACAAACAAACTAATGGTGGAACAACGCAAACTTGCCTCAGTATTAAACCGCGGCGGAGTATTAACTAGTCGGACATGTTAGAAGCATATGGTCGACCGATAACTATTGTGACTATTATAACTATTATTTAAAGCATCCGTGGAGGATGAATCCATATATACATGTTCAAGACCTTGTCGCAGTCGCTTTTCCACTTATAAAAAATAAAGTTTGGTCTTTCCTTCTTGTTTTCTGGTTTTGTTCCATTTCATGGCTTTCTCGTTGAACATTAAGACATATCTACATTTGGTCTTCCTTCATCACTTTTCTGTGTGCCAGTGTTTCAAAGACTACCTCGGGGTACCCGTTGCTGTCATTAAATAAATGCAGCCCCCTTAAGTTTGAGTACAATGTTGTTAATGGAACAAAAAGTTTAATGTAAACTTTTACATTTTGATTACAGAACTGTTTAAGCCTGCCAGGGCGCGCAGCTTTCTCCCTGTGTTTTGGCCCGTTATAAATAAGGAGGGTGAGCACCACAAAACGGTAGGTTCCCAAACATCTGGTGCCTGCTGCTTCGGCACCACGGCTGAGACACGTCAACAAATCATCTCGGGTCGGCGTTCTGCTTCGTGGCGAGCGAGATGACGCCGGTCGATATTTCATTGGACACAGAAAACAAATACTTCCAGTTAATGGTTTCCAAAGTCTGAATGCAGTGTGGCTGTTACTGTAACACCAGCAGCAACCTGCCCTTAAAAACGATGTATGCAAAGACATATCACTCTTTAATAATATGCGCAATCAGATCTTCTGTGCTCACGGTAAATTAGAGTCTCACATTAACGCCAGTGATTTGTGATGGATGTGAGGGGTGATAATGGTATTAATTTGATAGTTTTGCCCTTGGTGGTACACCTTAAACTGAGCTGGTATAATAAAATACTCCATATTTGGAAGAAAGTTAATGTGATCTCACCTATTAGGCATTTGTAAAAATGTTAAATCATAACTCTATTGCCTTGTTTTGTTTCATACCTTCATACTTTGAGTGAAGCTGGTGTCTCATTTCATAACATATCTGCTTCAGTTCAGACACAGCCACACCAACCACACTATTACTGGGAGTAATAAGTTGGCAATATATGGAGAAAAAACAGGGCACAGTCAAAGTAAAAGAAACAAACCTTAACAATTTTTTTTCCACATGCAGTCAAACAAAAAAAAGACAGACTTAGAGAATTGACCGCTGAACAGAAAAGGGCTTTTTTTTAAGCACACACACAATTTTTAAAGAAAACTAAAAATTATTCTTTGAGGTTTCCCTTGCCTCAAATATACCCTGTAAATAAAAATTCACTCTAGTTGCCGTTGAGAGTAGATATAACAAAATCAGACTATTGACTGCTGGCATGAAGAATATCCCAACTGGACTTTTGATCGGTTTGCTTCTCAGGAGTAACGTTTACAAGAGAAGATAAAGGTCATTTCTTTTAACTCTGAGGCGAGCAGCTGGCCTTCTGGAGACTTAAAGGTGGAAACACTTTGGCGACAGTTTCTCTGTTAGATAGCAGACCACAGCTGCCAAGGAGCGGAAGGGAAACATGTATTATCTGTTGGTCAGTCGTAATGTTGAGCAAGTGGTCTTGAATATATCCCTCACACTCTTAAACACTATATAAGTTGTGAATATACAGAAAAGTGATAAACAGCTAGTAGCCAAGGACCTACATATGTTTTAAGTATCTGTTTGGGAATGCAAGGGCCCAATCAAATTCTGCTTTCTCCCAAAAAAAAATGACTCTCCCCCTTCATCTCTTTGCTACAGAGCGCAAAGCCGTACAAATCAGCCACCTGCCTTTGGCTCTATATACATGCCGTTGTAGGTAAATATTCTGTATACAGTAGCGGTGGATCTTCAACAGTCTCTTTGTGGATAGCAGCGCCAGCGTCCAGCAAGCTGGCTGGCTTCATAATGAAACTATACAAAACAATGACAGATACCAACAATATATTTGGCTCTTAAGCAAAGGGTGGAAATCCTTTTTTCTTCACTCCTGTGTCGTACTCCTTTTGTTGGTTTCTTTCATCTCTGCTCTGCTCGTTCCGTTCGTCCATTATTTTCCAAATTGAAGGTTTTGATTTGCTTCTTCATTGTTAGAGGCTCGCTGGTCCCTTATCCCCAGCTGACTGTGAGCAGAGAGATATAGAAGAAGGAGAAGATAGATGAGGAAAGATGAGAACAAAAAGAAGAGATTAGAGAGACAAAGAGGGGAAGAAAGAGGAAATATCCAGGAAAGAAAGAGCAACAATTAGACAAAGAGGAAGATCTCTCATGAGCAGTGTGATACACGGGAAAATAAGCGAGAGGGAGAACGTAGGAAACAGCTGGTAAACGTGCTCAGCGGTCAATTAAAGCCGGCAGAATGATTGTGGTGTCTTATCTTTGCCCGAGGGAATAGTCTTCTACGCAAACATACACACACCTCTCTTGTAACAAGCAAGCAAGCAAGCAAGCAAGCAAGCAAGCAAACACACACACACACACACACACACACACACACACACACACACACACACACACACACACACACTCTCTAACTTGCTCAAGTACACTCCACACAGCCGCCTCGCTTTGTGGTGTGTGAATACACAGCAGCAGCAGCAGAGCGAGAAAACAAGACGGGAAGGAATCCAGAGAAAACAGAAAGCAAAATGAGACAAGTACACGGCGACGGCGAGCAGAGTCCCTGAGCCCTCGGCGTTCTTACAGTGCGTGTGTTTCACCAGACCAGGGATTTGGAGCGGGTGCTGACTCCTTTCCTCCTGCTGGCTGCCGCCGTCGCTGCGTTGCGGTGACTTCGTTTGTGAGACTCCAGGTACAGCTGACAAAACAAGTTGAATAAAAAGATAAATATTTAAATATATCCATACAGTTCACAGAAACATGCGATAGCGGCTACGTTCACTACATGGATTAACGCACATTGTTACATTTACAATATATATATAAAGCAGACG
This sequence comes from Taurulus bubalis, assembly GCF_910589615.1. Lineage (NCBI taxonomy): Eukaryota > Metazoa > Chordata > Actinopteri > Perciformes > Cottidae > Taurulus > Taurulus bubalis. Next base: position 9,018,421 of record NC_136608.1, on the reverse strand, counting down.
CAAACACCAGATCCTCACATTTGATGAGCTAGAAACTGGTTAACTTTCTGTTGATCGGCTAATCGTGACATGGGGTAAGAGCACATCAATTCAAAGCACTCTGGTCCATGTTAAAGTCGCCAATGCTCCTCATGCGGAGTCGTCATGATGGCTTACCATGTGGTGATAATTATCTTATCCACCACACTGTGTGCCCCGACAATTATCCCTCAAACTGGAATTTGTACAAAGGATCATTTCCACTGTAGCGCTCTTTTTAAGTTACTCCTCGCTGGGAAAACTCAACAAAGTGTATATTTTAAAAGAGGGGAAATTTATGTCGGTAATTGAAAATCCAATACCTTCTTGGCAAAGGCCCGTCCACACTGGTCGCAGGAGTGGAGGGAGAAATTCTTGGTCACTCGGACTTCAGTGGAGGACGACGACCCTGTGCCGCTGCTCTCTGACGGGTGGTCGTGCCGCCGGGTGTGTGGGGTTTGGTTGCTGGGCGAGATGGTGGAGGAGGAGTTGCGCTGGTGTGTGTGTTTCTCACTGCGCCGGGTCAGCGGGGGGCTGATGGGACGAGCCTGGTGGGTCTGCTGTCTCTCCTGCTTGCGGGTGACAGGAGGGGTCGGGGCTAACGCCGGCGATGAGAGGTCCAGCTGTTTCCGAGTGACAGGGGCAGGAGGCTGCACTGAAGAAGAGGACGAGGAGGAGGTGGATGTGGAGGTGGAGGAGGAGGAGGAGGAGGAGGAGGATGAGGTGGTTGGCGCAGCTGTGGAGCCCTCTTGCTTGCGAGTGACAGGAGGTGAAGGAGAGGACGACGACGACGAAGAAGCGGGACGTCCGTTCACTTCCTCTTTGACGCCGCCACTTGTCTTCTTGCTGGGAGGCGTCGTGTTGAGGACGACCTCCGCCAACCTCTTCACCGCCCTGCTCTCCAGTTTGGGCATGATCTTTCCGAGGTATGCCGACGACTTCTTGTGGACCACCGTCACGTGACGCAGGACGTCGCGTTTGCGTCGCGACTCGTAGCGGCAGAGAGGGCAGCGGTAGAACTTGATGAAGATGTCGTTGCCGTCCGTGTGCAGCTCAATGTGCTTTGTTAAGTTCTGGCGGGAGCTGAACTGCCGCTTGCACAGTTTGCAGAAGAGCTGCTTGAAGTCAAAACCCACCGACAGTTTGGTTGTTTTGGCGAGCCCGCTCCCGCTGCACGTGCTGCCGCCACGCGAGGATGATGAAGACAAGGAGGGCGTCGCCTTTGGGCTCATCGGGGGCTCCTCTTCCTTCACCTTCGAGGTGACGCTTACCACGGAAACACATTTAGCTGTCTCAGTGCTCACAATCGGAGACGGGGCCGGACTGCTGTCGATGTCCTCCGTGTCCTCGTCTTCATCTGAAGGTTCTACTGCCTCCTCTTTCACTCGGATATTGTTGCTTGGGACTAAGTTAGCGCTACTACTGGGAGGCGTGGCTGCCGGAGGAGAGGTGGCTGCCGGAGGAGGGGAGGCTGGCGTGGGCGCGGGCCTGTTACTTTTGATGCTGTATATTTTGTGGACAATACGCATGTGCCTCTTTAACATGAGCTGAAATACAAAGAAAAATTGGAAAAATTATCAATTTTGAAACCAATTTAAGACGTTAAATACAACATTCACTAAAACGACTTGGACCTGAGATATTTAAGACACCAAAAGCTAGAAAGGTTTGAGGCTGCCAGTAGGGCAACAAACAAACCTGAGAGCTGTAGTTCCTCTTGCAGATCGTGCAGCGACATGAGGCCGTGACCACCTGTGGAGAGGCAGGGGGCGGAGTCTGAGGTTTGGACTGGTTTTGGTTCGAAGGCGTTGTTTTCACAGGGGTGGACTTGGAGCTGCTGCCCGGTGTCGGAGAGGAATTGTTGCTCTTCCTGGGAGGGGTGGCCTCCAGAGAGAAGGGCTGGCCGGGCCGCGAGGCAATGTTGGGCGTGATGGTGTCCCTCCGTAGACCGCGATGCACCTCGTCAAAATGACGACGTACATTAGCTTTGGTAGCGAAGCTTTTAAAACACACCGGGCAGGATTTTCCAGTAGGTGTGCTGAGAGTCCTCGGCCGACCTTGAGCAACAACAACAACGATTGTTATCTTGAAGGTTTCCTTTGAAAAGCTCAAATTGAAATGAACAATTCTGTGGAGCTGATCTCAAATTTGATATACTGATGGCCGTGAATATTGAGCATTGAAGAGATGTGCGGTCTTTAATTATGTATATGCTAAAGAAAAACACTTCTCTTCTTTTTCCAATGCCTTCACATCCAGTGTACTAACATTTCATTTTTAGATTATTTAGTCTGTTAGTCTACACTATAACTATTCAGTAGCATGATCATTGTACTGAAATATTAGTCTAATATATCAACTTCTTTATTATGGTGGGTTCCTAATCGATATCTCATCAGACTGGCCAATTCCTAAATCACCATTTTCCATCTTTGTCACTTTTCTTTCAATGCAATTTGAATACACACCTTTCACCATAGAGAGCAGGCTGGTGGGAACTGTGCGTGTCTCTGTGAACTTTCGTAGTTCTTCGAGTTTGGTCTGGTGCATTTTGCGGCAGTGGCGTCTGATGCTGCGGCGTGAGTTAAAGTCTTGACCGCAGAGACAACAGGAGATTGTCACATCCTCGACCTGGGAAGAGAACAAAGAAGAGAGAGACTAAGACAATGTGGAAAATATCAACATTTAGCATGAGAATGCATCATGTCTCAGCAATGACGGGTATTTATCAGTTAAAAGATGTACATTCACTGACTTCTGATTTGACTTTACTCCTGACTATCCAGTCACCTACCCCACTAGTGGACCCCTCGTCCTCAGGCGGTGGCTGCTCCTCTTTAGCCTCCTCCTCGGCCTCCCATTTCTTCTGCCCCTGGTTGTTTCCCGGGCTGCTGTGGCTCTCTGGCCCTCCTGGCTGGCTCGGCTGGTTGTTGTCCACACCCTCCACTGATTCTCCCTCCCATGCTACCGGACTCTCTCTGGCACTGTGAAGGATGTTGAGACAAGCGGTCAGAGACGAGGGAAGGCTGGGAGAAGCCTGAAATCTCACTCACATGGTGAGAGCTTTAGATGACAAGAAGTTGAGTCTATGGAGACCACATTGCACAAACTGGATCAGTGTCTATGAAGAGTGTTGTGTTCCTCTATGAACCACTAATCAAATTGGCCAACCACCTACCTGGGTGTGTGCGATGGAAATCTAGCCAGCTCCTCCTCTGTGGTGAGGTACTGGAACACGGCTTTGTTTGTGGTCTGAATGGGCTCCAGGCGGACCACGGTGTCTGGGACTCTGGGATATATAGCGTCCAATAAATCCTTCATGGCTAAACTCTGTCTGTCATCACCCGATGAACCTAGCAAATGATAATAAAACAATAAAAAATATAAAAAATGAGAAAATAAAAGAAGCAATGAGGTTGAGTCCTTATTATTAACAATATTGTGTTTACTCGTACAAAACAAGTTTGGTATTGTGCTTTTGTTTAGTGAATACAACTATTGTGCCTCTCTAAAGCGTCCTTTATGTGGACACATTTCTCTTTTTGGTGAATCTGCAAGTTTTTTTCAGACAATTATTTATAACAGAAAATAAAGAGAGGATGGAAAGAGAGGAACTGAATGTTCAGGCACTTTAAAAATGGACCACAAATCATCACTGGAGTCTGTACGGGTCTGCTGTGGAGGCTGGATGGTGAAGAATCAAGTGTTTCCCAGAAAAAACATTTTGTTTATGCAGTAACCACACAATTAATGCCTAGCGTCTCAATGGTGAAAAACAGACAGCAATTAAGTCATTCATCAAAATAACATTACAATACACATTCAGCCACTGGTAATAGACTCTTGATTGAGAATAATTAAGCAAAGGGACAACTTAATTAAAACTACACGCAGGTGGAAACACGTTTGGGATGAAACAGTCAAGTTTTTCCAACAACAATCACTAAAGTGAATAAAACTGTGCAAAATATAATTGGCCGTTTGGTTGAGATTGATTTCTCTTTTAGGAGGAGAGGAGAGTTGAGTTAGAAAAGAGAAATTACTTGAAGAGTCTCCTAGGCTTCATCCTTACCCCGAGTCTCCCAACACTTCTAAGAAGCAAAGAATAGAGATGTGGACACATTTGGTCGCTAATAAGAAGTAGATAAAAACAGAAATGCTGCCAGATCAAAGTCAATTTCCTTAGTGATGGAGAGGAGAGAGGAGAAACTGCACTTTGAGTGAGTGAAATGATTGATGGATTGAACATGTTACAATGTGCATGCGAGCTTGTGTGCAAAGGAATGAAAGAAGGCTGTGTGCAGACAGAGGAGATAAGAGGAGAATAATGAGTCGGAGACAGATGGCTCCAAGAAACCTTGGAGTGGAAGAATATGAGTAAAATGTGGAGAAGCCTGAGGAGATGTTAAAGTAATCAATGATTCTGTGTGTGTGCTGACTAAACTAGGGGTGTATCAGTGCTGAGCTCAAGTCAGTTTGATTGCTGCCTTGTTGGATTCTCTGTTCGTCTGTTTGATGTGATCTGTACAAATCTGCATGTGCATGTTCTCAGCATGCACTAAAAGCTCTTGGAGTTTTTATTTTACCTGGTTGGATTACTGATTACTTATTTAGTTAATACTCATTTCTTTCCTATGTTTTCTGTGCTTTGATTTTTCATAGTACGGCTACGTTTCTAAACGTGTGTGTAAGTATTGTCGTGTTTTTGTGTGTGCGTGTCTGCATGCTAATGTCGTATCACTAACCGTCGGGTTCAGGCATCCGTGATAGGCAGTAGTACTCTTTATGTGTGATGAGGTTGGGCAGGCCTCTGAACAGACTGCGACACAGTTTACACTCAAAGATGGTGTCCACCTCCTTCAGCAGCATGTTTTTCAGCTCGCTGGTGCCTGCGAGCCAAAGAAAAGGAGTAACGATTACCTTTGGTGACTACAGGAAGAATGATAAGACATATTAAACATGTACATACAGAATATTGCACAATTCACTGCAAAAACTAAAATCTAAATTAAGTAATATTTCTCGTCTTGTTGTTAAAAATAAGTCATTATTGTGGACTGGAGATGAGTCCAGATTCAGGCTGATGAGTTTTGGGATTCTTTGTTCACCGTAAAGGCATGTGAGGAAATATTTTTTGGGTAATTGATAAACAAATTATAATTTTAAGAGTGAAGTATGTCTTTAAACAGAGAGAAGGATAGAGTACATTCCAGTCTGTATAAAATGCCCAAAAGGTAAACTTCCCTCAACCTATCTCACTGACATTTAAAGGACTCGGGTGATAATTGCCCTTCTGTTAAGTGCAACTTTTGCGTTACTGCTGTCATACCCTTTTCCAGTATTGTCGTCTGCATGCTGACGAGTTTAATGCAAAAATCACAGGGTAAACACTGCTAGGGTGACTTATACACATGTCCGCACCTTCGCAACTTGCTGTCACACACAAATGCACAAAACCTGCATTGTTGCATCCTCAGATGTCTGTATTTGGCACTGGCTCAATAAGGATGCAACTGTGGTGTGTGCATGATTGTGTACCACAACAGCAGGGGATAACCATGCTGACCCAGAAAAGGATGACTCTGCCTGGGAGCAGTGGCAACCAATGACTGCCTCAACCCTTGATGGAGCTTTGGTCATCGAGCTAAACTCAACATGGCTGGCTCAGAACAAGTGAGGTCATGGAGACAACTAGAGAATATGAAGCTTTGCATACATCAATAGCTCTTGTACGACACAGGAATGGGAGCGGTTGGAGCTGCTATTAATGCAAAGCAAGTACTTCCTGCTACGGTTTTACATGAAATGTTTCCCAGCAGGATAGAATGGGTGACATCGTTCTTATTTCTCATTACCTTGGTGGTTCAGTTTTAGACACTGCAAGGCATAAAGACTGAGACTGTGTCATTTCTGTCATTGACAAAAACACTTGCGCCGTGTCTGCATCATAAATACTAATAATAGAAAATAATAAAAATAAGAGGAAAATAAGAAAAACACACAGACACGAACCTGAGCGGAAGCATTCAATTATCTGCTGAATCCCAGATTTGGAGGTCTGTAGAGGCTGCTGGAGCAGAGGAGGATCTCCGGGCTCCACACAGAGACCTGGAGAGCAAGAGACACAGAGATTGCATTTCATAAAAGCCGGCATATAATTACATCAGAGGATGACAGACCTGGAGAAACACACCATCACCTGGGAGTTTGGGCGACCTGGCAAGACACAAAGTGTATTGCAGTGTAAAGAATACACACAATCACTGTCAGACAGTGAGATCTGTATGAGACAGTGATTCACTCTGACCTCATTACCTCCTCGCTGACACACACATACATAGAAACACACACACACTCAAGGATGACTAGGAGGAAGCAGGTCATCTGTCTTTTTACTTCTAATTTAAGTACATCATTAAATGCAGCTGAAGTGGGACTGTCGGCTGCAAAGGGGGTTAGAGGCTGATGACAAAACATTTGGAGTCCAACAGTGTTCAGAGTCCGTGCAGTATTTCATACGTCAGCTTTGGTGTCACACAGTGCCAAAACAGCAATGTGAACAGGAGGAGGCAATGTATTGATATTGATATTGATTGATATTGGTAAATGTTTCGCTTTGGCTCAACCTCAATCATAAGAGGGTGAAGGGTCAGCTGTAGGACGGTCCTGGTGCTGGTCGGGATTTAATGTTTTGTTGGATTTATTGACCTGCTTTTATGCTTTCTTCCCTTTTAATCATTCATTTGCCACAATAATACAGTGAGGGCAGGCAGGTTAACACATTTCATCCTTCACATTTCTGTTTCCTTCTAAACTCTGTTGATCTAGGAATTTTAAAATGCCACACTATAGCAATCCCTGCAACCCATAACAGGTCTAATATTAAAGCAATTATAATATAGCATCGCACACGCTATGTACAATACATATAATTTAGAATAGAGATTTATTACAAAATCTGTGTTTTTCTTTTGCTATACAGAAGGCAGGTTGGCTTGTCTTTTGCCAAATGGTCAATCCAGAATGAAACACTGCAGAGAACCATTCAACCAATTCATTCTGCTCTTCTAAAACACTACAACACACCAAAACACAGAAAGTAATTGATCAAATACGCTTTATGGTATTCATTTTACTTAGGGCAGAACAATTTGGGATTTTATTTTTATTGTGATTGCTTTGACTGATACAATTGCGATATGATTTGCAATCTCAGTGGGAAGCTCATCTAAATCTAAATTATTCTCGTTTACACTGAAAAACATGAAAATTATTATGATGAGATTTTTGCGGGGGATCTGTACAAGAAAGATGTTATCTTAAGTCTGTTAAATACGCTGTGGAGGCTAGGACAATATTTCATAAAAAAAAATATTTCAACTTGAACAAATATTGTCTCTCATGTGATTTCTAAATTGCAGCCGGCCACATTCAGACAACATTTTTGAATAATTGTGCTATTTAAGTGACAACATTTGCATTTATCTTTTGTATAAAACATATAAAATAAAATACCCGGAGTGGTTCCTGGTGGAACCTGACTGTGTCTCCATGCTATACACAATGGGCTACTAAAACAGATTACACAAGGTGAAGTGCTCTCATTCTACCCATCTTCATGCATTTTATTTATTTCAGCGACTTCACTTTTACGTCAATACTATGTTAACTTTTCATGGCAGTGGGCACAAAAGCAGAGACATAAACAGTCGCAAGAGCAGAACAATTACACTCAGAAACGGCACCACAGACTTTGTAATCACCTCAAATAGCTACGTCTAATTTCTCACATTATATTGATGTAAAAGAAGTTAACAGGGAAAACAGCCTTTATGCTGCAACAAAAAGAGCATTTTGTAAAAGTGATGTCGGGGACAAAGCTCTGAATTAAACAATTTCAATGATTCCAGCTGTGACAAATGTCCACCGTTTGTTCGGTTTTGAAACACGCAAACTAAAATGTATGTTCAGCCAAGACGCACTATTGTCAGAGGACAGTGTGCTTTGATAAAGGAGCTGCATTTACCATTCTGAATATTAATATAGCAGCAATTTCCATTTGCTATGGAAAGATACAGTGGACTATGCCTACCCGATCAGAGAATTCCTGTGTGTGTATTAATCTGAGCTTCTCCTTGCTTTTTTGACATTGACGGGCTTTTTATTGCATGTGAGCATGTCCCACTGGCTAGCTCGCGGCTGCTGCTCTGCACTGCTCTCATACGTCACTTACAGCTGATAACGGGGTCCCGACTGACAGCGTCGTCACAGAAGCTCAAGACCCATCTCGGGTTCCCCCTCAGGTGAACATAGTTAGCTCTGTCAGGCCCTTTGGCCGTAGTTTGCACTGTTAGCGCTCTTAGCTAAGAGCCGCTTGCTCTCATGTTTCAAACCTTGCATCTTGAATTAATGGCATCATTAAATATATATTTAAAGATTATGTACTCAGATTGATTTATGCAGTCTTGTTCTAATCCAAGATTAAGTTACTTCTGGTCAGATAACTAGACTAGGGGACTGTGCACTTTTAGAGCCTTGTTGGCCGCATATATGCTTGAATGAACACACACACAAGAACACAAACCAACACTACATAGTAAGCAGTACAACATGACAAAGTGTGTGTGTGCCTGTGTGTAGACAGAAGGACAGACAGAAGGCAAAAAAGACCAGCAGACAGACGGACACACCCACAAGACGCAGACAGAAAGAGAGTTGGAAATGTGAATGACAACTGTGTGAGTGGGTCTGACAGAGAGAGAGATGGAGATTATGTATGAATGTGTGACAGAATGTGTTTTCCCCGTCCCCATCCCCCCACACCTCTCCTCGGAAAGCTGCTATAATCCAAGCGGGGCAGGTCAGCGACCCGTCGACCTCCCCACCCCCCTCCGCGAGAGGGTCAAAGATCATCCAATCAGAAACATCAGTCCACACAAACAGCTTCCTTTTACTCTTCCTTAGCAGCACCGTTAGAAATTAACTCACAGTAGCAGGGTTTACATCTGAATCAAGACATCTACATCTGTTTTTAAAGGAAAGCTACTGTGAAAGAAAAGCAGAATATGGGTAGCCAAGCCAAAAGGAAGGAAGGTAACAAACAAACAAACATGTCAGCATTCAGGAGAAACACACATCAGAATTTCAGCTTTACTAGCCATGTATGTATGTACGTACTATCAATGGGATAGCTTGGCTTCAGGGTCATGAAACACACTAGCTGTCGAGTGAGGGAATAAATCAAAATAGACAGTGCTGACAGCCAGTAGTTTCAAGACAAGACCAACCCAAGAGAGACAGATAAGTGTGGCCTATTTCGGGCCAGCAACATTTCTATGGAGGAAGTAAGTGGTTACACCTCGGACAGTAATGTATCCATTTATTCAAGCAATATCTTTGCTTTTTTTTTTTGATAATACAAATTTTACGTTATACATTTTCATATCTCTCAGGATGTGCTTTTTTTTAATCATTTGCCCCAAAAGAAGAGGTGAGCTTTTCAAAAATTAAGGCAGATACAGGATTCTTTCCTGTTCCAAACACAACCGTCATGAATGTTTGACATGTTAGGCCAACCAGCAGTGTAAATTAAATGCCTCTTGGTTCCCATTTCTGCACGCACGCACGCACGCACACACACACACACACACACACACACACACACACACACACACACACACACACACACACACACACACACACACAATTTGATCTATTATACATTATACTATTATACTATTAGAACACACAGTCATGCTCTGACGGTGAAGCTACATGAGAGGCTGGCAGACGGTTTCAGCCAGTAGGTGGATGAATCAAAGCAGCAGGAAGTGCAGTGCGAGGAGAACTTTGACCCACCTATCTTATGACCGTGGTCTTCAGTCTGGCAGATCTGGTCCCTGGTCTTACTGTTGCCGTTCCTGTGCAACTCCGGCAGCAGAGGTGGGATGGGCTTCCACAGAGGCTTGGCCTGGAGCTGCGCCGCAGTGTCGCCCTTTTCCTGGTTTTCCGCTGGAGTCTCGTTCTGGTCCAAGTTCTCAGAGGGCACCTCAGCTGAAGCAAAGGTCTGGAGCTGGGCTTGATCAGAGGACTGGTCTCCTCCTCGGGGCTCCTTCTGTGCTGGATGCTGGGTGTCTGACTGGGGCCGGCCTTCCTCATTCTCTGTCTGAGCAGCACTCTGTGGCACCAAAACCAGACATTAAAATGTGAGCTATAAAACATGGTACAGGTCAACAAATAAAAGGATAAAAAGGACTACAATTATAAATAAAGGCACTATAGTGTCTTTGTAGAATAAGGGGCCGTTCACATGTTGCATCAAAAAACGTGTGGAAAATTCCAGCTGTGCTACTCATCCTTTTATCAAGGTGCTTGAGACGTTACTAAGCAACCAAAACCTGCACAGTGCGATGCCGATAATGATGAAGCTGTTGGAATGTAGCAATAAGCCTCACTGACGAAAGTAAACAAAGTCAAAACAAACATAAATGGATTTCCAGCACTGTGAATCCCTCACTGTAGCTTTACTGCTCGATTTGTCCGTTTCAACTTGGCTGAACTTTCGACCAGATGTTTTGACATCCTGTGACAGAAAGCAAGTAATATAGTCTGTGGGACAGATAATAAAGCCTTAGATAGGACTGCACTAAAAGGATTTACCAAAGAAACAAAAAAAAGGAGCTTGGGAAAGTTTGCACGCTGCGTTCACTTTTGAGTGCACCTTCCCACGTCTCGGTGGACAACATTGTCAACGGCCCCTAATGAGACAAAAACATGTGAAAATGGTGCAATCTATGTGTTGCTTTCAGTCAATTAATCTGAGACACCCTGGTCCAATCTGTAGGTGGTGAGGGAGGCATTGCTGTCTGCCACAGTGAATGCTTTCGTCATACTTCCACTAGAAGGTGCCAAAGTCAGAAATGTTAAAAGTCAATACATAAGAATGACTAATACATAAATTAAAAAAACACAGACACACACACACAGAATATTATGAATTAAAATTGATCATGAATAAATAAATACATGTTTGCATAAAGCCAGGGGAGGAAAGAGTGCCCATCATAGGTAAAATTAATCTCCACCCTATGCAACAAATCGTTGGGCAGAATGAGGTGTCACAGCAGGTGAGCAATAGAGTGTGAGAGTGTGTGTGTGTGTGTGTGTGTGTGTGTGTGTGTGTGTGTGTGTGTGTGTGTGTGTGTGTGTGTGTGTGTGTGTGTCATGTCTCCTGTGCACCCAGAGATGTAGTGTAGAGGGACATTAACCTTGTCACACAAAGCTACCCTTCAGCAGATAAGTGACTCCACAGCAACCCTTACGTGTGCGCACATACATCTGTGAGTGTGTGTGGTCCGTGTGTGTGTAGCTGTGTCTCTTGACCAGACCTCCCCAATCTTTTCTCCTTTCCCACCCACCAATTTATCCTCATTTTCTCTCTGTGTCTGTCTCGCTCACTCCTCGTGTTCCCGCTGCCCTTGAAGAGGGATAAATGACTCCACCGGTCCGACACATTACTGCACATCACCGAGGACAAGTGGGCCACTTGGAAACAAACACACTGTGCATACCACGGCATAATCAAATGACCATTAAATAGCTTAACAGTATGTTGCACATGCTCAGCGAACCCATCCGTGCAGTACAACACACACAAACCATTACAGACACTGAACACAAATACTTTTTTACTAGTAGATCATGCTCTTTAGGGAAAGTGAGAAGTGTGAAAAAATGAAACCTATTTCATTAAAATTGAAAATGTCTATATTACTATGGCAAGAAAAACAAAACTTCAGCATCTTGACTGTCAAGTAAAAACAAAACATCAGAGAGTGCCACCATTCTGTTAGGATTTTGTCAGTAAATCAATTAACCATTCATGCCTCATTTTATTTTTTCATTGAGAAATGATGAAGCATGACAAGGGTGCTGATTAGAGTAGGTGGACTAGCCATTAATTTCCACTTACTGCTCAATAAAACTACGAGGTGGAACAAAGAAAACAGTAGTGAAACCTGGATTAAACAGGCTGGATTAGCATAACTATGACTGATTATTCAACTGATTAATTTCACAGGTTCATATCAAATGGAATATACCGCATATCAAAGTATAATCTCATCTGCTATTTTCAATATGATCCTGAAAACAAACACTACGTGACACACTGTAATGAATCCTTTCTGAACAAAGTACATGCATTAAATGAGCAACAACTGTCTCTGAGGTGCTTCCTAGAATGAGAGTATGTGAATGCGTCTCAATACGGTGGCTTTCATTGTATTTCCTGGTGTTTGAGCCCAAACTGGAGGTCCCTCGTGGAGGTAAAGGCTTTGGCTTAAACAGAGCATGATATAATTTCCCTAAGCACAACAAAAAGTGTTAGAGATGAATAAACAAAGAAAATAAAGTATTGGCATACAGGTTTTCCATGGACAGGACTGACAGTTGAGTTCAGGACTAAAACAAACAAAGTTGTCTCCTTCTCCTGGAAACTGGTTACATGTTCTTCTAAACACATATTGTGACTAAAGCGTAAAGCAGGTCAAGTTGTGGGGTTAAAAAAAGGTGGTTCCTTTGGAAAAAAAGAGCATGTGTCTGGTAAACTAGGACAGGGACATTCAGGCGTGTTTTTAATCATGTGACCTCTGTAAAGTGGGATATGATGGAAAGAGTAATTTGAGCTCATCTCCACTGACACACAGAGAGGAACATCTGACAATTACATGACAGTAGCTGTTCAAATGACCCGGGTGGAGGTCGAGTTGGGCATGTACGTACATAAAGGAAGTATGTTTTCCACAGTCTGACAGCAAAGGGAGTAAAATTAGACAATAACATCCAGGCATTGTAGTCGGCTTTTTCCAGTACCTCCAGTCTGCGGAGACAGTGAGCGGCGCTCTTCCTCCTGGTGGACTTCTGGACCCTCACCATGTCGCCAAGAGTGGTCTGCTGCACCCTGCGTTCACTACCGGCACACTCCTGCAACCTGCAACAACACCGCACATGAGCCAAGGACATCAACCTTCATGAAATACAAATGCTGAATGTAGGGCTAAGATATAAAATGCTTGTTTATGTCTGTACCTGAGCTTAGTTTCTCACGATATATAAAGAGATATGCAATTGCAAAAGCTAGCTGCACTACAACTACACACAGTCTACCTGTTGCATTACTTTAAGGACAAGAAGATAAAGCATTAGTTATATGCAACATTATTGGAGCCCCACACGTTAGGTTATAAAAGCAATGACAATGTTAACATCTCGTTAAAGTCAGCGTCTAAATTCTCTTTCCACTATTAGTGAAAGGTAACTCACATTTACAGTTCATTCTGAGGAGGTACTTAACTTGAGTATTTCCATTTTATGCTACCTTATATACTTCAACCTCACTATATTTCACAAATAAATATTGTGCTTGCCACAATTGTAAAAGAGCTATGATTGCTTATATATATATATATATATATATATATATATATATATATATATATATATATATATATATAGTTTTTAAAAATAACTCCACCTTGACCGACTACAACATTAAAGTACAGCTTAAATATTACATCAATAATATAATAGCATATCACAGACAGTAGCTACTCTGCATTATGAGTACATTAACATTTTGGATCCAGGACCTATACTTTTAATGTACAAGGTTCATACACATTTTGACCAATGGATTTCCATGACTTTTCCATGACTTTAAACCAAATTTCCATGACCAAACATTTTGTGAAATCTCAGTGTATAGATGAAAAAGTGAGAAAATGTAGTATTTAAAATAACAATGAGAATTCCAAAGCATACAGTATACCTTAAATGACACAAATGAATGAGAGACAATAGTTTGATTAAAAAATAAACATTTATAGATAGAGCGTATGCCTGCTTATATTTTGAGTGTCTTTCTTTTAAAAGCATATTCATTATTTCAAACTCAGCGTAAATGAATGACATGAACACATGACTATAACACATTTCCATGACTTTTCCAAAACTTTTGTGATTTAATTTTTTCCAAGAACGTGTAGTGTAGTAATACTAATGTAGTATTATACTACGACATTGTTACTTTGGATGTACATTATTTGAATACTTCTTACACTACTTCTCGATTAATTGTGGTAGAACCTAAAAACTTGATTGAAAATGTTACCCAAAATAACCTAACATTTTACACATCTGTAAGCCATCACAAAATGAGTGAGTATCCTGGCATATCATATTTATACATATATCATGTATTACTATTCTTACATTCACAGATGCACCAACCAGATTAAAGTCAAACCATTTTGCAACATAATGAAGGGTAAAACTAGATCTAATCTTCGAATCAACAACAAAATGTCACTCCTGGTGCCAAACTGTTCTCCCACAACACATTTCTGTGTTGACACTTCTTGTGAAAGCATATACAATGTAATAGAAAAAACTATGAAACATAACATAATAGAGTTTAATAGCTGTTTAGAAACCACCATGGTGCAAACTAGATCGAAATATAAAAACTGAATTGAGTATTTTAAAAAGGTCACAGTAATGGTTTCCCAGAATGCTAATTCCACTGCTTGTCATATTGCTGGCAGGACAATTAAACCCATTTTACCCCCACGCTTTACTCTGTTTGAGGCTCACTAGTGAGTACTGTGGCCTCACTAACAAACACGAATGCTAATGTTATTTGTGTTTTTCCCAGGGGACCTTACAATGCTAGGAACACTGTTCCTGTATAGTGCATCTGTATTAAAAAAAACAATATAAACAAGTACTGTTGTATCCAACATGCATAAATATACATACATGTATATGAAGTACATGAGTCATGAGTCATTTCTACAAGGGATAGTTCGGAATTATGTGCTAGGATTTGGGCTCAACATATGTCCATCTTATTTCTGGTTTATTCCTCAGGAATATAACTTGCTTTTGGCATAGAAGAGAACCAATGTCAGGATGGATATTTTAACCACTTTTCACTGTGTTGCATCCTCAGTACAGTCCACTGGGGAAAACATTCAAAACAGTGTTAATATGAAAAGTAGTATATGAGCCCCCTTATTAATATTACGGATGACCATTGATAACCCTCACCCTCGACTTTTATTTCATTATAATGGATTTATATGACAACATCAATGGTGAGATAATATGTGATGCTGCCCTCTAGTGGCTGTCTAAATTAAAACAGCTTGGACTTACAGCCACATGCACCTGCCACTCCACCAGCTCAGTATAACATGATTTACTAGCACTAAGTCGCACTGAGCAGCCTCATTATTTTTCTTATTTGTTGCCCTGTCATAGCTGCACAAGGCCATCATTATCTGTCACCACGGTCCACGAACCAACTAATAACTGCATTTGTATGAACTGCAAGTGAGAGGTGGTTAATGCAGTTTGGGTATGACACACCACAGGTGTCCGATGCTAATTAATGTAAATCTGGAATAAGCAGAGAAACAAGACAACACACAAACAACTGAGCAGAATATGAGAGAAGAAAAGACTTGAATTATAAATAAATAAGATAACATCACTTCTACGCCTGTGGCCGACATACCTGAGTTAATTCTGCAATTTTAAGGTAAACTATCGAATGGTTGGAAATACATAGATGAAATAGCTGGAACATAATTATTGTGACATACAACTACAGGGAAACTTAAATAATAAAAAAAATAAGACAACCTGACAGACAGAAATGGAAACATGGGTAAAGAAACTGAACTGGAGAGCTTGCACCGACACTACATTACACTGACAGTGAAAACAAAGTGTGGCGGGAACGTCAGATACAGCCCATGTCTTCTGCACGGCATACCTCCACCTGGGTAGATGTGTAGTTCTACTTGATCTCCAGCAGAGGGAGACGAAGCGTATACTTCAAATGTTTTTCTAAAAGTTGTGTCGTCTGCTGAGGACTGCGATAGACACAAAGTGCAAGGGGCCCCAGAAGGGTTGCCCCAACGTATGTCTCAATACAAAGGATGTCATGAAGCTGTACTGTTTCAAAAAGGCATGCACATGTAAAGGGTTCTGCTTGGCAGTTGAAGTAACCGAAGCGAAGAGGAGCAGATGATTTCAAAACGTCCAACTACACAAATTATCTTCCAGAACAATGCAAACACGGAGCCACTGTGTGCATGAAGGTCAGATAGCGCTTATTGCCTTGTAATGGGACATTAAATACTTTGCAAAGTATGGCCCTGAACAAAGAGGCATCATTGTGATTAGGAAGAGTTAATGCACAGAATTAAAACAAAGTGTATAGTTTGTTCCAGAAATTTAAAAAAATAAAACGTTTTAAACCTCTGACTGTAACCACAAATTTTTCTTTCAAATTGAGGTTGCACACATGAAACCACCGGCTTTAAGTAGCAACGATGAATTAAGAACTGTGCAATAAAATGACAGCAGCGTCTACTTGCAGTGATAGAGACACACAATTCATATTCAGCATGGAGAGCAGACAGGAGCATTCAAAATGTTGCTCTTAACTTGAGCATACTACATTCAGGAGACTATATTCTCCATAGGGGTTGGCAGGATCTCACACCGAGCTCCACCAACCACAGATGCCTCAAATTGTGTGTATAAGGTGCAGACACAGGGGGGATGAAGCTACAGGTGGAGAATGTGTTTGTGGACTTTATTCCAGAGCTCAGGTCTGCCTTGTCGAGGTTTAACTGAAATGAAGACACAATTAATTTAAGAAAAACCATTAGATAAAAATCATTTAAATTGCAGAGAAATTAAGAGTAGGAATTGTAATGCATTATGCACCTTCCCGGGTTCTATTTATATCAGGGAGGGAGATTAACACTAGCCATTAACTATAATAGGAAATTAACACTTTGACCGGAAAGTCTGTCTACCCTGAGGACCACTGATGTCGGGAAACAACTTAATTTAAAAGGTTATATTTCCTTATCTCACAAAAATAACTCAAAGGCGATGTTCAAGTGGACTCATCCCTCTTAGACCTCTCCTCTCAAACCAAAAATCTCCCTCAGTATATCTATGAGTGGTCCGCATCCTCTTTCCATTGTCTAAAGACATCCAGCTCTGGTGAAGACTATTCTTTGGTCTTAACTGTGAGTGTGAGCTTGAGTAAAATCGATGCTCTTATGTGTTAGTCTGTTAGCCCCGTGGCCCTTGATGACCTGTTGAGGGTGTTTATCAGCGTTTCACCTTCTGCGTGCTGAGATACAATCTAGCACCCTGTCACACTAATGAGCAGCTACTAGGAATACATATGGATCGGACATTTCTGAAAAAAAGATTCGTTGAAAATGAAAACCTCTAAGATTTAACAGGTCTTTTACAGAAGTTAATGGGCTTAGTGCAAGCAAATGTTTGACTTCTTTATCCTCAACCTCTTTCACTTCTTTCCGGGATTTTTACTCCTACGAGCATTCCAACTCATTCACCAAACTGTCGTTGCTTGTTTCAGCCTGATGAATGTCACCTGTTTAAGTGTGAGTTTATGAGATTTGATCATTAATTATTATCATCAAAAGCATTACCGAAGAGTGAAAAGAAAAGAAGGTTCAAGTCCTGCTGTCAGAAATCAGCAGAAGAAAACTAAACACTTTTAGCAGTTTCAGTAGTCATATTAGAAGACCACTTTGTTGTTCAAAACATTTAGTTTTTTGTGAAATTAGAAAAATAGTACTGCTGCCAACAACGTGTCATCAAAGCAGCACTATACGGGACAGGTCATGTGACAATCATAGAGCTACCATACAAGAGAATATTATGGCCTACAGCAGGTGAGCCTGAGGCAGCTGCTGAGTGGATTTCTCTCTCTCTCTCTCTCTCTCTCTCTCTCTCTCTCTCTCTCTCTCTCTCTCTCTCTCTCTCTCTCTCTCTCTCTCTCTCTCTCTCTCTCTCTCTCTCTCTCTCTCTCTCTCTCTCTCTCTCTCTCTCTCTCTCTCTCTCTCTCTCTCTCTCTCTCTCTCTCTCTCTCTCTCTCTCTCTCTCTCAGCAAAGTGTGAAGAGGTCGGGATGAGAGGCAGAACCTCCAAGTCTGTATTCACCATCAGGGTTGGGAGTAAATTACTGCTCCATGCGAAGGATTCAAGTATCTTGGGTTCTTATTCACGAGTGAGGGTATAAATATCTTAAATAAATTGGAATTTCATATTAAAACTCAAAATTCAACTCAGGTTGAGATAAGTGTTTTTTCCCCTGTGAAGAAAGGCATATCTTCTGTACTTGACTGCACGGTTTCATACCGAAGAGAAAATTCTGAGTATTCGGAAATTGCTGAATGCCACAGATTCTCTTAAATCAATGGTACGTTCCGTTTAAGAACAAATCTGTTCGTACGAGGGGTTCTTGCATTAAGGCCCAATGACTGTATGGACAGAATAAGAAAATGTCTGTCACAATAACAAACCAAAAAAGTTACTTTGCTGCCTTTGTTTACATCTACAGTGCCATTTTATATGGTAATCAACTGCTATGATTGTCTTGGGATTCTGAGTCTTATTTGAGTGTGCAATGGCACAAAGAAGGTTGTGAATCCCAACCCAAGACCAACAGTCTAATTACTTTGTGAAAAGTGTTTCATAAAAAGCAGACAGGCAGCAGCAGCCTGCCGGTGCTGCCCGGAGCCTCAAAGTGTGGACAACCGTCTGACAACATACACAACATTTTCTTAACGCACTTCCAGAGAGACTATATGTACTACAAAAGGTTTAAAAAAAACACCTTTAGCCACACAAATGCGCCAATAATACACTCACACACCAACACAAGGGACTCTTTGGTTTCCGTAGCAACAGACAGACGTGGTTGTGAAGTAGTGACTCCTGTTCTGACTCAGATAATGAGATCGAAGGTGTCCTGGGCTCAAGCTGAGGATGGTTTTCATCCATGGTCCAACCCCTCAATCTACACTCCACTCACTGCTTCATACGGGATGCTTTCTAATGACTTAGACATTCAAGATGTATTCTACTTCTGTGCATATTTCAAGTTATTCTAAACTAAATTACAAAACAGGTTGAACATCAATGATATTCTGCTGCAAACTTACAATTGTGTAGGTGTTAAATACTTGGAAAACAGTGATTATTTATGTCCTGACCTTTGATTTTAAGAATCAACACAACAACCGCAGAAGAAATGACATTGTTCTGGATGTCCAATGTGAGGAAGAAAATAATTCCCTGGTCTATACTAGCTGAAAGACCAATTTCATAAAGATCAATAAAAAAACCTTGAAAATTAACTTTCCCTCCATCCTTCCTCCTCGTTATAGTACTTGATGGGCAACTGTTGATGAGCAAGGTAACACAGGAACAATGTCTAATACTGCAAAAAAAGATGAATAATATGAGCCTGTATGCCATTAATGGGCAAGATGTGACTGAATGCCTGAAGCAATAAGAAAAACAACCCTAAAAACAAATTATTTAAGGCTAAAAAATGAGGCATTATCTTCTCCTCAGCTATACACAATGATCACCCTGAACAAAAGGACAACTACCTGGTAACTGACCCGGCTTCATGACTCACTCCATCAGTAGCCATTAACTAAATCCATAATTTCCCCATTGTAAATCTCCTAACATAAGTTTATTTTCACATACTAACCCTTCTTAGCAACAATACTACTTCCTTAGCTTCATATTTCACAAATACACCTGATGATATCTTGTCCAATGATACATACGTTACACTCAAATATGTTTAAATTCCATCTCCAGTGATAATCCATAAAGAATTTTGTTTATGCCAAACAGAAATCAATTTGTCAAAGCGCTTCCCTTTTGGGAACGTCTCTTATTTTAGGAGGCAAATCCCTGTTTGCCCTCTCAGAGGAAAACAAATGAGGGAAATCCATGTCAGAGCAGCACAACTTTCTCTTCTCTGGAGCATCAGCCTCTTTGCCGCCTACTCCACAAGGAAACATTAGCCTGTCATGTTTCATCGTGTAAGAGTGTGTGTGTGTGTGTGTGTGTGTGTGTGTGTGTGTGTGTGTGTGTGTGTGTGTGTGTGTGTGTGTGTGTGTGTGTGTATATATAAGGAATGTTTGTGGATCCAGAGCCAATAGATGTGTGCCTGTCTTCTCATAGTTATTTCCGATGCCAGTGTGGAGGTGGTCTGACAGGACTTCCTCCTAATGGAGGGACACGCCACACTCACTGACATGATGCTGACTACTGGCAGACACACCAATGATCCCATCTGACCACAAGGTAGGATGGGAACAATGCTGCGGCCTACTGACAGAGTTCCCCTGCGCTTACACATATTTCTTTTCTCTGGGCATATTAGGGGCCGATCACACCGGACGCCACTTTTAAAAGTACAGTTGCTTCTAAAACGGCTTGGCAAAAACGCGCCGGGCAAAAACGCGCCGGGCAAAACAGCCCGGTGTGCCTGTGGAGCGGCATTTAAAAAGTGTGCATAAAAGGAGCGCCGTACCATAGGAAAACAATGGTTTTGGTAGCGACACGTTTTTGAGAGTTGCGCCTGGTGTGATCGGCCCCTTACTGAATGGTGGAGTCCGTGTTCTGTGGCTCTGGCCTTTTACCGCCTTATTTCTGGTTCTCCTAAAGTTGGAAATAGGATATGATGAAGCTGTAGGATATGATGATGATAGTACAGTATATGATGAAGCTGGTGTACTCAGTCACCTTATCATTGTCGGCATATCAAGTTATACTTTACAAAAATAACAATATGCATATAAAAGATAGATGGTATATGTTCTAAAAACATACAGTAGTATAGAGTGCAATCAATCAAATGACACTGCAGCTTATCTGTGCAACAACCAGTTGAGCTGATTCCAAATCGGGTATTTTAAACACTGACAAACAACACGTGTTATACAGAGGAATCACTATCCAAGTTCTCCAAAAAGACTTTATCTTATCTTCACCCATGTGAGTCTAACAAGTCTGGGTTTCTGTAATTGTCAAATAGCACTTGAGTGCTAGATATGCTTTACTTAGCTGACTGATGTGTTTGACAAACTGTAAAAACAAATTAAGCATAAATTAAATACCACTGACTTCAGGAAATTGTCAGTGGCAGAAGACTCTATATTGACTTTTAGATATGATTGTCTAATCGTAATGCGGGGGACTGTAACGTCCCATGTGACGACCTTAATGGACATGTGCTTATGAACATAACAACAACAGGTGATCTCATGTACAAACACACACCGGTGGTGCATGATATTTCCAGTGAGGGAATATCACACCACTGTATTTGGAGAACTCCCGAATACGACGACAAATCGTTCTCTACACAGACTTCTTAGCAAATAAGGGAAATACCTGTGGGGTGCAAATACACACAAATTACACATATATGCAGAGTTGTGTCCATTTATACACCAAAAATTATACAAATACAAATGCAGCCTCCAGAAGAGCAAATTTAAATATCTGCAAAAATTCATTTTAACAACAATGTTTCCTAGATTGAAATATATGCTGTTTTAAGGTCTACAGGTCAGCTTGATTTTCGGTGATAACTTTCATCACCCGTTCAAGCCAAAACACACTCGGTGGCAGGATAACAGAAATCCTTAGACTTGGACTTGGCACAATTTGCTATTGGATCTTCAAAACCAGATACATGACGTTTTGATTCTAAGTGGAGAAATAGCATTTTGGAGAAAACGTAAAAGGAGGCAGCAGGGTGTGGAAAAGAAACACCAACACAGATTTATATCATGGGAGACATTTTCAGCCTGTGGTCTTTGAAACCAAACCTCCAAAATCACATGTACATGTATAATTAAGCATCATATATGGAGATATCAACATGAAATATCAACGGTAAAAGCAGAATCTTCTGTGATATACAAAGATTATTAAAAAGAAATGTCTACTGAGAATCTCACTGTACTAACTAACTGGTGAGTGGGCCATCAACATATATGAGCACAGCTTCCTGACTGGCAGATAAGAGGGCTAGAAGACTAGCAGCCTAACTGGATAACTACTGAAGTTGACTTGCTTATTGACTGGCTGACACAGATGTTCTGGTTGCCTAACTGGGTGCATATATTAATGTCTGTATCTCTGTTTAGCTCGCTGACTGGTTGTATGACCAGAAGGTTAATGAGTTTGTTGACTGACTTAACATAACACATTGGTTTGATAAGCTGACTCAGTGACTGAACACAGCACTACATCATTAAACTGTCTGAATCACACAGTGACATCATTAAACTAGTGAAGTCAACAGCCACTCTGGTACAAACCAATGATACCAGGGAAACTTTGATCAGGGAAGAGAGACAGGCAGTCTTTGCTGCTGTTCAGACAAGGACAGGCAAATCTCAGGTTACTAAAACCCACAAGTCTCATGAGATGATAAGAGGCCAGCCGATGTCAAACGACAAATGGGATGAACGCTGACAATATTGTATTTATGAAACAACAATATATAAAGTATTTAAAATATACAGGGAAATTCTGGTAACTTCAGGCCACGCGGTCCTTCCATTTTATTTGTGTTCCTTATAACCCACTTTGTTATCTACACTCATGTCCTAGTTACCCATTTGTATTCCTCCTCAAGGTTAGACTGGCCATCTTTGTTGTGTCAGAAATACTTGTGCTGTAGTGTTAAGAGGGATGTTGGTAATGAACCTAACATGAACTGAGTAATTAACTGTGCAGCACATGTACAGTAGAGCCATTTCTACATTTTAATTTAAACTGAGCAAGGCTTTCTGTCAACATGCAATGCAAAATAAGTTTCCAGTCAAACTTGGAGCCACACGCAGGCACCAATGAACCTTGAATTCTGAGGTGAATCTACCTTAGAGAAAAGGCAGCAATGTCTATCCCTTGATTTAATTTTAACCTGTAACCTGTAACATGAGTGGATACACTGCCTGACTGCATCTGCAGCCTTTTTATCAAAGCACAGGACATGGATGCAGTCATCTAAATGCTTTTATATTTTATTATTTACCATAGACTACTTTACATCATATCAAGAAGTGTGAGTGTGTTACCAATCACCCGGTATAATTGAGAATATATAAATAGCATATTTCCCCTTCAACATAATCCTAGAAATGTGTTCCTGGTTGGCTGAATCTGCACTGTGTAGTTTGAGCATTTCGGGACTTTCTGCCTCGTGAGAAGTTCTCTGAGCTGTGGTGGATGAAACCATGCGCAGTGCCCAAAAGCGCAACAGCAACAAATAAAACAGCCTAGAAATAAACGCCCCGCTCATCTCCATACCAGCAACGCGTGGTGCGCTGTGGATGAAACAACAACGTCGCGAGTGTGTATCCAGTGTCCGAGACGTAATTCAGCCTCGTTCTCCGCGCTGGTAGTAAAGGTCTTACGGTCACATCCCCATCCAGCGGAAAGACGTGCATCCACACACGAGCGACTCCACAAAAGCCACATGCACCGAGCACCATGAGGGAGAGCCGGACGGAAATACTCCACTCCGGCCGGCCTGTCGAGCCCTGTAGCGGGTTGAACCGGTGTGTGTACGCATCCACTTACGCATCGCGGGCAGGGCGAGGAAACACAACCATCCCGAATAAACCGCGCGATCTTCCGCGTTGATACAGAAATCCCATAAATCGGAGCACAACTGGAGAGAGAAAGCGCACGGCGATTGTTGCCGCCCGGGTCTGTGTCTATTGGTTCCCTTTCAGCTGGGGCAGCGTCAGCACACACACACACACACACACACACACACACGCACACACACGCACGCGCGCACACACACACACACACACAGTCTCCATTTGCAACTCCATCGCCCCCCATGGGCGTGCGAGGCCGCGGGCTGTGACGCAAATGGCACTGGGTGATTTGCAAATGACATATATTCCTAATTCCGTGTTGTCGCCGCAGGAACTAGTCCAGATCACAAGATACTACACACAAATATCCATCCGATGGTGGGTGACGAGTAAATAAAAGGCGGATGAGCGGTTCGCTCTACGGGGATGCGGTTGCATAACTCAGGAAACTTAATAAAAATGTGCACGGGGCGAAAGATGTGCAGTCTCCACGGCCGGTGTTTGGCCGTTGTTGCGATTTGATCGTGATGGCCTGCACCGTGACACTCGGCACGGGATCCGTCCCCGACTTTTGGTCACAGGAGGAACCAAGCAGAGCGTCCACACAGGGAACCGAGTGGCCTCGCTATGGTGGATGTGTGGCCAGTGCTAGGACGCATGCACGTAGCTGACGGGGGGAAGACAGGACAGCCGGTGTGGGACTTAGGACCGCATTCAGAGGCCATAAAGGGCCCGCGTGAATACTATTGTGCTCTTTTATCCAAGAGTCCCCAACTATTTACAAAAGGTTGGCCAGCACACACACACAAAAATATCGCGGCGAAATGGTGGCGGCGGTTACAGCAGCTGCTGCCACTGTGCCCTGCGCAAAGCAAGCAGCACAACCATTGCGCAGCGCCGGTACTTCCCCAGTTTTCTGCAAACTATGTGATTCGTCCAAAAGACTTTTATTTCTGGATCTCATTCAGGCAGTCCTCGCCTGGCGAGCAGCGAACCAGAGCGCAGGGCAGTCGCCGTTCTCATGGCACGATTTGCATCGCCCCCATTATTCCCGAAAATCTCTTTTTACACGGTTATATTGTCAGCCTAAAACCCACTATATTGGGCCACAATGGGGCAGCTTGACTGATCAACGGAAAAGCCAAGTACAAAATGCACCTTTCAAGCCGTAAAGGAGAGGCCCCCTCATACGGATTGCAGCATGGCAGGGGAGTGCGGCGTAAAAATGAGCTAACCCGAATAAAATACACACAAAGACAAGGTGCAGTGCTCCCACAAAGACGTCCATCGCCACCCTGGTAATAACCCTAAACCATCCTTGGTCATTTGAATTAGCTTGGAGTCGGCGAGGATGGCATTATTATGAATATACAACGCTGCGTTTTGCGGCTCCGTGCCACCTTTTCCAAGAAGCAGCTTGGCGCACAGGACCGGTGACCCTTCCATCTTTGCGCGTCCTTCTACCGAGCGAAATCACCAACTATCTCGTGTTTTGACGATTTACTGTCGAATACAACACGTTGCAGTAGGTGGTTTCCTCTTTGAGGAGGTGAACGCTGCGTGTAAAGGCTGCTACAAGTCTCTGAAACTATCCCTCTCCCCGCCGCGGCCAGGCAGAAACAAGAGGGCGATGACGCCATTTTCTGCAAAAACAACCATGCTCGGGAAGCCAAAGCGAAGGAGGTTTAGCCCGCTCCGCAGCGCTCTGGTCCCGCTGAAACGGATTAAAAACAAGTCCTTACCTTGCAAACGTTGGATGGGTGGTTGGATAGTGTGTTTGAAGAGGTAAAACTACGCGGTCGTGGCTACTTCGAGTCCGGAGATTGTTTATTTCGCCTCCCAGCGTCCCCGGCTCACTCTGAACAAGTTGGTGTGCGAGCCGCTGTCTTTGTGCACCCAGAGGAGCCTCTCAGCATTAAACCAGCCTCTGCATGCGCAAAGGTGCACCCTCTACGTCCAATTCCAGCTAGAATTGTCGGCACTTTAGGGCGACGCTGCGAAAAAAGGAAGGATTTGACATCTTTCGATTGAAGAAAAGTTGAATTCCCCCCCACCCCCCCTAGCTTTTAACCAAAAGCCACGGTTGTCGCTGATATGTCGCCCCCAAATGCGCAACCTTTGAGGACACAGAGCTCTCCACGAGAGTCCACGACGCAAACGCTAAATAAAACTGGGGGTGGATGCACCCTACCAAAACTGAAATATACCTATATCTTTTTGTTTTCACCAAATCACCAGCGAAATAAATTCGCCATAGTAACAATTAGATGACTCGACTAAAAGTGTGATTGAGAACTTTGTGGCCACAAGTAAATGCCATGTACTTATTAGAAATGCAGGCCTACACATTGTGTATATATTGTATAGTTCAGGGCAAAAACACCATTCACAATCAAGGACACATTTAATAATACAGGTATAGGTACATTTGTTGACAAATGTAGGTATGTGTAAATACTTTCCTTGTTTAGATACAGGCGGCTGTGGAGCATAAACATGACATCTTCACGTCCTGTCAGTGGACACAACTGTTGATGAACTACCCTTCTTTATGACAGGGGCCACTATGCAGTCCCTCCTCGAGGCCCCTGACAAAACCTTTCCAACTAACTAAATTAATCACAATGCTGTAGTAGTTGTTTTTGTCTCAAAGCCAATGCAAATAGCATCACCGCCGAGTCAATCAATAGTGGACAAAGACTCATTTTGGCCAATTGTGAATACTGTTAATTATTATTGACTATTTGTTTGTTTTAAGGCATATCTAGATGCATACGTTCACGTTTTAATCACACAACTCAAAAACGTGTTTAAATGTGTTTCTACGATAATTCTGACTAACTCCAATAAAACGTAAAGCTAGCTAGATTAATTTGGCAATAGCAGAAGTAACGTTAACGTTAGTTGTAACGTTAGCTGAGTATTTTTATGTCAGATAACGTTAACTAACCATACCCCAAAAATAACAAACCACAGTGACATTGAGTAATATCGAGTTACATCACATGTTACAGGTGTTTATTTCGCTGCATTAAAATCCACTTTGTGCCGTTTCACACCAAAGCTAACGTTAGCTAGCTTAAATCCAACATCTACAGACATAATACTGCGAGGTTAGCCGGGTTTATTTGCCACACCGAGAGGTGGCACTGCCTCTTATCAATGTTTTTTTTTTAATATAATAAGTCTAATTAGTCATTTCATTACAGTAATTGTGACACAAAACGAGTTACAAGGGAATGTAATGGCATGCAGAGATAGCAACTGCCTTACCTTGTTTCCAGGTGATTGAACAGAAAGCTCTTGTGGTTTCTCTCACTTCTTATCTGCAGAAAGGATGAAGGACATTTGAAATATGTCCAAGAGGTGTACAACT
This sequence comes from Taurulus bubalis, assembly GCF_910589615.1. NCBI lineage: Eukaryota > Metazoa > Chordata > Actinopteri > Perciformes > Cottidae > Taurulus > Taurulus bubalis. The sequence goes on along the minus strand of NC_136608.1, from coordinate 8,991,482 downwards.
TTGACAGCAATTTAACTGAAAACGAATTCACTCTCGAAAGTAAACAAGCTCCATAAGTAGCAGAACATTTAGCTCAAGTTAGCTATAGGTAATGTATATTGATTAACTTAAGGTATGTTTTCTGTTTCATGAGAACCTATCACACTTGTTAAGATGATTGGGAACAGCTGGCTCAAACATTTTACATGTAACCTTCAGGTAGAAGATGGTTCAGCTGAGTTTATGCAGGTGTGGTGACCTTGTTCTGGGAAGGAGGTACTATGTGGGGTGGTGATGGAGATGAGGATGAGGATTAGTGGTATTTGCAGTGACTTGATGAAAATGTTTCAAGAAAGGGAAACATGTGGAATGAGTAGGAATAATAAAAGACTGTGGTCAAATAACATGGCGTATAATACCTCAGTAGTATTAGCTGTGTTACCACACTTTTATAGAAGCAATATGTAATTTTCCTCAGTATAAAACACGGCATGTCATGTCTGTTCAAATAAATGTAATATAAATTATGACACAAGTCGGCCTACTAGATATTTACTTACTATCAGGGTGTTGAATGGTCATGCAACAGATTAATATAACTGTACACAGTATTAGTACTTTAACAAAAGCGTTATAGTCTAGATCCGTCATGTATCGGGGCCACACCGTGTAGCATAGTGTGTTGAAACAAAAAGTGTTGTTAACGATTGGAGTACTTTAGCCTACCACTACCTATAGCATACATTGGAAGTTGTGTAACTTATTGTATTTTAGTACAATCTGAAGTATAGTACTAGGCCCACAGTGTAGTAGAATAATTGCATATAATGTACTAAGTCAAGTAACCTAGTTTTGCAGTATTTTAAAAGGCTTGATGGCATCAATCCAAATGACCCAAACACAACCACTATGACCGTAAATAAAATAACAGGTTTTTTTTACATATCTAATGGTAGTTCTTTTAGTATATCTGTATATAACGCTATGCTATTTGATTTGGTAACTCAATTGTATGCACGTATCATTAGTGATTGAGGACAGGAGGGTTTCCTCAGCAGTTTGCCGGATCTAGGTTAGGATGTGGCCAAACCAACCATAGGCCAGAGAGTCAAACTCTACCCGGTAACTCATTTTAATGAAAAAACGGCATCATCTAAGTGGATTCAAAATGCTAACGGTAAACACAGTAAACATCCCCATTAAACTGTAATTGGAACTCCACGGTTAGAGATTGAATAAGAGTATAGCTAAGCAAAGTGTTCCACTTAAACGACGCAGCTATCCTACTTTAACCAGAACAATAAAGACATTTTGTTATTGACCCATTGTGAACAAATTATTGCGTTACACCTGTTGTAAAAGATCTTTATTCAACATCTTGCCACCAAGCTTGGCAGATTTTGATGGATATCACATGTGTAAAATAATACAAACATGTTCTACCTATCCTGAATGCATCATACAAGTCTAATTTCCAATAAAGAAAAACACTCAACTCATTGAATCCAAAGTGGGTAGAAAGTGGGGGGATTTGAGAAGTTCTATACGAGTTATAATCCCTGCCAGCTCTTTCCTTTAGGCTCATGAGAGCTCACAACAAAAGGTGCCCACCACTATCGTCTATACACAATTAACTAAAGCACCAGCATTATTCCATTATCATAAGAATGCTGTTTGCAATGGGGGGAGAAACTCCTCGGCATTCATGGACGTCGACCGAATAGAGCCCAAAGCTTTTATCTTCTCAATTACATGCAGGCTGCAGTTTATCACAAAACCTAGTGACATGTTTGGACACTTTTTGTTCATGACAAATAATTTGTTTATGCTGCTAATTTAAATAGCCTGTTTATAATTGCATCATTGATTACAAGTGGGCCAGGAGGGACTATTGAAGATGCTATAGTGTAGAGCACAACTTGATTCCAGTGGGATCCCTGAGTAAAAAGACTAATTTAACTGAAAAAAAAAACACTTTGAGGCTTTCCATTAGGAGCAAATGTTATATTAAATATCATGATTGACACATTTGTAAATGTAATGAGAATGCCCAAACATTAAGTGTCAGATAATTTGTGTTCAACTTTCTTACAATTTGTGGAAATATAATATTTCATATATTTCCGTGGATGCGTGAATTTCTGATATCCTCGGCAGTCGCGTGGAAGCTGCCGTGATTATGAATTCAGAGGATAACCTGTGCAGTAATTGTTCATCCCAGCAGGAGCATCTGAATAAATGAAGACTAAATAAGGGGCGTCCCTTACTAAGAGGTTAACATCGTTGGTTCTGCATTGCATTTATTCCTGAGTGCTTTTGATCTGATATGTGACTGATGAGATTTGGGGTCGTATTGGAGGTAAATGACCACAAGGTGTCAATGTTGTTGGTAATGTGTTTTTCTCTCATCTCAGTCCATTAATGTACAAAGCACTGAGTAAAGCAGTGGGTAGAAAATGCCTGCTGGATGTCATGCTCAAATAAATGTAATTGGATGTAGCGATATGTCTGGAGAGCAGTAAAAGATGGCAGTAGAGCCATCTGTACATGTGGCCACAGCTTCAGTGCAAAAGTGTTCTTGGCATAGGCCTCTATATTTCAGACTTTACATATATATAACCTCTGTAAAGATGCTCTAAAACTGCCCGCCATAACAGTAACATAATGCAATATATAGTGTGTTTTAAGCTCAATCTTTCCTCTTAAAAGAAAAAAAAAGATGTTTGTAAAGGGTGTATGAGAAACATCTTAGCACGCTGTGCAGAACAGGGATCATGAAAAAATAATGCCATAGCTCCTTTTGTGAAAAAAAAAACCCTCATAAACTCCAGCCTCAGATGCAAACGTTGGAGCAATCTGTGGGGCGACAGTGCACCGCTCCTCCTGACCATGTCGTGCTGTACGCTTGGGCCACAGTTTCTTTCTCTACCATGAGGAATTGTACTTTTCTTCCTGCCCACTGAGGCTCTGTTTCATTCTGACCTTTGTCCCATGCTAATCTCCATTTCTCAGAAAAGATAATTACCATTAAAAAGGGCCAAATGGGTGTCTAAAGTCACTTGAACTACAATAACCTATTAACAACAAACGACTCATAGTTTGCAGCCTGCAATTGCCCATTTTCACCTCACCCCCAACCTGAACTCTCACAAGCCAGAAAACAACATCAACATGTGGTTTGATGGAAGACTGAAATCATTATATTCATCTAAGAAGGTTTAATAAAAGATCAGGATCACTTTTTGGACTAGTGCAAACCTGTTTGGTTCTCATTAAAGTTATCCAGATAACTCAGTAAAGCTGCATCGTGAAAACAGCTGCAATTAAAAACAACTGTATGATCAAAAGATGAAAAATTATTGCATTATTGCATTTTTGCATGAACTCCAGGTTTTGATCGGGCGAATATTTGGATCAGATTAACCAGCGATAGACAGTAAATTAAATTTATTTGGAATCAGGCCAAATACAGTGTGTGTATATATCTATACATCTATATATAGATGTATAGATATATATGACCAGCACTCTTGGATCAGGGGTTGCTCCAAACAAACCTCTACAGATGTTCTGAAAATCACATTATTAGAAGGAAGTTTATATGTGAGATTATGTCACTTTGGAAGGGCCCTTTGGAAATGAGACAGCAAAAGTGCAATGATCTTACTTTAATGTTTATTACAAATATTATAGTAACACAATGTAGGAACAGTAATTTCCAATGTTCTTGTGCTCCGCTACAATCTCTTCATGCGGATCATGCTTCTTTCCTGGCTTTTCTAACTGTCTCTCATCACTACTCCATGGGGGTCGACAGTCACATCTGACTCTTGCTGTGGAGGACAGATGTGTTGTCCTCCACAGCAACAAGCACAGAGGACAATTCTCAGCCATCACTGTTGGCAAATAGCAGTTAGTGTTAAGGAGTCTGGAGATCCTTGAAATCCCAGAGAATAAATCAGGCGACTACAATTTTTTATTTTACTCTACACTTATTTATGCAATAACTGATCTCCATCATTCCAGGGATGACGACAAAGACATGGATTGACAAGACTTTAGGAACGCCTAATTAAAGAAATTAAAATGGCCAATAGCAGATAAATTCTGTGCTCCCTTTCTGAATCAATCAAATGTGCATGAAACATAGCAGACGGGAAATGAAGCAGGTTCATCTACAATATTTACTTATTACATTACACTTCATTTTTACATTACATGTTATTCAGCCAAATGATCAAAACTAGCCCCCTTTTAAAGGTGGATGTTAAATGTAGTAGACTTTTTTACCTTTGGTCAATCAATTAGTTATACATCATATGAGTGTTCTGCCTCAAGACACACACATCTTTGGTCTCGAAAAGATGCAGAATAACTGTGGCACGGTCTGTAAATAAAGGTGAACAGAAGGAATGTGCTGCTGAAGTTGTGACGAGACAGTCACTGTTCGGCATCATAACAAAAGAAATGCACTATATTCATTTTTCTTTGAACTCTTTTCAAAAATCCACAGGTCAGGACAGGTCCGCAGTGTCCTTTCATTTTGCTCAAGGACCGACGAGAGCAGAGATCTCAGTGGTCCGCTTTCCACTGTAAACAAGAACAACATAAAATCATTGAAGAGAGAACGGCAGTAAAATGGAACCACGGAACAATCTGTGGTTCCCATTTCATCCCTCTTACAGTACATTAGAAAAACATCATCACAGACAATTGTATCTATGTTGAAGTTGCACCATTTTACCATCTTCCTTAGAGGTCAAAGGTCAGGGACAGCTACATCCCCAAATGGGTTTGGCCTGGCATTTGAATACTGTGTTTGAAACTAAGAAGTAGGTAACCAATACGCAATGTGTTTTAAAAAAAACACTCATCACTTGTAATATGCTGCAAAAAAAATATGTTTTTAGTTTCATTTCCTTGGCATTGTGATTTCCTGGTCAGCAACAGTGTCTTTAGAGCTGACAGTAACCTGCTCATCCTGCTGTGAAAAAAAAAAAAAAAGTAAGTTCCTCTTTCCATTTTATTGTTGATCAAGAAGGATGCTGGTTAAATGACACAAACATATCAATATCTGTAACACATTTGATGTCAATCTATCCAGTATTTGACAAGCCATTTTACAAAAAGCCCAAAATGTCAACCTGCTGGTGGCACTAGTCAGTAGGGTTGATCCCCTTCATCCAAACAGTTGTTGAGATGTTTCAGTGTAGACCCAGGTAGTGGACTGACTGGCCGGGACCAGGATGCTGGGTGGGAGTCGTAGGTCGCCCGTTTTCTCAGATTATAGCATGGAAGCAGACAGCACTCAGCAGTGTTTTCAAGAATAAAAATGGCAATTAAAGATGCATCTGGTCAAATTTTAAGCACAAAATATATAATTGAAGCTCCTTTTCGAAAAACACTGACAAGCACAGAAGACTTATTCGCTCTGCTCCAATAACACAAACAGTTTCGCATCAATGATCCGTACACAGAAAACACTCAACAAATGCATAACACACACTCATCATCTGTGAGACTTTCCCTCCAATTCAAAAGCTGCATCTGTGATTTACAAATAAAACAACAACAACCACCTTCATTCATTTAATAAAAGCTTGGATATAAAGACATGTCTTTGTATACAGCGGGAAATCCATTTCGTGATGCAACTGCGGTGAGAGTGAATCCACCGCAAGGCATTTCTCAGACTGTCAACACAGTTGGGATCAGACACAACAAACGACGACGGTGCGCTGGTTTAGGGGCCAAACTCAGAGAATATAATCATCTTCTTTTACTGTAGTTGCCAGAAACACTTTTACAAATATATATATATATTTGTTTTTAATATCTCAAATATTTATATAAATAGAAGTTGATTAGAGATCTGGGGCATTATGACAAAGTGCAAAAATAAAGTAAGGGGGAGGCTTTAAAAAACAAAAAAAAGAACAAGAAAAAACCTGTTAATATCTCCATAAAACTCAACAGCAAAGATAATATACAACTGCTCTGAAATTCATGAACTTAATTTTAGCTGCAACAGACGGTTACTTCCCATTTCCATTACTATAAAGTAAGTCAGGGTGGGATTTTCCCAAAAACATCTCAGCTTTTAGATGGTCATCCTTGATCTGTGAGTGGAAACACATCTTTAATTCCCACCTGAACCATGGTGTTCAGCCATTAAACCAACATAAACCATCTGTATACTAGTACACATTGGTATGCTGCGTTCAAACAGAGAGAACTATATGCTGTAATTGCAGGCATGTTAACGAGTTAACTGGACACCGCGGGTACCTGGATATGAACCGTGTGTCCACCGTAAAATAAAGACCACCGAGCCGGCATCGCTCAACCGATCTCAGAGTTCTGAGACGATCTCACACGTTGACATGAATAAAGTGTCATCATGGGAAGCACTTGGGAAACGCGTAACACGAATACAACTGATTATGTACAATTCATTCATCATTAGTGCTTAGAAGCTTTTGAGAGAAATTCAAAAGACACATTGGAAGCAGCTGGCGAGTACCAGGTGGGAGCGCCGCTCACAGCTCTACGCTGCTATCCACCACATCAAAATGCTCTCAGTCACGTCGGCTTTATGCGCAACACCGGAAAAATAGACGGGATACCTTTCTGGCGTTTTTTTTTTTATTTACCTTTTTTTTTTGACATGCAAAGGAAATCACTTGAAACTTCAGTCATTTTCTTTCACCCATACAATACCATAACCACGTTTGTGCAACTTTGGACATAAAGTTGTGGCATTGAGCTGCAATAGAAATGACATGCATTCGTTTTGGACACCTGATGCATTTTCTTTTAGGTATTTAAAAGACAATTAAACGCTCTTAGGAATGGCTATACTGCAGAACAAATGGCACCGAGCTTGATGGGTGCAGCCGTAAGTGAAAGCATTTTGACCTGGCCTTGATTTTTTTTTTTCATACACAACAACAAAGAGTAATCACACTGAGAGTAGACAAATGCCTACTGGAAGATAAAGACAGCTTAAAAATATAGCTATAGTTTTGAACATTGGTAGAAATATGAAAAGAGGCGAAACTGCAGGCAAACAGGTATGGGGGTGGGCCTTTATATGAGAATACTAACCATGGCCTGGTGTCACAAAATCAGCCATTGTTCATTAGCGTACAACCGCTATACATTTTTGAGCTTTTAGAAATGTGAAGAAATACTGATGTGGAAACATGACAGTCCACTGACATCTTTGACCTCTGTTTTTCCATCAAAATTCAAGATAATTGAGTGTGAAGGTTCGTGATTAACCTTAGAAATAATAGTTAGACCAAAGAAATCTTAACTCATGGTCCAGTAACCAGACCACTTCCTCACGTGATGAGCCATCTCCAAGGCAACGGACTAATCCCCCTGCTAATGAAGGCCGTGGCCACGTCCCAATTTCAAACTACAAAGTACGTACAGGTTTTGAGTATGTAAGTGTATTCTCACTGGAACAGTGACAATTCAGTAGACTCAAAAGGAGTCAGCGGGTGTACTAAAACGACTCAAATTAAATAAAAGATTTTCTGTTCTGTTGATGGACCTTTGTGGAAATCTGCTCATTGCTGCAAAAAATAAAAAACTGTACGTGATTTGCAGGCAGTGGCAAGACAGATACAAAAAAAAAAAAACGGCAATTAAATTAGCAGTTTGGCTGACATCTGTCGGGGCATATCTTGGATCATTGACAAAATAAAATGTTTTTTTCGAACTGAACACAGGTTGTTGTTACCGGTCCGCAGCAGCCAAAGTCAAAGTTTAGCTGTGTGAGAGTATTAACTGGTATTACTTGAAAAACTGCAAGATTTTGAGAAACCAGGCCAATCTCATCAATGTCAGTAAACACAGACCGAGGATAGGAGGGCAACATACTCCGTTTAGCTCATATTGAGTAAAAGGGGACAATTATTAATAAATACAAAAATAATAAACAGATATGTACACATTTTCAACAATATGATCCATCATAATACTTTCAGCATTTCTTCAAAATGCCATAGAAATGATTTATTTTGCTCAAAAAGTCTCTGTAGCTCAAACATCGAGGGTCAGTTAGAAAATAAACATCATTTAGGAACGATAAATTATTGTAGAAAAAAAAAAAAAAGATCCAACACCGTAGTAAGCATTCCTTTTTGGATGCAAGTCCTCACACACAGACAAGAGTTTGTGTGTTGGCTTCTTGCAACATTTGAAAGCAGAACGAAGAAGAAAAAAGAAACAATCTTCAAATAATATCGGATTTCTTCCTATGTTAAAATACAATGCATTGACGTGGCAAACACAAATGTTAGTTTTTCCCCCCCTTCCCTTGTGTGAACAGGTCCTTGTGTGGCACTCCTTGGGACTGCTCAGTCAGTGAAGAAGGAGGCGAGGGCAGTAAGTGCACTTTGAACACAGAAAAGGGAGAGAGGGGATACATACAAATTGTAGAGAGAATTGTAGAGATGTTGACAAAAACCCAAACTAAAGCTGCTCATCTCTTCCATCTTTGAGGAAAATCAAAAATCTAAAGTAACACAGAAAAAGTGATGGGGGGTGTGAGGTGGTATAGATGAAGGCTGGGTCCTAAAGTAGTCGTATCAGTCGGTCCTTCAACCATCTAGCTCCCAAAAAACACAGCAACCAGGAAAATGGTCAGAACAACCAGTATAGAAAAATGTTTCACCCCCAAAAAACGTACAGTATTATTAAGAATGCCTTTAAAACTTGTTGAGGCAAATTCCCTTTTCGTAGGATACGTTTTTGGATTCCACCGTTTTGTTCTGAAGAGACGCTGATGCAAGGCAGCGCTCCATCACAGTGATCCACACTTACAAAGTGGAGAGAGGGGAAGTGACTGCCGGCCAAACTGTGGGCAAACAATCCAGCGTCCCGGGTTCACAACGGGTGAACTGAACGGTCATTGGATAAATAGGGGTGACATCTCCGAGATGAAGCCGTCTGATTGGTGCCGTCAGTGGAAGAGTGGTGAGGTCAAAGGTCACAAACGGTGGTGGTCTGCACAGCTGCCCAGCATTCTGTCCATGTAACAGGCTTCTGTCAGTGATGCAACTTAGTCTGTTGGGAGACGAAGACAGAGATTTATGAGGTGGTTTTCATTTATTATTATTATTCACCGAGTGTAATGAAACTTCTAACAACTTTGAAAAATATAAAAATTAAAAAACATATGTACAAATTAGCAGAGAGCTACACATTTCATATGCCTTTGAAATGCCTTTTACCACCTGTGCATTTTATTTAAATTTGGTGTCGTCGTGCTGAAAACAGCCTAATTTATGATTCATGTTTCAAAATGTGTCACCTGTATTGGCTTAGACTAAGCATCCTTTATAAACCGAGCCAATATAAAACAATCACTTAACCAATCACTCAACAAAATTCAATTTCAAGAAACTCTTTACTGAAAATGTGCAAAAGAAGAGAACATTCGTCTTTGAGGTAGGCAGTCAATCAGCTCAGTGAAGCTTCCAATTCACATTTGAGCCATCCGATCTACCGCTGAATTAAAAAGACATCAGATACCTCGCGTTTACCTGATTGCCATTCTAGAATCTTATATAAAGCTGACATTTCTTCATTTCCGTGGGGCCGTACCGAGGCGCAGTGGTGCTTTAGCTCAGTGTGAACGTTTAAATGTTCAAATAAGATGTGATTTATAATTAATGTTTATAGTCTTTTCTATGCAACACCTACCTGCCTCGGGGACTCGGGCCCCGAAGCCAGTATTCCCACGCTGTCGCTCCCATTCACAAAGAGGCTCTCCAACCCGCCCGGCCTACTCAGCTTGCTGGCCTTCCCTCTGTAGGAGCTGGGACTCCTCCTCTTCCTCCCCTCTGCTCCTCCCCCATAAGCCAAAGGTCCGGAAGGGGAGGCCAAGGGCTGATAGGGGGCGGAGGCCGGCTCCCTGCTGGGGGAGTAGGGTATACTGGTCGTGCCAAGTACGCGACTGGAGACCAGAGGAGAGGGGAAATTAATTATTAATAGTGAGCTCCAGTACAATTTCCCCTGTTTGGTAGAATCTATTTTGACGGCTATAAAATCATCACAGCAGATTTTACAGTGCTGTATATTTTAGAGGAAAGATAAACACCTGTCATCACAGCCTTTGCACTGCTGACACTGTCCTCTCTGTTTAGACACTGCTCTCCTTTTAATAAATCACCTGTGTTTCTCTACACCAGCTCTAATATGTTGTGTTGAGCTGAGCCTGCATTGTGTTGTTTGTAGTCCTGCCTTTTTAAGATCCGGGGCTGATCAAACGCATTTCTATGATCGTCTAAGCTTTAAAACAGCCCTGCACCCACCTGTTCTGTGAGTTGTGACTTTGAGACCCATCAGCTCTGGACAACCAGTCCTCTCCGCCACTCCAAAGCCCCCTTCCCCCGCCCCTTTTCCTGGCCGGGTTTGCTGCCGTCCCCCCCGAACCTTGTAACGTTGGATGATAGCTGCTGCCGTTCCTCCTAACATTATCCACAGTCGGAAACAAGGAAGAAGGAGAGAAGGATGAGGAGGAGGGGTGGGAAGAGTTGTTTCTCCTCTTAGATCCCACCACAGATTCCTCCATGCCTTTGGATGGGCGGCTGGCTTTATGCGTGCCGTTACGGGCTTTACCCAGTGCGGAAACTGGGGCGACGGGCTGCGGAGCGTCTCGAATGCTGAACATCCCTGCCATAGATGCAGACTGAGGAAATGTGGCGGGGTAGGAGAGGGAGTTGAAAGGGGACGAGAGGTGAGAAGAAGTGATGGAGGAGGGAGAGGGAGTCTGTTGTAAAGTGATGGGGGAGGTACCAGAGGAGGAGAGGGAGAGGAGGCTCTCAGCCGCCAAAGGCACCTTCCTAAAACAGGAAGAGGGTATTTTAGAAGATAAGAAATGCACCAAATAAGTTGCTTTGTTGCTAATACAGATATAGATTCAGAGTACTACACCTGAAGTACTGATCAATATGTTGTTTTTTACTGAACATTGGTCTTCTTTGTTTACATGACATGGGAAATGAAATGTGATTTTCTTGCATCATGTTTGCCATAGTTGCTCCTCCGATGATGCTATCGATATGATAAAGACTCAAAAACTATTCCTTTCCCAACCTTTTTTACCCATGATTCCTCACACATGCCACCCACATTGGAACGATACAAAGACGGTTGAAAGTGGGCACAAATTCCCTTTAATCAACACTCGTATGCAGACCTATCATCTTTTTTAAATATTTGTGTTATTCTCTTTGCTAACCATTAACTATTCTTCAATTAACTGGCTTCTTGTTTGATTACATTTACACGTGACACACACGTTTTTGTATTTCTTTCCCCTCATAAAACAGGATAACATACACGCCACTTCTTTTCTATTTACACCTGTTCAGTGACAGTAAATCTGGTGAAATCAAATCACAGTTATAACTGTGTAAAAACAGTAGCTGGGAAATACATTCCACGTGTGTCGAGTACATTTACACATTTACCTTTATATAAAAAAGCTCTACCCGATCAAAGAAAAACGTGTATGTTCTTGCACACTCACCTCCACATGTGTGCGTTAAAGTGTTTCTCCACCATGTTCTGGAGCGCCAGCCTCATCCTGTCCCATCGCCTGTCGAACACGTAGTGACCCCGTCCCATGAGCCTGCTGCTGAATACGCAAAACTGGAAGGAGAAAGAGGAGGGAGGGTAAAGGGGATTGGGGCAGAAGAAAGGTAATGTCAGGCATGGAGAGAGATGTTGATGAAAGAGGAGAAGGCACATTAAGAAAAAATGAGAAAAAGACGAGCAGGTGAATGAAGAGAATGGACGAATGAAAAAGACGTTGAGGAAAAACAAGAACGAAAGACAGTGAGAGAAAGAGGAAGGAAGTAAGAGGTGGGTTGACAGAGCAGGATGTGGAGTGAAAGAGGCATCAACAGACACAGAGAGATTGATGGAAGACAACAGATGACCAAGAAAGAGCAGACGGAAAAATACCAAAATAAAGACAATATACATTATAATGTGCAATATTGTTAAGACAGGAAATGGATATCCTTCACCTTTTTGATCTTGACCCAGATTCTGAACAAAAGCTTCTGTCTTCTTTATTCTTCATTTTGCATTGAGAGGACTTGATGAGAGCTATACTTGAGTCTGAACACCGACAAAACTAACTCCTTTAAAAGGCATCTCAAAACAGAACTCAAACAACTTACCCCTGAAGGCTGTGGGTGGCGATGGGAGTAGTGAAAGGCAGGTCTGTCAGTGTCCTCTGGAGTCTCTGCATCTCCCTCGTCACTGGAAAGTCGACCGCCGTCTCCTGCCGCCGACCCCAAACTGTGGGGAGGAGGCTCTGGGTTGGGGACAGGTGCTGGTGCTGGGGGCAGAGGACCGGAGGTGGAGGTGATGGAGCCTGAAACCCTGGAAAAGAGAGGTGAGGGGAACAAGGGGAAAGAGACAGAAATGGAAATGAGGGGAAGGGGAAGGAAAGGACAGATTGGAAGAGAGAAGGGACAAAATGGTAAACAGAGAGAAAAGCAAAGAGAAACATAATGTGGAAGAGGAAGAAGAGTGGGAGACGATAAATAAACGAGGGAAAGGACCAGAAGAATAAAAAGGGAACAAAGTCAAGATTGAGGGACAGCGTAGAGAAGGAAGGAGAAGGAAGAAAACAAAAGGAAAAGAGACAGAATGACAGAAAACAAATGGCATTTTTGCATCAACATCGCAATCCATGTGTTTGCAGTGATAAAACCCCAAAAGACTTTCTTTTTCAAATCTTCTAAATAGAAAGAGGAACTGAGTTTCTGGTCAGACTTTCATGAGGGCAGACTTGCCATTCATTAACTACAGTTTCTCCATTCTAGCCCTGTTGTTGTTTACAGCATCCCCTGGTGGGAAAAACATGAACAGACAAGGATATCCTGTGCATCTGTGCCGGCCCACAACAGTTAAACCCCAGTGATGTGTGAGTATCCAAAATAAATAAGTAAATATAAACAATGCTTGATAAATAAACAAAATAATAAAGACATTTGTTCAGAGAGTGTTTCTTTAAAAGTACAGCTGAAACTTTAAAAACCTGACTTACATTTTTTTAAATATAATTATATAATTATAAAGAAATCAACTACTTCAGACTCAAATGTTTTTTCTTCGCTTTCAAACACACACACACACACACACACACACACACACACACACACACACACACACACACACACACACACACACACACACAGTGAATACTGTGTGTGGGGTTTTCTCTGTCCTACCTGGGTATGCGTGCATTTGCCAGCCTGAGCTTCAGCATGGACAGAGGTCGTCCATTCAGACAGTGAGGCTTGCTGGGACTTGAGGTCTCTTGTGGCGTGATACTCTGGCTGCTGCCTTCCTTCCCTCCCTGCGATCCGTCCCTCTCCCTCTCCTTCTCCCTCTCCTTCGCTCCCTGGTTGACCTTCGCTCGGCCCTTGTGTTCGGCCAGGAGGATGTCGAAGTGCTTCCCTCGGCCGGAGACGGCTCGGCGGTGGGTTAAGGAGTGACTCTGTGGCAGACAAAAAAAACAAAAAACATCACAAAAGGTTATTTCCAGCAAGACCTTGTTAATAAAAGTATTGATATGTGGAGAATTTCCCCAGAGTGGAGCTATTTCAGCAGGGCTGATGGTTGCACTTCCAGGGGGTTCAATCATGGATCTTTTGTTTCAGGAACGTTTCCATAATCACGCACCATGCTGTTTCCCACGTCACAGCAGACTAACATGGGTAAATATTGCCGGTTCATGGTCAGCTTGTCAACCATTCCAACTACTTTGGAAGGGAACCAGCTATCAAACATTTGGTTTTCCACTAGTCCTCTGAAGGATGTCCGTGTGAGGCTGATGAACGACTGGTTTAAAACAGGTAGTGTGGCTTTTGGAAGGAAATATGTTTTCTGTACTTTAAGACCTAACAGATGCATCTTATATACTCATAAATATACCAAATAACAAATATGTACTTATTTAGCTCCTGCTCAAGGAACGTTACTCTTAAACACATATCAAATCTGAGATCAAGCCGTTACAGTTATACGATTCATGAATAAAAACGATGACAACAGAAACGGGAAGAACAGCTACACAAAATCATTTTACAATTAATTTGACTCTCCGAATGCAAACGTTTTATTTTCTTTAACTCATGAAAGTTCAGTGAAACGTGTAGTTTTTGGTTCCTCTTACAGGGTCATGATGCTCACGCTCCTTAATCTACAATCATTTCGAAAGCATTATAAATTACAATATTTTTGGGGAACACCTACACCTTAAACTTAAGAAGGTTCATAAATAGATGAATAACATACTCTTGCAGGGCATCTCGTGAACCGTAACTCGTGGTTCTCATTGGGACTGCCGGTGTTAATGAAGACATCAACATTGAAAACAACCAAAGAATAATGAACGATCACCCCAGCCACTCTAAACAATATCAACACGCGAGCTTGATACAGCTGTAATGACTTAATAACCAGTTTGAAGTGATTAGTAACGCTTGCTAGAAGTAATTAAAGGGCAGTAAAATAGGGTTTTTACAGCTGAGATGCTGCAGCCTCATCCAACATCTATAATTACCTCATTAAGTGAAGTGTGGGCCTTGTAATGCCTCCGCACTGCTACCTTGCATTGACTGAGAAAGGGGAAGTGCAGATGGCCCAGACGGCCGGGGCAGCAGCGGGTCAGAGCTGTGGGCTGGAGCCACTACAGCAGTAGTGACAGGGCACCGCTCAATATCGTTACTCTAATAAACAAACAACGCTGCTTTCCTGGTCAGACGGCCTTCGACAGGAAGCAGGAAGAAGGGTCAGAAACGTATTGTTGCCTCCACAGGCGCAGAGCGTGAGTGATCGCGTCTGTCTGTGTGTGTGTTTGTGTTACCTTGCAGGTGAGAGACCTCGTGCAGGGTCGCTTAGTTTCAGGGTCCTGGACTCCACAGTGCTTGTTAGCATCAAAGACTCTCCCTGTGAAACATGTAGACCCATACACACATTAGACTGGTACTAAAGGCCATCTTTTTGTCCATTCTTCCCTTCCTCTTTCAAGTATCTAATTGCATTTGCTGGGAGTTGAAGGCTCACTGTACCACAAGTGCATTAATGTCTCTCTTTTGAGAAAGACATTTTCGCTCCCTGACATTTGTCTATTCAAATATTCCTTTGTTCATTCAAACATTCAGCTGTGGTCTCAGGCTCCTCTAGTCTAATAATACTATTCTGTGTTACATTATTAGAGATTTCAAAACAGCTAAACTGTAAAGATCCCGCAAGCTGGAACAAATCGTGCTTGACAGGACAAACTGGCAGTGGGACCAGAGTCGAGTGTGACTGACGGCCCAGGAAACTCTCTCCTGCTTTAATGAATAGCAAATAAACTTTGATGACGAAATGCAGCTATTAACTTTTATGACCGGGTGAGTTTGCAGCCCAAGTCTCTGATGTTCATTGTAACGATCCTGTAAAAGTCCTCAGGTGTTAGAAATAGCTGACTTTATTTATGGAACATTCTTACTATGAACTTACCATCTCAGTCAGCTTCTTACTAAGAGCAATGACATTTGGGAATAACATATTGTTCACTTACTCAATATTTTTTTTTTTTTCATTTTTAGGGGAAAATAAATCCTCATCTTTCACCTGTTCTGTTCATCTTTCTATGTTCGAACATAAAATAATGCAGAAACAAGAGTGATCATAATGATAGCAGCGATAGAATGATAAATACTCAGAGTTGATTCAGGATGTAGCTTTGCCAAATGTTTACAAGGGACTGTTTTGGCAATTTCTTTCAAATAATGGTTTTAGAAAATATGGTTAAACCAGAACATTGTTTTAGACTTGTTGACTAGTACCGTTTGATTGCCATAATGGACTCAAGTTGTAAACTAGTTGCCAGGTCCTTACATCTCAGAAATGGTGCTGGTTATAATCAGTAACAAGTTTCAAGATAATAAAAATGATTAACCCTTTTACATCTGTAATTATGACAATACACCTGGTCTTTTTTGTCTTTTTTTTTTTTACTCAAGAAATATGTCAGAAAATGTCATTTTGGTTAAATTAGTTTTGCTCCTTTTTTTCCAGGAGAAATGTAACTTTCAAAATCTGGCACGTATTTCTCATTATAATATGTTATAAAGGCTTATTCATAAAATTGTCAAAATAAATTAATTTTCTTTTTACAACCCTTCTGAATGAACTTCAATGTCAATGCCGCTTTGCAGCTACTACTTGCAAATGTTTTGAATCCTGATCAAAGGGTGAAGGCCTTTCATGTCTCTGCTGATACGAAGTGCAACAGCTCAGAAACACAGAGACCTTTGCTGCCTCGCTCGACCTAGCAGGCCAACAACTACCTCCAGTCAGGTTATCTCAAGTAGTGTTGCTGTCAGAGGGCTGTAATCTTCGCCATAATCCCTGTAATCTTTCTGTGCAGTGTCAGACAGGTAGACCGGCGAACACACAAGTGTACGGCAGCAACACAAGAACACTCTCAAAGTTCACACAAACCCTAAACAGTAAGTTGAGAGCACAGACTGAAGGAAGACACTGATGAAATAAAGGAAACCAAAAAACACAGAAGAGAGAGACAGCGACGAACAGAGAGAAAACACCAACAGAGAGGAGGAACGGGAAGGGAGTGTGTGAAAGAACAAAAAATGAGGCCAGACCACACGTACGTGTGTGTGTGTGTGTGTGTGTGTGTGTGTGTGTGTGTGTGTGTGTGTGTGTGTGTGTGTGCAAGAGAGGAGGCACGAGGAGGTCGAGGCAGGAGGTGGAGAGTGAGAGGATAAAAAAAAATATAGAGACACAGGGGGTGCGGGAAATTTCTCAAGAAGACAAGCAGCTTTTTGGCAGCGGGAGCTCGTGAATTAGAGGGTGTAAATCAGAGGCGGAGCGCAGCGAGGCTCAGCACAAACCAAGGGATGAGGGGAGAAGAGGAAAAGCTGGATGGAGTAATGACAACTCCCAGAAGTATCCATCAAAACCTTTTAACTTGATTACTGTGCATCTTTGTAACCTCTCTTACTTTGAGATGACCGCTTGATCAACTTGTGTGGATGAATGTTTATTTAAAAAGAAGTTTGGAAGTTAGAATGGGAAAGAAAACAGCGGTAGATGGGAGGAGAATAAAGTGAGAAAGAGAGAGAGAGAATACCGAGGCGAAGGAGAAAACAAGAGAGCCTTTAAAAACGTCAGCCGTTCCAATAACCCCACCACTGTCTGCAGTTTCACAGGAACGTTTGAAGCCTAAAAGTTACAGAATCAGTTTTGAGACTTATCTGTTGACTATTTAACCCTCTGTATCCCAAGCTGTTTTGGAGCGTTTTTTTTGCTCCTGTGGGTTGGAGTGTCACTGCAGTATGTAAGTTCTGCACCTCTAAGGAAACGGCACAATCGTGGCTAGAAGAAGAGAGAACTCAAACATATATTTTGTGCAGTAAAACACAATTACTATGCCATAAAAGAAGTTTAAGTTGAATTTCTTTGATATTTTCCTTTACAAAAAATTTGAAAGCCCTGGAATCTATATGCAACATGTTTGTGCCCACAAGTGTAACCAGTATTGGAAGAAGAATGGCGGATGTATATAATCTTTACAACCTATACTTACAGCTTCTTCTGTCCTCACCTCAATGCAATTCAGCAGCCTGCAGTTCAGTCGAAGTTTCACAGAATTTTTGTTTTTGTTACGATAAATGGTATATTTTACCGATTGTTCAAAGAAAACATGCTTTTCGATCCCGCCACCGGGTTCTGGGGTTCAGAGGGTTAATGTATTTACCGTTACGCTTAAGATAAAATGAGTGTCACATGATGCATGCATGCACAAGGATTTGACCTGGATCAATACAGAGGATTTCACTTGGATCAATACAGAAAAGAATCTTCAAGGCTGACCTGAAAGTCTTTTCTGCGACCTGGCGGGAGCCTTGGTCCCGTTTTGTTTCTTCTTCTCCAATGGCGATGACGACGGGGGCAGAGCTCCAGGTCGGTGAGAGGGGGAAGGTGACGGGGAGGGTTTCCGGTCCAGCGTGGAAGGAGAAGGTGTTAACGACAGCCGCCTGTCCAGCGGAGAGCGGGCCAGACTGGGCCGCCCGTCCAGAGAGGATGGCGAGGTGGTGGAGCGCGGTGTGGACGGCCCGCCGGGGCCGCGGCCGTTCACAAGCTTCTCGCTGGACCGTTGGAAGGCCGGGGGAGTGAGGGAGGGAGGTTTGAGGGAGGAGGTGGTGAGTCGCACATTTGATGCAGCGTCGGCATGGCTGAGGCAGGGCATCTTCTCCAGGCTCACGACAGGAAGGGATACACTGCAGAGGGGAAGAGTGCAGTTAAAACACTGTGTGACTCAACATCAATCGTCAAAAGCAGCATTTATGAAACTCCCGCAGCTCCTGAAGAATGTTGTGGGGAAATGCGTAAAAAAAGTCATCACATTCAAAAAAGAAGTATGTGCCCACCAGGTCTTGTTCCGGGCCCCCTTTGGTGGGTAGACTGCGAGAGGTGCCTTACTGAAGCGTGAGTGAGGGTAATCTTTAGGGACTTTGAAGGCCAGCGTGTCCCCAGGACCGTGAGCCACAGCGGGGGCCACTGCTTTGGGCTTCATGGGGACCAGGAGGCTCCTGGAGGGAGCGGGGGAGCCGTGGCGCTTCTCTGGAACAGGTCAACAGAGACACCGTGTGTAAGGTTAGATACTGTAGATGTGTGAGAGCTAAAGACACACTCCTACGATCAAGACCAGATGGTCCTGATGGAACACAGGAGAGACAAATCTGTGCCAGAACCGTTCTACAAAGAACTTTAGCATCTACAAATCAATGTAGTGTACTCTTCTCTAATTAGCAACATGCCTGACACCATCTGAAGTGTCCTTGTCTGATTAACTCCACCAGTTTGGTATTATGTGCAGTTCAAACAAGAGCCAACAATTATAAATACATTTGACCCAGATCTGATCAGAATACATAAGTGAAAGGATGCTGAGGCAGAAAAAAAGGGGAATAAATAACAAGACAGTGGGAGGGGGAGAAGGAGAGAAGTTCACACTTACGGTTTTTGCTCTGCATGTCTTTGTGGGAGGAGAGTGGGGAGGGAATGAGGGGATGTGGTCCAGGACTGTTTGTCTCTCTCTGAATGTCTCACAGGGAAACTACACCCCAGCTACCTGGATGAAAACAGAGGGGTGAACATGTCATACAAAAACAGAAAGGCGGTGACACACTGTACACACAGCAACACAGTGTATAGAATTGGTGTGAAAAGTATTTCAAATGATATGTTCCATTTAGCTATAAAATGAGGTGTAATGTCATTCTGTTCATAATTCAAAACAACGTTATTCTAATCTACGAGCTGCTTCAGGAGGTAAATAACCAACATCTGCAAGATCTAACAAGATGAAGCTGATAGATGGATAGGTTGGGGAAAATCAGTTGTTAGTTTTAGCAGGAGACCAGTCCTTGTGTTTGGCTGAGTTTCCTGTCTGCTGATAAGATGTGAATCTAAAACTGAAGAGAGCAGTGACATGATAAAATACACCTAAAGAGAGTCGCTACAGTAGAATATGGACTGCTAAATGTCACGCTGAAGCTTTGATAACCAACCATGTGTAACTATTTGTTAGTTGTCAGATAATAGTGGACTAATACAAAATGTAAGTATTCACAAACATCTTTTCTCAGGCCTTGCCATAAAATACTTGACAGAGAGTAAAGGATATACAAGCCAAGGTATTGTACTCTCTCTAAAACGCACAGTGAGTGGCAGACTAACAGAGTCAGAGATAAAATAGCAGTTATCTGGATGAAACTTCAGATCTATGAGAATGCAGTGGCCCTCCACCAGCCCTCCACCAGGCTTCCGTATAGTAAACACTGAGGTCAAAGGTCGATAGGGATGGGATGCACTCCCAGCTGGGACAGAAAATCGGGCCCAACTGCTGACTGGACAAAAGGCCAGGCCAGTGTGCACTGCACGCACAGGGGTCCCACAGCCTAAGCACATGCCTCAAGTGTAATGGCGAGTGTGTAAATCCCAACAGACGGAGCTTCCACACCAAGCACATGAAACCCAAACGTCACATCCCGGAGGTATGACGGCACAGAAAAGGTAGAGACGGGAGACTGTAAAGAAGCCAGGCAATGTGTCCCATTGAATTTTGTAATTGCGCGAATTGCGCCACACAACCGACAGCTAGCCACTGAGCCATTAGATAAGCACTCTCTGCCCACAGCCGATGTAGATTCACCCAAAAACCTGTTGAGTGACGATCATAGCAGCAGAGAGCACGTACAGCACACAGAGCAAAGGGACCTCTAACCCTCATCCAGTGTGATGAGGGGGACAATCCAACTCTGACGAGATTTAGATTAGGAGACTGATCCACTCACATGTCTGTAGAGAATATCTGCATCATGCTATTTGGTTGATGCTTGAGAGCAAAAAACCTGCAGTATAATTTCAGAAAGCGTTACCTTAGTGTACAAACCCCTGATCAAGTAGCAGTGATGTCATGCTTTACTCAGGAAGCAGCATACGGTTGATTGTGTATGTGTGTGTGTGTGTGTGTGTCACAATGCTGTACAACCCGGTTAATGAGTGTAGTAGTAGTCTACTACTAGCAACACGTTGGAACAATAAGCGCAGGGCAGACAGACTGACCCTGTGTGTTTGCTCAGAGTGCACGAGTACACATGAACGTGTGCTGCAGGTGACTGAGGGAGAATGCGTGTGCATTGTGTTTGCAAAGTGTGTCTGTGTCTGTGTGTATTGAAGAGATTAGCCATTGCATGCATAAGTATAACAGGTGTGCGTGTAGGTGTATGACACCACATTGAGAACTTCTACACCGCCAGTGCATGTGTGTTTTTGTCCAAGGTAAAGAGAGAGCACAATTAGCATATGTGAGAGAGAGAGTGTGTGAGTGAGTGAGTGAGTGAGTGTGTGCGTGAGTGTGTGTGGCAGGTGTGTAAATAGGCCAGTGGAAGTACAGGTCCAGGAGGCAGCTGTATTCAGAGTAGCGGGATCAAAGTCCAGAGCCACATTTGCAGGTATGCAGCCACAACAGTAATGATTTCACACTTTAAATCACACATTATTTCACACATCATTTTTCGTCAGCTCAACTGTACAGTTCACTGAAGCTTATTGAACTCCTCCTCCACCCCAACAATAAATACAACAGATGGAGTTGTGTTTTGTTTTGTAACAGAGCTCATCCTGTGAGTAAAGAGCCAGTCGGGAGCTCACGGTACTGATGTACAATACGTGGACGGCTGCCCAGGCAAGGTCACTAAGCCACTCGACCACAAGGGCACCCTCACAACAACGCTCTCCTGCCTGCCTGCCTGCCTGCCTGCCTGCCTGCCTGTCGTTATGGCAATGCTGAGAGCCCAGCTGGTTGCCAATTGGCTGCTGGCTCATCCTGTGGGTGGAGCCATTGCATGATGAGGAAGCAGAGGCTCTCAGAGCTCAGCTGGGTTTGTTTACGTTGAGCAAGGGAGAGAGTCAGAGAAAGATAGACATGAGAAACTTCAGGTTTATATTAGAATACAGCATTTAGAAAAAAATATAATACAAACTAAAATCAGACAGGAAGGCAGATAAAGAAAGGTTATGAACCATTAATCTAAATACTATTATGCAATATTGAAAATAAATAGATGCATACATCATCAGCATAAGATATTTCAATGGTCTCTGAGCAATGTCCCCTGAAAAGAGGTAAAACCTTATTTTTGATGCCATGCACTTTGCATTTCTAAACACCGTACAAATTTAAGAGCCAAGAAACTGTGTCTGATGTAAAGCAGCAGCTGGCATTTAAATTGTCCCGGGCCTCGGTTAACGGTTCACACACAGCTAAGCCGCAATAACAGCAACACAACAGCGGAATGAGCAACCCCACCAGTAAACCAAACTAAGCAGAACAACAGACAAACAAACTCAGACACAGGGAGCAGCCCACACACACTTGTTAAGGAGTGAAACGAATCCAAAAGGAAACAGGGTATTATTTTTGACCTGCCTCACAGCTCAATAATCCACCACGGCAGACAAAAGTTGGGAATGAGTATAGAGGGAGAGACTGAAACTTAACAGCAACATCCACTTAGCGTGCACTCGACTTCCACACAGCAGGCCGCCAGCAGAAGACACAGACTGGAAGAGTGGAGAGAAGGAATTGTAGTAGATGAGAGAATCGGAAGGAATACACTGATATATCCGAACACAGCATGAAGTTCTGATTTATCCAAAACACACAGCTTCAAACGCACGACTTACTTAGTTTGGTGTTCAGTGCGAGGGCTGAACAATGCATATATAATAAATATTGTCGTGCTGCAGAGATGTCTTGGCCTACAAAATCATACTCTACAGACTTAAGCAAGCATCTTTGTTTGGTTCAGATCCCCGCAAAAACAACGTCATACTCATTTCAATATGTCTTTGAATAGAAATGAGAATAATGATGTAAAAATGAGCATTCCCTCTAATATCCCAAATCATATCAGAATTGCCCTACAAGTCAAATTGATCGCAACAATTCCGGCCCCAAATGCACTAGCATACAACATGCTATTTAAATAGACTTATACTAATTATACTAGCCCTTAGAAAACCCTTAAATATAAGGTAAGTTTCAATAATTCTCCCACATTGCTTAAAAAAAAAAAAAAAGAGTGGTGAAATCAAATATCCCTATTTGGGGAATATCTTTATAACATCCCAGTCTGTGCAAAATAATCTTTGAGGTTCAACCATAAGCATTAAAAACAATCTCTTTGCACATTTTCTCTGTTCAAGCTCATAGGCGAGAGCGCTGCCAGTGTGAGGGATTTATCCCACTGGGGCCACTTATGCTAAGAATATACATGCTCGCCTTCCTCTCCGGACATTTAAACGAACAAATCCAGTAAATGCAGACATCAAATACAGTTTGACTGTTTTTGAACAGATGACGTGGCAAATATTAAACATCCTACCAGCACAGGTCCTAGCTTAAAGTTGTGACCAATCTCTTCGTCACACACGGCGAAGCTTGAGCAGCAAACTGGGCGTGTATAACTCGGAGCCACAGACCCCTGAGGCAGCCAACCCCATCCTCCTCTCTGTGTGTGTGTGTGTGTGTGTGTGTGTGTGTGTGTGTGTGTGTGTGTGTGTGTGTGTGTGTGTGTGTGTCTGTATTTCGTATCTAAGGCCTCAGTGCTGATTTGACGCACAGGTCAAACATGAAGGCAGATCCCATGATGGATACACACAAATACAAGGCTATCGCAGTGAATATGATTTTAGAATTTAAAATCCCCAGCAGGACACTTCCCTGGTGAGGATATTACAGCAATATGAGGAATATGCAACAATGGGAGGAAATGCATAAAACATCAGAAGGAAATCTTGATGGGGCCCAGTTCCTAGAGGCAATCCGCTCAGCAGAGGCCAGGAGGAGCATTTGTCATGACACGGAGTAGTTGAGTGAATAATGCTTCACATTTAAGAATGAATGAATGCTGGTCGGTTTGGCTGAATTGAAATGAAGATGAGGTTAAAAGTATTTGATGAACTAAGACGAAAATGATTCACTCATGCTGCTTTTCTACTCGTCAGCATGTGACTTGGCCTGCTGGTCTACCACAATGCCAGCTTGTTATTATATTGTGGCCCGAGGACAGCTTTGTTTCATAGGGAGCTCTCAGGAGATTCCCACTCCTGACGGTGGGTGTGGGTGTGTGGGTGTGTGTGTGTGTGTGTGTGTGTCTTACAATACCCCTGACCTCTTTCTGCTGAGAAACAGAAAGTGAGAATGTGTGAGCATGCAACTCCGCTGGCCTCTCTCCTCTCAGGGAGAAGTGTGTGTGTGTGTGTGTGTGTGTGTGTGTGTGTGTGTGTGTGTGTGCGCGCGCACCCCACCACTCAAACAGAAGGCTATGGCTGGTGCACGTGCCGCCAACAGAAGGAAGCAGCAGCTCGCGGGCAGATGCGAGCGCGCTCAGTGGAGCCACGGTCAAAAACAAACAAGAGGTAGACGGACAGGGTGGAGAGCCAATGGGAGCTGGGATCAAGTGCTACAGCTTAAACAATAAATACTCTTAAAAAGGTGAGGTTTAACAGATGGGTGTGTATTTTCTTTTGTTTTAACCCATCTGCCAGTTGAATCTTTCTTTTGCTTGAATATTATTTACTGGAGTACAAGGCTATTATCTTAACTATTGTCATAATTGGCTTTGTCCATATAAACAAAAAAAACTTGGGCACAATGTTACATCAGGTCCATTTTTCTGTAAATTATTTAGTGTTTGTTTGTTATATCAGCCTGCTGAGTATTAGACAGCACAACCAAGTGGTGTTTATTTGCTTGGACTGGGGTAGTAGATAGACTATGTTTCAAATAGCCCTGCAGGGATAGATAGAAATGATTGTGTTGATCTGGCTGTGTGTGTGTGTGTGTGTGTGTGTGTATGTGTATGTGTATGTGTGTGTGTCTTACCGTAGTGTGTGAGGATGCCCTGAGGAGTGACCACCTGATTGCAGACATGGCAGACAACAAGACAAAAATCCTCCAGTGCTCTGTAGCCAAGCATCTCTGAGAAAGACATGAAGAGTCCACATTTCAGAAAAAAAACAACAATCAGAGTTCAAGGAAAAAAGTGTCCTTCAGAGTAAACTGTCTGTGGGAAGAAACGGCTCTTGTTCCTAGTAGCTTTCAACCATGTATTACCACCTGCTCACTCACATTAGGACAATTCCTTGCAGCCTTTTTAGGGCAGCGACTCATGATTCATTTTAATTATGGATCCGCCGATAATCTTAAAGTTTGAAAATCCTCACAACTGAGAACTATACAGAACAACAACAGCGAGAAAATAAACAAAAGTAAAAATATATTCTGTTTAAATTACACACTTTAGCTTTGAAGCTGCATTTTACGATTATGACAGCTACAGATAATGCGTGTGCAGACAGACAGAAAAAACAGACAACCCTTTCAAAGCATCCTGTGGTCTAGCTAGCAAACAGAAACTTTAAGCCTGGAGATAAAAGAGATACTCAACCCACTAAACAAAAAATAATAAATAGAAATATTGAGGAAAAGAATTAATCCAATGATAAATAGCCAATATCTTTTTTTGTTTATCTGTACCTAATATTCCTGTACCCAAACAAGCTCTGCTGACAGAAATCGCAGCACTTAAGCCAGACTCACTGAGGGGAGGTGGGGCGTGCACGGATGTGTGCATTTGTGGAAATGGAAGAATGTGCGCATGTCTGACAGACGTACGGGTGCAGGCCTTGATGTCATGACCTTGCATTGCTGGTGAGTTCTGTGTCATCTGGGAAGTCAAAGAGACCATCAGACATGCTTCGTGCACATCAGTCTGCGTATGTGTGTGCGTACAGGAAACACATCTGCGAAGGTTACTTAATGTCCAAGTCATATCATACAACTATGCAGACAACGAGAGCGTGTGTTTGGTGTGTGTGTGTGTGTGTGTGTGTGTATATATGTGTATACAGACTGCAAAAGGTCAGTGGGTTTCATTACGCTTGCATGAAGTGTTCAAGGACACATACACAAACACTGAGGTTGCCATGATGGCTGGAAGGAATATTTCTTGACTTTAGAGTGAATATGTGAATACTGACTGAAGACGGCTGGTGAAGGGTTATGAGAAAGAATCAAATGAAGTACAAGAGAGTAATTCCAAAGCGGTAAAATGAGCCGTTGTTAGCTGCTGAGGAAGTGGCTTTTCTCATCAGGCCGACAGTTGGATTCAGAGTAGCTGCCTCGTCAATTCAGAAGAGGAGATTATCTCTCATTCTTTTTCCGTGCCCATTATTTCTGAACATGCTCCTGGATTTAAGCCACAATTCTAACTCTCTGGTTCCCTTGTTTGCTGACCAAAAACTGCTTTCCCCTCAAGCAAATAAACTGTGTTTGTTTTTGACTTAACTAAAAGGGCCCTGATCTGAGCTATAACACACAAATAGAGAGTTTTGGCTGCAAAGCACATTTTAAATACGGTCATTGTTGTCAACAGGTTGTGAGGCGATTGGGTTAATAACTTTGTGATGTGATCAGTTGAACCCGGAGCCAGGAAACACGGCTCTCTGCTCAAAAACTTGATCACTGTGTTGTGTTTCCTGCGAGCTTTTTCTCTGGAAGCGAGCGCGTTTTGTTGTCAATAAACTACCAGACTGGTCCAGCCAAATCAAAATGTGCAAAGTACTCTAGTGGGAGGAGTAAACAAAAATGCAAGAACGCAATTTCCTCAGCATCTGCCAAGTCAAATGTAAACTAAGTGCGTCGCCTATTTCTGCCGCCTGAATGTTTGTCTTTCTCAAGCCAACTGCCAAACGACTGGCAGGCCTGGAAATGAACTACGAAAAACAATCAGTCACCGGCGAATGAACATGAATGGAGTTACTAATAACAATAAATCATTGGACACAGATTACATTTAGAGCAAGTAAATCCAGATACCATTGATAACACGCTGCTTGGAAAGCAACTGAAACAGAACGGGTAAACAAAAAAGGGTTTGACAGCAGTGACTATCAAGATAAAAAAAAGAGAACAGCAAGTTGCTCAGCCTTGCGCTAGGAAACGGAGGTGTGGTTGACTCAAGGGAAGAAACCGCAACATGTTTCACTTAGTAAATGACCTGCAATCAACCAACATAGAGGAAGCTTCGGGCACAAGAGCCACTTTGGAATAATCACGGTTTCAGCCGTTCCAGAGGAGGGCACAGGCCGGCTCAACTCAAGTGTTTTATGAACAGGCGCACCAGATCATTATTGGACCTACACCAACTTGTCTGATCAAGTAAACGCACTTAGCAGCTACTGGCTGCGAGCTTAGGTTTCAGGATACACTACAAACTATTCTCTCCCATTTTTTATTTTTTTTTGCAAAACTGCCAATGCTACAAATATGGGTTAAACTTGTGGAATTCAAGATTCCAGCAACTTGTATGAAGATAGTCTTGAGTTCTTTTATTGACATAAAAAGGTGGAGACTCTTTTTTCTAGGAAGCAAACTGTTTACAATCGTAACACAACTGTCAGTTATGATCAGGAAATAGTCATTGAAAAAAGTTGAAACTTACTTTACTCAAGTTGTAACTATAGGCTTTAAACATCGGTTATCAAGGTCAGAACATTCTGATCATCAGGTATAAAAGCCAGGATGAAAAATGAACTCCTGGAAGTAAAAATATGACATGAAGCCATTTGTGGAATAAACTGTAAGAATTATTTCACTGATATAATCACAAATAAAAGTAACAATCTGACCTCTCGGCTGAATACATTAACATTAAAAAGACAAGTTAATAACCATTGCACTCCAATATCTATTCAAGGATTTTGCTTCATTTACTTTTTATACCTTCTACATTTCCATTCTGATGATATATTAAAAAGTTTTTTACGGCTACCTTTCACAATTATTTAACCAATTAATCTGCAGATTATTTGCTCTATTAATAATTCATTACATGGTCAAGAAAATATCAGAAGAAAAACAACAAGTTTTCACAGTCACAAAATCCTAAAGCCTACGCCTCAGTCATATTGATTATATTGTCACATCAGATGAAGAAAAAAAGCAAATCCTCCTTTAACAATTAATCAAAAATAGTTTCCAATACATGTTGTGTCTCAGCTCTTAAGTTTTTTGATGTAGACTTTATTTTTTATCTCAAGCAATCTTTCAGAAGGCGCCAGGGATCTTGAAACCACTTTGCTTAATAGATTTTGCAAGAAGTACAAGAAATGTATCCATCATTTCAGCTTGAATCACTTAATGCAGACAATAGAAACACATTTACAAAAATAATGTAAATTTGGAGTTGTCTATTAGGTAGCAGAAAAGCCTCTGTTGAAAGGATTTAAACATCAGAGAAAACAGCTCATGCAATGCAAAGAAGTGTCGTACAATTGCCTGCACAATGTTCTAAGTTCCCTTCTGTTTGATGCACGCTGCTGCATTAACACTCCGAGCTCATTTGATCTGGGACAACTCTCAAAGCGTGCTTCCAGAGATGTCTTCATCTTAACATTGTATAGAACGAATACTACACTACCAACTAAAGGATCGCAACAATAGCATGAGACAGTGGGAAACATACAAATAGAAGCATTACAGCCCTGCTTACTTCTAGTGGAGGTGATGACAGCCGCTGTCAGGCCGACAAAGTTGCTGTTGGTTGTCATCACCTCCAATGTGTGCAAGAGTGAGAAATAGACATAGATACCAATCATGTCCTGCATCTCTCTTCACTATCTACAGATACGTGTACGCTGAAGTGACAAGTGAGTGAGCATGAATCTATGGCGAATCACGTTACTTTCTGTGCGACACAAATTTGCAAATAAAGCTTTTGAGACGCGTTTCCCCGTCTGTCTGTTTGCATATCACTCTCAGCAGGCCTTTTCAGTGTCATGTTGCCAACAGATCAGCAATTCTGGAAACACCGCTCCAGTTTGGCTCAGAGAGAGGAAGATGAGGCATGTGTGTGTGTGTGTGTGTGTGTGTGTGTGCGTTGGTATTTGACCAGTGAGAGTGAGAAGAGATTCCCCGCCTCTGTGTTTGTTCGAGGGCTGCTGCACGCTTAAACTTTCAGGGGTGACTCAAGCGGGTTAGTGTGAGGCGAGTGCTCCTGTAGGTATTTATACATCGTGGGATGTGGAGGAACTCCCCTGGCTCTGTCCCTGGGGGGTTAGGGGGTTGGAGGCATCAGGGCACCCCACAACCCCCTCATATATATATATATATATTTTTTTTTTTTCCGACAGCCCACCAGCTTGGCTAAAGTTGCACAAGCATGCAACACTTATTCCCCTCAACAGTTTCACCTAGCCTGGTGTTGAAAGACCCAGAACATCCGCTGACCTCAGCTCACATTACAAGATAAGAAACTGCTTAATAGTAGATACCGTCAACATTAATGTCATTGTTGATCTGTTCTGTCTTTATCCGTCACCGATGTGTCATTTTTCCAAGTAAAATTAAAACAATTAAATTAAATAGTCTCCGTTTCCAGCTTCTTAAATGTGGGGATCTAGTTGTGCTTTGGGACATTTGGTCATTACATCACCTTCCTTCAGCTCTGGGGAATTATTATGGCAATTATATATCATTTCCTGACATGTTATGTGCAAAAGGTAATGGAGAAAATAAACCATTAGTTACAGGATACTT
The DNA here is from genome assembly GCF_910589615.1 of Taurulus bubalis. Lineage (NCBI taxonomy): Eukaryota > Metazoa > Chordata > Actinopteri > Perciformes > Cottidae > Taurulus > Taurulus bubalis. Next base: position 8,962,279 of record NC_136608.1, on the reverse strand, counting down.
CCTGTATGACAGCTGTGTTATTCACACACAAGCATGTATTTAAAAAGTATATAATGCCCGTTAAAGGATGTTTCTGTGAGAAGGGGTTAAAAATATATACATATAAATATGTTGGCATCCTTTACGCTGCAGAGCACGTACCACAAAACACAAAACAACAACAACAACAAACACCCGCGTGCCAGTGACGGCGCTAAGTACCTGTCAGCGCAACTTCCTCACCTTCTTTACCGAGCCTCACGGCTCCGCCGAGGCGGTAGAGCTCCTTGTTGCTGTTGTCCGAGGACGAGTCTGCGTCAGAAGAAACACAACAAGGCGCTAAACCAAAAAACACACCGCGTGCGTTCACAACAAACTTCGGGGAGGGGTAGCCACGCTGGTCCGAGGCTGGCCACCAGGCTAGCGCTTAGCTTCGCTAGCTGGCTTCCTCCTGTCACAGCTAACTAACTTACAGCTGCTGGCGCGAGCGTTCCTGCACGCGCCAGCAGCGGCACCAAACTCCGCACTGGAGCGGGTTAGCTCCGCGCGCGCGCGCTTTGCACGGCTATACAAGCAGCCCTATTATTAATATTGCATTTGCGTAGTAGTCGTTTTTTTGACAGTTACTTTGCTGCGCTTTGACAGACGCTGCATTGTGGAGCGTGCTCAACTCAATCACAGACAGTTGGAGCACGCACTTCCCGGCAGTTTTCCCGTGAAAAACAACGAGGCTACCGACGTGCGAACTTACTGTCAACAAAACGTAATTTAGCCGCACTGACGAAGGAAGACCAAGGCTCGCAAAGGAAGGTATCCGGACTTGGTATTTGGCGATCCAGTGTCGCCATTGCTCTTCCTTCTTGTTGCTTTGCTGTGAGCAGTTTTCTTTTTTTTCTCTCTTTTTTTTTCTTTTTTCTTCCTGTCTCTCCTTCGCACGCAGCAGGCGAAAAACGAAAGAACGAGATATGCTGACGTCGTTGTCGCTGGGCTTCGGCTGGGCTCGGCATCCGTCGGAGGGTTAAGGGTCGAGATGTTGAGCGACAGACGGACGGGGAGCTGACGTTACGCACGAGTTGAAAAGTTCAGAGGCCTATGGCGGCAGAAGCGTCACGTCATAACGCCCGACTCACTCACACCGTCATGTCGCATTGGAAACAGTAGATATGAGCGTTTTTAAATTGGGTAATATAATAGAAGACATGGGGGGGAATTGTGTCGGTAATTGATTGGTAGACATATGAACTACAAATACAATAAATGTATTAATAAGCTGCTTGGCATTACATTCTGTGACAAACAGAGCAGATTATTGAGGGTAATAACACAACTGGGGATGTTTCATTCAGCATTATTTGCCAGACATTAAAAATAATTTTGTATCGATAATAAATCTCATCCAGACTGGTGATGCACAGTTAGATATATTTGTAAAACCAAGTGGACACAATAATAACTGGAACCATCTACCTGTTGCTGTGACTGTAAATGTCAAGACCTTATTTATTTTTCTCTTTACCCACTACCTACATATAACTATATATGTAGGTTACTGTTAATCGCTCAGGCCTACTAATGACACAGAGCAACCTTAATGTACTAGGGATATGCTATCTAGACTGTTGTGAAAAATGGTGGCAATTGGGCATTTTGCTATGATATTAGCCCTGGCAGGAATGACCATGCGGATGAACCACATACTGCTTTATGCTGTGCTGCGTTGAGGCTGGAAATATAAAACATGGGCCGTTGTTTGAGTCTAAAAATGTACCAAAGCTATACATTTAAATCTTCTCTCAGCTTCATTAAAAGACATTAGACTACCATGAGCTCTTGCCAGGGAGTTGCAAAGTAATGCATATAATGGATTTTGAAAAGAGGAGGTCAGAACTATGAATAACATTATGGGGTTAGTAGATCAGATTATATTGTAAGGTTACAGCTGCAGTTTAAATTTGTGCATGTAAAGCGCTTATTAGCATTGGCTTCACTGCAACCTTGTGCAGGTTAGGTCAGAGGTCAGACTCAACTGCAAATGAAACACCAACATAACATGACCAGTAGTTCCTCAGCAAAAAAAAAGAATATATATATATATATTAATATATATGTTGCAATTAGTTATATAATGTCTCTGTAAAACAAAGTACTGTAAATGGGTTCAGGTAGGCACAAGCAGCAATTTGTCAAACTTTCAGTTCAGAGGAAGCTTATGGGGGACATGATTAATTCAATACATACATATATATGAATTATCTGGACATTGAAACAAAGGTACTGCACCAGGATGTTTCGATTCTCAATGTGGCTCAGTAGGTCAAGCTTGCGGCACTACATTGACCTCCTGTGGCTGAAAATAGAACCTGCATTTCAAGTGCAAAGTCAGTCAGGCGAGCTGAAAGCGGAGGATGGGCTCCTTTTCAAGAAATCTTCAAGTGGATCACAACTCCTCTTCCATTCTGACGACACTGAACAAACTCATGCAACATATTTAACACCGCAGCTCTTTGGTACAGCGGCATGAAGTGTACACGTCGTGGTTAAAAAACCTTAGCAGAGGAAGAAGAAGAATCCAGAAGCTACACGCGCCTGTCGTGTCTTTAATCTGAATCAGAGAGAGAGGGAGTGAGACAGAGAAGGGCGGAGATGCAGAGGAGACGAGGCAAGGAAACGACTTTGATTAGTTTAAACTGATGAGTCAAATCCACGTACATTTCCTATTATCAGCTGTGGTCGAATGCAATCCTTGCTGTCTTACCCTCACACACACACACACACACCTCCGTTCTCTCTTTTTCCCCTCTCACTCACACACAAACACACAGACTTCTTTCGAGATGTTTAAAGCTGCACTATGAAATCTCCTATTTCTCACATGACCTGGGAGGAAATGTGAATCAAAACTAAAGTTGAATAGACATTTTGTGAAATTGTTTGGCTTCCATTTAATAATGGAGGCATGACAGAGAAGTGCAACAGACAAATGCACCCACAGGCAAGTTGTTGTGCATTGAACACACAAAGAGATTAATGGAAAAAAAGGATTCATTTTTATTGAAAAAAACATTGAAATTGTGCATGTCATGTGACTCTTGACAAAGACAGTTTGGCAGGTTAAATGCATAGGAATCATTGACGAAGCAAGAGTTGGATGATGATTACAAGCGTGCAGAGGCATAACCAGTATACCACACACACACACACACACACACACACACACACACACACACACACACACACACACACACTCATTTAACTTTGTATTTTGATGACATCAAAAAGGCACAAGATATAAAAGAAAATCCGACGAAATTCCTTCAAATAATCATATACGTATATATAAAAATGAAAATATATATAAATGAAAATGAAGACATTAAAGTGGCATTAAAGTTAATTAAACACAACACCAGCTCACTGCTTGGTGTGTCATTGATGATTAATAAAAAATTAGACAATCAAAAAACAACTGTTTTTACAAAATAACTGACATAACATCATATGGAGATATGGAATAAGCCTAAACAGGAGGGGAAAACGATAGCTTTGGCAGAGCTGTTTCTGTTTGCATAGAAAGTGAAAATGAAAAAGTCGCCTCTACATTCAAAGTGATAACAACAAAAACATTTTGACACTGTAAAAGGAAGGATTTAACCTTCATCTGGTACCAGAGTTCAGACAGTATATAAATCAAAGTCTTCGGACACAGAGGAATTTAAGGAGTAAACTCTTTGGCTGCAACATTTTCCTGAACTAATTAAGTAGCCAACTTTCAATCAAGTTTTCTTTATGGATTTACAGTCTCATGGTACACCATAAAACCACAGTGAGCGCCATACGAGTGCACTGTGCATGTGGTGATAAGAACATCATATCTGAACTACTCGCCGGCTATTTGGGTTGGTGGTCGTGAGATTAATTTGTAAATGTATTATCCTAAATTTAGCTTCGTCCAGACATTTTAATACCTGCTAGCCACCACTAGAGGGCAATGAGCCAACAGCGAGAGAGCCTATGAATGAAAGAATGAATGAATATTTGAGTCATTTTCCAGATACAATGAATGTCATTTTCTGATGTGGTAATATGCTATATAGAGTATTATGCTTCACATTGCACCACAGACAACTGTCTCTTGTTCTCTGTTACCCTGAAAACCTTGATCACATTATCCTTATTGCGGCAGATGTTAAACAAATTAAATTGTGTAACTTACACTCATTAGCATGAATTCAGTCGCTGTCCAGCCGTTACCCCCATAAAAGTAAGAAAACCTATCTTCCTATAACGTTTGGTGATTGTCTGTGCATGTACATATCCGCTTACTAAAGCATAAGAAACCACCTAGGAATTATTGTAAAAAAAACATGTTTAATTGCACTATTGCATTGGTGTTGCGATAGTTTATGAAACAGGTAAGAAATAATAAAAAAGTTACAAAGGCTAATCTACACATGAAACACTTTTTCCTCCCCCAGCCTCCTATTGCTGCAGAGGAAACATTTTGGGAAATGGACATTGCTTTTTGAACCGTTCTCAGTTCAAGTAAACCATGAATGTGCAAGGAATTATATGACATGTTGGGTTACAAAACGCAAATTTGGCTACGTGTACCAATACATCTGCTCGCATGTCGATAAGATCCAAATCTAATACAAATCCATCAGTTTTTCAATCTATCAAAATATCCTTAATTTAGTTTAGTCTCCCTCCGTCACCTTCTCAACGCTTTTTTTTGCCTGTGTATGTGTAATACGGTCATACATGTGCACGCATACACATGTGCTCAAATTGTGTCTGTTTGTGGCCGCTCTATGGTGTGCGTGTATGCAACAGTGGGTTTGCGTTGCTCTATATTGTGGATTAGATGGGTGCAGGGACCTGTTGCCTTGCAGGGACGGGCTGAGTGGAGAATTTCTGGGCGTGCCAACGGGTCTCCTTATACACAAACCAGGCGTTGCCCGCCCACACAAACATGTTGAGGAAGCCAAACACCTGGAAGAATGCAGACGGGGAAAAAAAACCTACAGATTAATAATACTGGACAGTATATGTATATTACATTTTCTGGGTTTTCACAAACTGGAGCATTAGCTTTAGACCTGGGACACAGACACTATTGTATCAGTGTCTGAGGAAAATGAAAGTGTTACTGCTCGCTGTCTCATGACTGTGAGTCAGACTGTTTAACGGTCCACTAAAGTCATATTTCATAAACTGCAGGAGATGGAACGACTCTAATTTTCTAGAAATAACCTCTTAATTGGCCAAGGATTTGGATTTCATTATGTAAATGAATGCAGGAGAAGTGAACGCTTTACTGAGATTGGTGCAAGTGTGAGCATGATCTTCTCGCTCATAAAGCCGCTCTGTATTTCTTCTCACCACAGAGATGTTGAGGGTCCTCATGCTGGCGAACTTCGTGACCTCGCAGGTGATGTTGCTCCCCTGGCAGAGGGCCAGCGTGGCTTCGATGGCTCCGGTGTTCGTGGCGTCCTTCACGTTCTGCAGGCCCTTCGTCCAGGCGGACGAACACACCAGCCACAGGAAGACCAGGATCGCTGTGATCACAAAGTCCTGGAGACGAGGGACAAGTCTCTCATTTACAGATGATGGAGTGTGTCTGTTGTCAAACTGGCCAAAAAGATCAATACTCACAAAAATGGGTCCAAAGTCAGAGTCCTTGTAGACGTGCATGTAGCCTAAATACACCAGCAGAGCCACCATGCTGTACAGGAAGCAGACGACGGCGATGCCCACAAAGAACTCAGAGGAGGAGGAAGAGTCTCCCACCATGTGTGTCGTCGTGACGGAGTGGTTACAAAGAGTGGTGTTTCCCTCGATGAGCGGGACCTGGCTTAACCTGGCAGAGCCAAGATGGAGGGTTAAATCATTACTGGTCTTTTTTTGTTTAAATGGCATTTCAAAACCTCGTCTCAAAAATGTGTCGTGAATCTCACCTAAACGGGTAGTGGAAGTTGGCGTTGAGAGTCTCATCCCTGAAATCGTCGCAGAAGAGAGATATGATGTTCTTCCCCGAGTATCCGCCACAGCATCCAAAAGCAAATATGGCCGTGAGCTGTTTGGACAGACAAGAGAGCGAGAGAGACTAGGGAGACGGTTGAGACTGATGTTAGGAAACTCTGCTCTGCTTTGGGGAACTATCAGAGATTTGTTTACATGGAATGGAGGACGTCCTTTCTAATAAACAGACAATGCAAAAGCACTAACTATGACACATTGACTGGAAAAATGAAACCACCACAATTCATAATTTGATTGTGATCCTCCCTACGTGCGTGTACTCTTGGGCAGTACAGTTTGAAAGCGCAGTATAATGTCACCAGAACTTCACACTTAGAAGAAAGTTGGCAACCTAAAACCTTGTCAGCAGTAAAGAGCCAGAGGGATAACAGATGGCCAGCAGTTTAGTCCAACAAACAGCTGAAAAGAAAACTCACTACTCAACAATTTTTACAAGCTTGTTTTTCTTTTTAAAGTTATTTGCTTCTTTCGTTTGTTGTTCTCTCATGAAAATACCCAATCTAAAACCCAAAAATAATTTAATAGACCTTCCTCTCACAAATTAAATCAAATGTGACTTACATGGCCACACTAATGTTGTCATCCAGCTCTTGAATTCTTTCTCACAGGGGCAGAAAGCATCTGATTCAGTGTGTAGGCCATGTGACACTAATGCTCTCCTTAAATCCAACACATACTAAATTCTTGTAGTCAGGCTGGCTGCTCCTCAGATTAACCCTCTAACTGGGTTGAGCTCCTTCAGACTCTCACTGATATCACTTTACTCAAGCGCCACGGATCTCATTTGTTCTGCTCAAAATGTGTTGTTAACAGTTTTCACACATTCTCACTGAGCAACAGGCAATACAACGGACAGCTGTGCCACAGTACAGCACTAATTCTAAAAGATTTAGCGTCACAGATGGGAGCTAAATAGCTGTCCTAACAACACCTTAGCATGCTTGCAAACAGCGGCTTATTTGCACATCTAGCAGAACGGAGCAACAATATCATTCATTTAGAGTTGTGTTTCCGGCCTTGTATTGAATCTAAATGTAAGCTAATTGTAAGCTAATGACATGCATCAGTCTGTCCATCTATCAGGACTTTAATAATCACACTTTTACCTCAACTTAAATTCTGTTTCATCAGCACAACTGTATCACACACATGCACACCGTTGAAAAATCTTTACGACAGACTGTCTCAACCTTGAGCCTCTAGAGTCACACCACAACACCCACACACAAACCCACATTTAATGTACATGGTCCACACACACACACACACACACACACACACACACACACCTCGAGGCCTCTCTCCAGATGTTTCTCCAGATGTCACTGCCGGCCACTTCCTGTTTTCCAGGGCTACACACCAGCGCCATCTCTCACATTCTTGTTTTACTGATTCACTCTCCCACTACTAGGGCATGGAGCCTCAGTATGAATGGACCATATCAGCCATGAATGAAACCACTCACAATATGTGATAGAGGTTCAGTTGCAGGTTCCTGCATGTGATGCAAACAACGAAAAAAGAGGACATGGAGGCAAAAGAAAGAAGACTTCTCGTGGAAAGGACCCTTTAGCTGTAAAAAAAAAAGGAGATGAAGGTCGCCATTGATAGACATAATCAGCAGTATTCTTACACAAAGTCCAAACAAAAAGCCAAAAGTCACTGGAGCGGGTGGCCATTTTGACAGTGGGTTTCCTTCAGAAGCCCAGGAAACCTGCTTGTCCCTCTTTTGGCAGAGAAACCTGACATCTTCATCATCATTATTCCACATGTTGAGTGAATGTGGCAGCCTTGTAGGATCCGTTACACGAAACCCTCCTTCCTGTTTACTACCGCACGGAAGATAACATCGAGGGTGGTATGAGTGTTGAGGCTAAACAACTCTTCTGCAAAGTAAACTACTTTTTTTTTTATTTCAAATACTCAGAGGATCACAGGGAAAATGGATAGTGGGCAAAAATGTTGTTCTTTATATACGACGCAACCTGCTGGAAGACATCCAGTTTCATTGACAGCAGTTGTGATGATGAAACATCTGTCAGAAATCATCAGCTGTTTTTTTTAAAAATTATTTTAAATGTAACTGCTGTGTATGTCCAAAATCTGTGGGCCAAACACACTGCTGCCCATGTTATGTATTATTGAACGGCTTGCTGAGCATGCATGCACCGGCTTTGGGTTAAAACCGTCCCTAAATGACAGAGATTTCAGTTATGTTGTCAACCAGAATTTAGTAGTTAGATGTTCCCAAAAATAAGTGCAGTCACCAAAAACCTGTAACTAACAATCATTTTCATTATCTTATAATCTGCTGATTTCCCCATTCATTTGAAGAACATCCAAATAGTAGTTATACAATTCCTGTAGCGACTCCCTAAAGCCAAGGGGGACATCTTCAAATACCTTGTTTGGTCAAACCAACTGCCTGAAGTGAAAAGATATACATTTACTATCACAGAAGATACAACATAATAGTAAATCCTCCTGGTTCCAAACTCCCAGACCTGCTTAATGAAGTGTCTCTGCACACTATTGGGTGGGCTGGGACATTCCCAGCATTAAAGGCGGGAAATATGCACAGACAAATTAACATTCACACCCTTGTGAATCACAAAATATGCCGGTTTAGACAAGGGTTACATAAGGCCGACACACTCACACAGCCTTGTCCTGGGTCAGGTGACTATAGCTCCGTATGTGTTTGTATTATGAAGAATATAGAACATCTGAGCTGCATTACCCATAACTGGATTCCTCTGGCTCAGTTATGAAGAGCAGAACTGATTACTGGACGTTCAACGTCAGAAACTGTTGCACGTCTCTCATGATACAACAACTGTGTGCTGGAGTGCATGAGCAGCCAACCGTGTGCTCGGTTGCTCAGAGGTAAATTATTGCTGAGCGATGCATCAATCTGTAACTGTGTCATCTGAAGGGCAGGACCCTGCAACCAGCAATATGATCCAAAATGCACTGGACATGACTGAGCTTCACTCCCATGAGACAAGTTTCCTTTGTCAAACCCACACTTTCATTCTATGAGTCTTTAAAATCTGGATTTTGTTCGTGAGATATAAAGCAGAGGCAAAGAAGTCAAATTAAATACGAAAGGTTTATTGTGAGAACAGACGTATTATTGGGTATTAGATGTTTTTTCGTTTAGTTTACATTACTGTAGGCAGTTTATTCATTCTAGGAGATCTAAAAACTCAAAGTTGATAAATGCTGCAAAAGTCATGTTCATGCATTATGTATAACATTTTTTCCATTTGTATTTTTACCAAATTCCCCCTAAAACCGTTTACTTAAGGGATTTTTCTCGCCAGGAAAAGGGATCCAAGAAAAGGACTGGACTTCCCTGTTATCTGGGTATGACACATACACACTCTCACACACGCTCTCTCTCTCTCTCTCTCAGTAGATGCATCTAACTTACCCACTCCACCAGTTTGACGAAGCCCAGAGGCTCCTTCAGCGGCGATAAGTTTAGTCGAAATCCGGTCATCATGATTTGCGTCTCTGATCTAAAATCTGTATCCAGTCGCTCCTAAACTGTGGATGTTGGTCCAACAGGGAGGAAAAAGGGGAGTTGTTTGGCAGGATGACGTAGTTTTACTGCCGACGCTGCAAAAGATGACCAGCCCAAGTTGTTAAAAGTGACTTTTACAACCCGACTTTAGCAACCGAATCAAACTTCGTCCACGGAAGAGAGAACCGTCTAACCGCTGAAAATACAGCTGTACAAGTTAGAGGAACTTTTAACAACAAATGTCTATGGAACAAGCGTTCAAGTGGATATTCTTTGCAGTGTAGTTTGAAAAACGAGCGCCTTGCCGCTCCACTTGAGTGATGCGCAAATTACGCAGACGATGCAGCGCATACAGTGCGTAAAGGCGTGCCAAATTACGCTCTGCTTGTGGCGAGAAATGAGAAGCGTCGTGTGTATTTAGTTACAGGGAAAGTGTGACCCTGTCTAATGGGGTCCACGCGTTTGAAAAAACGGTTGTTCTTTTACTGGGCTGAGGAAAAGAAATCTTCCAAGATCCTAAGTTTTCATTGGATCCATTTAGCCAGCATCCGCCTCCTTCCTCCTCCTCCTCCTCCTCCTCCTCCTCGCTGAGTTTGCAGTTACTGTGAAACGCCTCTTCGGTGCTGACTAGGTCATATGACCACAGACTCCCAAAATTCTTCAACCAAAGAAGAAGAAAACCTCAGAGACCAACCGAATTAGCACAAGGAAACGTTTTTAGGGACTACTTGATGTCAAACATGAGACGGTTTGATCTTAAAACTCTCCTCAAAAGACTTAACGTGAGGATAGGTTCATCATCAGAAGTCTTATGGACTGGCAAACTGATTGAAATGCAACTGCAACACAGACCACTTAGCAAGACAACTGGAGTATTGTCATTACATGATGACAACCTGCACTATTAATAGGCTTCTGAATGTTTTCATATTGTCATTAAAAACGGGTTACATTCCCCTTTCCAGGAAACTTATTTCCAGGAAATAAAAGACTCAAAAGTGTTCCCTAAATGTAATTTGGGTTTTACTTTGACAGTTTAGTCTAAGTGGATACTTTTTTTTTTATGTTTTCAAAAGACTGGACTCAGACATATGTTAATTTGGCAAATGGGGCTCTTAAAGACATTTAAAGGGCATTAGTGGCTGATGACATTTGAGGTAACTGAACTTAAAATTTTTTAAAAAACAAGTGAAATATTTCAAATCAACCCAATACAAAAGTAAGCAAAATAAATCAACCATTCCAAATTGACAGGGTGGCATCTTTAATCAATGAAATGTTGACAATATAGCAAGTTATGCAAGTTAAAATATCAGTTGTGTTGGGAGAGAATTTGGGACAACCAACATATACATACAGTATGCGTAAAACAACAACAACAGAAAGAAAAAAATAGTATTCACAAACAGTTTTTCATCCTTAACAAGACATTCACACACAAACAGAAGCTAAAAGCTTGACAGTCACACTGCCAGTTCAGTCAAGCCGGTTTGGATATTCTTCCATTTGTAAAAAAAACAAACAGTTGTTTAGACAGAGAATAATAACATTACTATCTACTGTGGTCGTCTTCCTAGCCTGCCTCTCCGCTTCCATTCAAACTAGCTCTTGTGTGTAGAGAGAAGGCAGTTTGGCCACATTGGGTGTAAATAAAGATATTTACTGCAATTTCTGGCATTTATTTCTCCTTTGTCATACAAAATAAGATTTCTTTGAGGTAAGAACTGAGACAGTATCAAAATAGTAAAATCAGAGTTATACTAAAATGCACCCCGTAATTGGAAAGAAAAGAACTGTATTGTTGTGTGGTTACTCCAGAACTGGACAAGCGGTGACAGTCAAAATAAAGTGTAAAAAGATAAAGAAAACAGTGCGACATTGTTGCGGCACACGACTAGCTGTGTTGCTGACCAGCTCGTCTGTGTTCGGGCCAAATATCTAGTTTCTAGTCTTCGACAGTGTGCTTCCTGTGATGTCACCAGCTTCCAGCACTTCTTAAATCCCCCATAGCTCTGCTCCAGAAAAAGCCCCTTCACTCTGAGCGGGCTAACTCAGGAATGTGACTAAACAACACCATCGAACCGGAGTGAGACCCCTCGGAGATGCTCTGATGGGAAGACGATGGACTCCAAAAAGGAAAATCAGCAACATCCTGTTTCTACCTGGGCAATACATCCAAACATCCCCGGGCACAGTGACACCTTCTTCCAGATACACAGTGCTGTCTGAAAGTTATTCCTGATCCCGAGTCTCACTTTCCTGCCTCTTGGTTGCTTTTTATTTAATTTTTTTTACACCGCCCAGAGGGAAAACACACTCACTGCTGTGTCGTCACTGGTTTGTCACAACTCTGTGTCTCCTTTCAGAATAAAAGGCCGGCAAAGTAAAAGGAAGTGTTCTCTATTCCCCCTATCAACAAGTATATTTGCATAAAGGAATACTACACAATCCTTTAGAGGAAAATCTCAGCACACACACAACACAGATCCAAGCACACATACAGCAGAACCAACATTTAACATACATTTCAGGAACCACAGTCTTTCATAAACACATAGTTAGATCGTCTTTATTCCAGTGAAAACAGTGTCTGTGACGTATTTTTGTTTTTTTAAATGTATTTTTACATCAACTCTTAGTCTTATACAGCAAAGACTGGTTTCCAGAGCATTTGCCATCGTGAAGACCCAATCTGAAACTGCAAAGATTTTAGGGCTCTGACAACTATGGAATCGAAAACAAACCTATCTGAAATTTTAACAAAACTTGAAAAACTAAATCACCTTGAGATAAATCCCTCCACATGGGCAGACTGTGGTATGACTGGACCTTCAGGATGTGAATGCTCAACATAATGGCAAGTAGATCAGTAACATACCTTCAGAGATGCACCCATAATATTTTATTTGGCAGGGTAACGGTACAAAATATTCAGGTAGTACTTGGTAGATGTTGGCCGTGTATAATTTGAGCCCTAACATCGGATTAAAAGCAAGAACATTGGGGGACATTAATTATGTCATCCTCCACAATTACAGTGTAGTTCAGGATCTTCTGGTTCCAAGTAAAAGTAACATATCAGCTTCTATCGGTCAATATTATCAGTGCACCGTCATATACTATGATCATAATTTTATCCTTCACATAAGAGACAAGTAGATTCAGAAATGTATTTTTTTTTGGGATGGGGCGGGGGTGTTTTTTAATTTTTTTTTAACAGTTCTGTACACAATACACAGGGGTCAGTGGTGTGGGGGCGTGGCTCTCTGTCATCATCTCACTTCGACTCACTGTGGGTTCACTCCGCATGCGGCCGGCAGCGGCTCATTCACAATCATCTCATTTGCTTCTGAATCGGCATGGAAAAGTCTGCTGACACATCGCCTATCAGCAGCCAATCACATTCTAACATTACAATAAGTCTCGCCTGTCAGTGCAATGTTTGGAGCAGTGGCACATGGGAGTGAACGCACGGTTTATCTTCATAGTCACAACTCCTGTCCCTCTTTCACCCCCCCCCCCCTCACACACACACACTCATGGGGAGTTCGCCTTTAAATCAGTGGTATGCGCGTTTCCGAATTCCCCCACTCTGTTGGAGAACCAACAACAGCAATTTGGAATTTAACACTGAAGATTCATGGATTTTAAGGGAGTCTCGGGTTTTTAGGAAAGTTTCAGGGGATTCTCAAGCTTTGGAAGTGGGATCTATTAGCAGTGCACGCCACCTGAGGTGTGCGTCGGAGGCCGAAAGGTGAAGGGTTGAGGGGAGCGGGGTTGTTTTGGGGTTGAGGTTGGGGCGGGTGGTGGGGGTTTAGTAGTGCTGCAATCAGTGCACTGCTTCAATCTCACTCTCTTTGAGCTGAGCATTGTCTCTGACTTCGTCAAATGTGTACGTCTTCACAATCTTCCCGTTCTGAAAGACTGTGTGCAGCAGGTCCTGGAGGTGAATAAAAAGGTATACAGAAGGAAAGGTGACAAGGGAGGGAGGGAAGGAGAGGCAGAGCAAAAGAGGGGGAAACAGAAAATGTGAAGGTGAGAAAAAAAAACAGTGTTGGTGAAATTAATTTATTTGCATTAAGACTCAAACATTGATGTGCACAAAAGTGTCTGTGTGCTACTGTAGGCATTGAACTCACCACGCCAAACTCCTCCAGGTCGCCCTTGCCCTCCTCCAGGGTGACAAAGTCACCACTCGGCGTCCGGTGCAGAGACAGACGACCTTTCTTTGACCTCTTGTTGGGGTCCGCCACTGGGTCCTTGAACACATTCACCTTTTTAAAACCGAACAGAAAAGAAAACACTTTAAGCGGAAAGGGAATTTCAAATCATAGGTTTCAGCAAAGTCTCATTTCAAGGGAGAACAACATATTAGTGCGTTTGAGCGTGAACATACAACACTCAGGAATGACAAGGTACTAGTTATTTCTTGTAAGTTTAAAAAGGGAAACTTAAGCGAAAATCTATTTATTCTCATAAACTTTTTTTGTTTGTTCTTTTACTCAATGTTTAATTGCCACAACGGTTACAAAATGGCCAATGAAACCACAATAACTACATTCTAGCGTATCAGCACTCACCCCCAGCCCGTTAGTGACCACATAGCTACACTTGAAGGAGCAGTTGAGCAGATCTCTGGTCAGTTTCTGCAGAAGAGCCCCTCCGGACCCGAAAGAAATGTTCTCAATGGACCACCTGTGTTGCTTCATGCCCTCCACTATCTGTGGGAAAACATATGCAGAAACATTATGAGAGAGATGCAACCCATTGCTATGCTTGTACATCGCATCAATAGGTAACGTGCGTCTCTACCTCTTGCAGTGTGTTGATATCAACTCCGTCTCCTTGTATGACTCTGATGTAAGGAGGGAGAACCTTAAAACCTTTGGAGTTCTCCACTGGTTCAAACTTCTTACCCAGGATCTCCAAAACCTGACAGAAGGAACATAAGAGAGGAAGGTGGTAGAGAGACGGGGGCGTTAGTGTCCTGGCTTGTTTTAAGATTCTAGTCGAAAGGCAAGTTGTCCACGTAACCACACCTTCAGGACTGTATCAAGCGGGTTTCCTGAGTCTGGTCGGACAACCAGCGGGGCATCGGCACTGCGCGACACTATCAGCGACCGAAGGTCTTCTCCCCAGATCTTCTCACAGGCGTTGTAGATGTCGTAGCTGTCGCTGACGATGGATACTGGCACGTTGGGAAACTGCTTGATGATGTGCTCAAAGGCATCTTTTTCATGGTCCTTCCCCCACGCTGTGATAGTGCTGCAGAGAGAACAACAGATCCATCCTTATTCTTTATGGGCAGTCATTTCTCTTCCATTTGGTTGATCAAAACTTAAAAAAAGACAAAAACCCCAACAATTTCTAGGGTTGCGATTATTGAGGGCAACAAGACAAATATGTCTTGAGGGCCTATAAACAAGAAATAAATTAATGGAGACAACTCCCCACCATCCATTCGAAATGCAGGGACGTGAGTGAGAGGTTCAACAGCAAGAAACAGTCGTGCAAGAAATTTTGATCTGTTTGGAAGCAAAATATATATTTAAGAGAAGGAGAAGCACACTAAAAGGTAAACAAAGAGAAGAACCACTAAAGACAGTCACTGGGCTTTCTTCAAAGGCCAAATACCACAGATCATCCAGAAGAGGGCAGTGCACTCCAGGTTTTAGTCTTCGGTGAAACCAGTGCTGGGCCAAATTTAAAAACCGTCTGTTGTAGCTACCTCAGATACCAGAATAATACTTTACATACTTAACACTTTTTAAAAAAAAAAAAAAGGCAAGGATACATTTATACTTTCCCAGTTAAATCTTGCACGAAAGAAAGTTTCTTTAATATGTGCTGAGGTCATGAGATATCTAGAATTACAAAAGAAGTACCTAAAACTTTGTCTTCTGTTTTTTAAAGTAGCTTCTATCTTCCATGTAAAACCTTTTTGTAAATCTCAGCTCCATGAAACTGTGCTCTGTGGCTCCTGAAAGTGCAAACATGACTTGTCTCTGAAACTAGTGTATTTTTCTATTTTAATCTACATTTCTGGACACTTATTTGTAAAAGTATTTTTTTCTTCACAGGGCACAGGATAACCAAAGTTTGTCATGAAAGAGCTTTGAAGGTGACAGACCTCTGCTCGTCCCTTTCCTTCGGCTTCAAAACACAAAAGTGGAATTTCACTGAGACTCCTCCCTCTGAGGCAGAAACCAAACGGACTTTAGGAGAGAGCCATTACATAATGGTTACCACGGCAACTTCTGCCACCATCCCACAATGCACTGGTGCGAGGAAGAACGGTGCACCGGAGCAGCAGTAACTACCCTGGTGGCAAGGAAGAAGCGACTGTGTGCATGGGAGCGAAAGAGAGAAAGTGTGTGTGTGTGTGTGTGTGCAGGATAAATGGATCAGAGCCATAAAACAGCAGACATGTGAGAGGCATGTGCGTCAGTCAGGGCAGCAGCCAATCAAAACCTTCACTTTCCAGCCAATCACAGCCCCGCTAACAAAGTGAGATAGATGAGCCAGATAATTAGTGTGAGGGTGATCAAACTCTAATCAGGAAAGCAAATTAACACAAAATCTCAGCCAAATGATGAGAACTTTTCAAATTCCATCAACAGCTTTAGCAGATAACCCATTGTTTGAAGGTTTTTCTAATTGGAAAATAAATTTAGCTCGTGGGTGAAAAGGTTTGTTTCCCCGACGGACCTGGCTCTTAATAAACAGCCCTTGCACCGCTTTTAGTGAGTAACAAACAATTGTTACTCACTGTATATGTTTATGTTCATATACACTTTCGTGGTACATATTGAGTTTTGCTGTTAATAATAATAATAATAATTGGCAGATGTTCTGCATAAAAGTTGTCCCTTAAAAAGGAGTGTTGAGCGTGTTGGAGTCGCCCATGATTAATTCAGACTACACTGAGAAACACCCCGTCTCTAAGCAGGGACGAGGCTCCATAAGCAACCTGAAATGAAAGGTGTGCATGTGTCTACCTGTGCTCTGCAGCAGGCACTGAGAAGCCTGGCACGGGGTCCTTGGTGCCGTAGTACTTCTTAATGACTCCGATGCCGGCAACCGTGTCTGTGCCCTTGAAGTTGACCAGATGGGCGGAGGCCCCGATGCCTGCAGTCTGCAAATAGGAGGGGGGTGGTGTGGTGGAAAATAAAGGGGGCATTTTGTTTTAATTCACTGTGCTACTTATCTAACAAAACAACACCAACTTGTGGTCCTTTTACATTCATTGTGATATGGTTGAAAGGTCCGGTGGACCATGAGTTGGGACTGTTTTGCCAAACTACGGTTTCAAAGGTTGGGAATTCACTTTCAAGTTTAGCATTCCACCATTGTAAAGGTAAGCATATAACTTCACATCAATGATGTCTACTGTATTGGATATATAAGTGTACCTCTTGTGAGGAGACGCCCCTGTAGCCGAAGTCATGTAGTTTATATGCGAGTCCCTCCAAGTTCCCGGAGGTCTCCATGAGGTACTTGGCGAGGATCTTCTTCTGCTCCCTGGAGTTGGTCGCCACAGTGATGGGGTACCAGATCTGAACCAGAATGGTCTGATGGAGGGAAGAAGAGATGTTTTTTCAGGGTGTCACAACATTTTGCTGCAACGGTTAATTTCTTCTAATTTCCCACGTGTACCTTGTTTTCAAAGCCTATTCAAACAGGAATTTCAATGTGAAGATTGAGTCTAAGTCAAACAAAAACCGCAAAAGGTGGTGCCAATTTTTTATTTTTTTTTGCACTGAACTGACCAAATCATTTTCGGTCCAATATTCCTGCTTTCCTAGTATTCATCTGGAATCAAAACCTAAAACCAACAGGCTCAGAGTGATCAAAAGGGTCTGCTCAATCACAAAAGGGAAAAATACATTCCTCGATATCTCATGTCAACTCCGGCCCAGAGTCACAGATTTCAATGTCAAAACAAGTGGCTTATCTGTACTCACCACCACCACCTGGGACATTTCATGAATACACACTTTCTACTATCATAAGTGTACAATACGTTTGTGTTATATTTATATTTATATATATATATATATATAAATAAATAAATAAATAATCAGGGTAGATTACATGTTACATCACTACCATGCCTATCCTAAAAAAATCAATCAATCAATCTAATATGGTGAACACCGGATCACACTACAACATGAAGCTGATACCTTTACACAATTACATAGAGTGTTTGCAACATTTTATGACTTTATGGAACTGTGTAAACTGTGTGTTAAGTACATGTATCAAACCAGAGAACAAGCACAACAATCATTTAAACCACTGGATGTACAGCCGTCCTCCCTCCTACACAGTGACACATTTCTGCACACTTCCAGCTCTAACTCCTCACTTGTCTGTTAATACTATGCATGCAGTGTTTTTGTTTCCCCCCTATAACCCTAAAAAAAAAAAAAACACATGCAACCTCAGACTAATAATCTAAACCATAATATTGACTCATTTGACTGCCAGAGCAAGGACACTCACTCACTCACACACACACAGTTGTGAGCCCCTCTGCCTTATATGCATGATGACCTTTACAAGAGGAATCTACTTGCATTTAACATGATGACATGAGATATAGATAGATAGATAGATAGATATATATACACACACACACACACACACACACACACACACACACACACACACACACACACACACACACACACACACACACACACACACACAATACTACAATATTATAGTATCTACAGGTACAGTTCCAATTTCTCAAGATTATCTTTTATGATTAAAAAAAACAATCATGGAACTGCAACACATGTAACTGTGTTTCGTGTTCAATGAATTACTCTTATAAACATTTCCGTAATACAGCATGTGATCACTGTGGGTCTCAAAATGGCAAAATGGGGCAGCAGTACGTTAGATACAACACTCAGGAGGAACGTGTGCACACACAAACACAACACATGCACCAACATAACTTCTCGGTCAGCGTCCCAGAACAAAATGGAGGGAGATAAGGAAGGAAAGGGGGGAGTGGGGTGTGTCCAAATTAGTGTGAGTGTGTGTGTGTGTGTGTGTGTGTGTGTGTGTGTGTGTGTGTGTGTGTGTGCATATACGAGTTGTGACTGCGCTTCTGGCTATGGGTGACCTATGCCCAAGCACTGCTGCCTTTCATTGGTGTTAGTGTCATTATAGTTGAGCATACGTGTATCAAGTTATAGATCCAAATCTAGTCAACAATCAGGAAACACTGGGCTTGAAAAACCTGCTGAGATACAGATCCATACCCAAAGACAAATGTTCCTTTGTACAACATGTCAAAAGCTTTCTTTTTTTCCATTAATGGATCAAAACAAAAAGGCAGCTTGTTGTTTCTGTTTTTTGATCTTCCGGGAAATTGCGGCATTGGCTCAGTTGTGGTAGAGGTCAAACGCCGTACTTATGAACGGGGCTGACATAGTAAAGAAGAGAGGACAGGAGAGCAGTTAGCAAGACGGAGAGAAGATATTGCTTGTGGTAAACAGATTTAGTTCTGCCGAGTCATTGAGGACAGTCTGTTCAAGCAGCATTAAGTTCATGAGATCGTCCTCATCTCGGGGAGGACTCACACAGCGCATTAGCTCAACGAATAAATGCGGCACTTAGGAAGCCGAGCTAGACACCAGACCGCCTGCCTCACAGCGCAAAAATCCATTTCACTTCCACGCTACCTTTTCCCCACAAAAGAAAAAACACAAAGCCGGTACATTGTGTGTTTTAAACTTTGCTTTGACTCGACAGACAATCACATTGTGTTCACTTGTGTTCACTGATGTCACCTGATAACTCGACCACACCCACAGTATGAACATGATGATGAAAGGAATAGTTTGTCTTCAGGAGATATGCTTATTTGCTTCCCTGGCGAGGAGAAGATGAGAAAATGAAGAGGACTCTTGTGCCTGTACAGTTAATACGAAAAGTTTGGAAACAAAAATACAAACTGGGAGCTGATGCTGGAATATCTGGAAGTGCAATACCAGTCATGCTATTAACTGCAGATGGCTTGAGACTAAATCATTCAGAGGTAAAACTAATGGCCCTTTCTCTCTGACCACAGTCTTAAAAAATACAATTATTTAGTTGACACCAGACAAGGGTTTTCCTTGTACCGACTCTCTGCTCTTGTTCTTTTCTGACAACCTGTACGTATTACTTTTCTCCAGTCACAGCACATCTCTGAGTCGTGATTAAGCAATAAGCCACGACAGGGCTGTAATTCTGTGAGATTTAAGGAGAGATAAGAGGCGTCGTTCGAAGTGCTGCCAAGCGAAATAGTTAATGGCTTTTTATAAAACTGTTAACTCTCCATTGTAATAAAAAGGGCATAAATGTTGCTAGTATATTTTGCAATCAATAATCAAATTAAAGCTTGCCATTAAAACTTTATTAAAACCAATTGAATAATACACTTGTATCATGTCAGGACCCACAAGAATTGGCCCGCCATTCATTCTGGGCCTAGAGGATAAACAAAACAAACCTACCTCCACCCAGTTGGTGAGCCAGTAGCATTCAGGGTCGGTGCTCTCCACAGTGAACAGAACATTGCCTCGAGGAATGACACTCCCCTCTGGCACTGCCTTGATTTCAATAGGCAGGTGTCCATCGTATTTCTGCAAACACACATACACAAATATCCCACTTAGAATCGTCGTCACACTGTGAATCACACTTTTCCTCCTTGGCTTGTACAGACTGTGTGACCTGAAAGATGGAGAGTGACACACGTCTGGAGGCGATACAGTTTCTGGTGAGATTTTACCTTCAAAAAGGCAGTGAGATTTTACACATACAGAAGTCCTGCATTTTAATACCTGGTTTAAGATAAATAAGTGTTGCCTTTCACACTGAATAACGTGGGCATTGGAGAAGAAGAAAAAAATTATCTACAAGTAGCAGATCAGTGTATATGCAGTCATACATACCACTGCCAAAAGTGAACAACATGTGTATGCTTGGTGTGAGCCCTGTGTGTGTGTGTGTGTGTCTTATCAAGTGAGTTAATCAAGTGGATGATCAACATTAAATGATTAAAACCAGACTTCCAGCTTCAGAGCTCATGTGTTAAGAGACGGCACACGGAAAACTGATTACAAAATAAGAGTTTATTAACACTTCTCTTGAGAAAAATACTTCAGTAAAAAGCGCTGTGCTCTCTCCAAGGTGCTGAAACAGCAGCTCTAAATAACCAGAACTATTGTATGCACATTTTCTTGGTCACAGAACATGACTCTGATTCATTTGTAGCTGCTGAAACTGTCTTCTTATCTCATGAATTTTACTAGTTAAGATGTTATCTCCTCGCATGGAAAACCACAGCAGCAAATGTGGTTTTCAGATATTTCCTATTTTAGAATGCAGGCTTTCATTACACATCAAGAACATGTTTTTAAAAAAAGACTTTCCTACTGCAGAATGTGACCCTTATGACTTATCAGCTCTATTACAGTATTTGTGTATATTAGGGACACATTGCGTGTCCTGAGCGGGTCTGTACATGTAGAGGCAGATCTCTTTGCATGTTCTGTCACCTGTGAGTACACCTGTATGCCTCCTACCAGCTTTTCCCACAATAAACCCATTGTATGAAAATTGTCTCTGTAACCCTCAAGTGATCTTCTCACGAATATGCATAGACATAGTTTTGCACACCTTGACAATAAGTTTTTTCAAAATACCTCCAAAATGTAAGTCCACCCCTTCTCGTTGAAAACATCATCCTGGAAGTGTTCTCTGTATACCTCCTTCGCCTCCTGGATCTTCTCCGGGGTCACTACCTTTCCTGGAGAGGAGAAGGGGAAAAGAAAAAAAGGAGTTTGTAAAAAAACTTACTTAAAAAGCAAAGCGCATAAACATAAACCGGTAATCTCAGGGCAAAAGCAGTTCTTTGTTTTTTACTGAAATACTTTCCATTTTGGGATCGTGACTGAAAGAGCATGTCCCTTTAATGTGAAACATTAAAACTCCAGAAAGTGATGTCACTTTTTAAGCTTAACACGGCGAGTGCCTGCTTTCACTCTTCCTTTATCCAAGAAAATTGCATTCACGTTTCCCGCTGCACTTCTCCCTCGATGAAAGTAGAGTGGGAAAGATTAAAATTCACTCCACGACCCGGTCTACAAGACTCATGACGCACACTTATGGTTTCATAAGCTCGCGGATCAAGGATGCATCTCTAATAGTTGGGCTAATCATCGAGCGCTGACGGACGCTCTGCGCAGACAGCTGGTCTTTCTCCCTCATACGGGGAAGGAGCAGCTGTGCTTTTGTCTTCTCTCTCCCTCTCCTTTCTCCCTGTCTCCCCCGCACCTCTGCTACTGCACCATGAAATCCTCTTAAGAGACAGGAGGGAGATGCATTCTTTCTTTCTTTCGACTCCCTCTCTTTCCGCCTCTCTCGCTCTCTCTCATGCCCCTCAGGATCACACTGACAAACTTAAAACATTCACCTTTACAAACTCGAGTTAATTGGAGCATAGAAGTTGAATGCATTATACTTTGCCTCATTTCAGTCTCTTTTCACTTACTTTTTTCTTTTCTTCTTCTTCTTAACCTGCTGGCTTTGAATTATTCTCTGCACAGGCTAATCAATACGAAGCACATTGTAACCTTCTGATTAAGTCAGTAAAAGGACTGTCGCTGCTGGCCACAATATCAAATAAAAAGCACCTGCCCTGCTAAAGCCTCCTTAAGCAATGCAGTGAATCTTGAGCCCGCTCCATGACTGCGACCTTGTCCTGGCGGGGGGAAGGGCAAAAAGAAAAAATGCTCCAACGGGGAACAATAACGCATCACTGGTCAGCTCCCACAGTATGTTGGTGAAAGCATTATGTGCACAGTTGACTTTAATAAATACAACATGCCAGGGTTAAATTACCTATATTTAAATCGGATAAATTGACTGGGAACACGTTTGTATCAACACAAACAGGAAGAATTAATAACAGAGGGGGAGGCTTCATAGGGCAACAGCTGAGAGCTGCAGAGTCATTCAGTGTGGCAGTGTTTGAAGGTCTGGAGGTGGGCACTGCGAGTGTCGTGCTGAAGAGAACTTTTATTTCATTGCGCACACAATACAAAACACGGGCCTTTTGAGCAGCACATTTCAAGTCTAAGTCAGGACTTACCTTTTAGGTATTTGTTGAGGATGTACTGTAGGCCGTAGAAGACGGTCTTGTCATATTTTACTTTTCTGTTTTTGGTGGGATCGATCTTCCTTTCGCGGCACTCGAAGTAGGAGTACACTTTACTCGTGTTGGGTGGGTACTGCTTGTAATGTGTCACCTGCAGGGACGGAGCAAACAGGAGACATGATCAGCATGTAAATAAACTGATTCAGATGAATACTGACAAAACAACAAACAACATGGGACCCACACACACAGGATATGATGCCGTGAGAGGATTTATTAAGACGCTCTTTTAAAATGTTGACGCCTCAGACCAAGTGTAAAAGTTGTGGCGGGAGGCCAATGCTGCCCTGAAACCCAAACAACAAACACAACTTTGAACAGCATCGTAAATGAGCAATTGTTTGCTTTTATAGAAGTTTTTTTGTACCTTTCCTACACACATATGCACGTGTGCAAGATTAAGCTACTCCCTGGACTAATATGTAGGTTTGAATCAGGTCTTGCGAAATCCCGGCATTGCGAAACAGCAGTTTGGAAGTTTCCCAATGTATAGTGAAAAATACTGGATTGACCCACCTTTCAGAGGAACTAACGAAACCTTTTATATAAATGCTGAAACACCTTTAAGATTGCATCGTCTTGTTTTAAAATTGCCAGATAACATGGAGAAATGTTGATTGCAAATTTAGTCTACGCATCTGAACGCACGCACAGTTTTTGCAGACAAAAATGCAACAAAACATATTCAGGTAAATCAAATTGTAAAGCTTGGAATGGAAGGAGTGCGAATTGAGAAGCTCACTGCCAACAGACACAGATCCTGAGAGCCATTCAGCAACAACTCAAAGATTACAGAGCTGCCAAAGTGGTGATTATCTGTGATTAGAGCAAACATTCCAGTTCAACAATAGACCCATCAATCAATTTATTGTGTTAGACCAAATAATACAGTCCCACAATGTCACAATCGGGGCAAACTCTTTCCCACACATACACACTCGCTGGCATTATTCTATATTATTCAGAAAAACAACACTTTCAGTGATGCGTGAGTTTCCAGTGATCTTCGTATCGACGTTAAACGGACTGATCCCTGAAATATGGACAATTAAAATAAAATGTGTGTGATCGCGTACTGCGTGAGACGTGTCCAGGCATGTTTCTCACACACACACACTTAACTTTTTCAGAGGAACTATATCTTAAAGATACAAACACACACAAAAAATACGGCAGAAACAAAAAGATGTGTCAGCAGTAGCCACCCGGCCAACCATTAAAGCCAAACTGAGGGATTTCCACAAAGCACACGGGGGCTTTTGAGGAGTACCTTCCACAAATAAAGTGAAAAGTTGACAAGATGATGGTAACAGCTAAAGCTCACTCAGCCTTTTCGTAATAGGATATTTGCTTTCAGGCTGATCTGCTTTCAATATCCAAACAAAATGTGGATTAAAACCTTGAATGGCAATACATTTACAACCGCTGGCGTCCAGAGACGTCAAGGGTTCAATCTCGCTATGTTGTAAACTGCCCTCACTGAATATCAATGGTAGAAGGCTGCAGGTCTAACGGTTGCCTTCAGGGAACACTATTGTATTAGGAAAAAGGAGGTCATCATGGGCTTGTCCTTCCTTTGAATACAACCTTGGGAAACACTGTCTAACTGTTGTAAATACATAAAGTGTATGTAGGAGCCACAGATATAAACCTGTGAAAATGGTCTAGCACCACGAGCATTATGCATGAAGGGGTACAAAGCCACCCCTCGCTCCTGAGTTTGGGAAGAGGAGAAGACACAAATGTCAATGACCTTCTCAGTTTCTTTGACCCCTGTCTGTGTCCTTTCCTCTGGGCTTTCGATGACTCAAAATAGAGTCAAGACACACAACATGACACTAGGCCTGGCCACGTGTGTGTGTGTGTGTGTGTGTGTGTGTGTGTGTGTGTGTGTGTGTGTGTGTGTGTGTGTACACATTCACTGGTCCACATGCCAATGTATACACACACACAAACAGTTTCTCATCACAAAACATTTAGCAGGCTAGTTTGCAAGGCACAGACACTCGGCAGACCTCTTTATGTATTATCTAATGCTGTTATTCACTTATTAACACAAATGGTAGTATATTGACATGTAATAAAATGGAAACAGAGATTATAAATCATACAGACAATGTAGTCTCTGTGATTTGTGAGTTATATTTAGGGAGATCTGGCTTATTTCAACGTGACAAATTTGCGATGGCAAATCAAGACCAGCCATTAAAGCTGCACAAATTGATATGAATTATATTATCAATGGGTAAAATAACTGTGCATTCTGAAGAGAGTTGTTTGGTAACAAACCCACAACTCTGCAGGTCCCTTCGGCTCCTTTTGGCCTCCTTAAACTTTTATGACCCGTGACTTTGGTCATTTCCAGATAAAAACGCTTCAAACGACTGTAAATTAGAAACACCTGCATCTACAACTTTAAAGCTGCTATGATAAGACAATTGAGAGAAAATTAATTTTAAAACTACTTTGACAATTGAAAGTGTGATGGTATATTTTAAAGCAGAAATGCCAAACATGTGTCAGTTCCAGCCTCTTAAATTTAAGGATCTGATTTAACTGAATATCTTTGATTGTTGGCCGGACAAAATAAAAAATGTGAAGACGCAATCTTGGGTTGAGGTAAACTGCAGAATAAGATGCTTGGAAACAAAATATCTTAATCTGACCACCAGAAGAGATGTTGCGGCTGTCTCCAAACAGAACAACATCTGAAGGATGCAGCAGCTGCTGGTGTGGAATAATGTTTAATGGGACCATCCCATTACCTAAATGTCACAGGTTTACTGTCACCGTCCTGCTCTACGAAAATGTTTCCCCAGAAAATGCTAAACCCTGGTAAATCTCTCTAGATTTAAGAGTCAGGAAAATGTCATGTCACCCAAATGTGGAAAAATGCCAACACTCTTGTGCTGCTGTTATTCTCAACGATGCAGGAACAATGATACGCTGCTGCACTGTTGTGTGTTCAAATCTTACATCAACAATAAACTTGAGCATGTGTATGCGCGGGCGTTTCCAGACAATGGGCAAGCTCGGCTTTGGGGCCGAGCTTTTCTTTTCAATCCAAACAGAAAAAACACAAAAGGGCATTCAGGTGCGACTTGTTTTCATGTCCTGTGAATGAGTGTAGGTCTCTGGTCAGTCTGAGAGTCAGTCGACTGTTTTGCTGCCAATACATTCTTTCACTCTCTACAAATGGTATCGCACAGTCATGCACAGACAACATACTGTATACAATTTGTCCCTTTCAGAGAAAACAACAAGGCACAACCAAACACTGGTGTTGTGAATTTAGCACATGATGGGAACTCAGGTACTCAGACAGCTGGCCCGAGATGACTGACTGGTAGGCGTACTGTTTAGTTTTACTTCAGCCTGGTATGAAAACACAGGCGTTCATCCCCTGGCAAAAATGCAAAAGAACATTTGATCAGAAGAACCACCCAAACCCCCATTTAGCCGCTTCTCTCGAGCCTTTAATTATCTTGACACGACCAGAAACAAACAATGTTCTGCTTTAGATTAGTGCCTTTCCTGAAGCACTATGAAAGCCATTGAGGGATAGAGAAAGCAATGTTGTACCATCCCAATTTTGTTAAAGGAAAAATAACATGTGTTTTGATAAATCATTGTTCTTTAAATTACTTTTGGTCGTAAGATTGTGACACCTCCAGAAGGAGTTAACGGTTAAGTCCCTTTTCCGAAGCCAACTTCTCGAGACTAATCAGCAACCTTGAAATTCTTTATATGAGATAAGCTATGAATATATCTGAGAAATCATACAAATTAAACCAAAATGTGACATTTCCAAGAAATGGAAACAGACAGTATAATAATTTAATTTATGAATCTAAGAGCTACATCCTTGTAAAAAAAATGTAAACTATATTGTAATTGTGTGAGGAGATCTCAGGGGAAAGCAATTTCCTGAGCAATAGCTCCATTACATGATAAAGCACCGGTCTTAAACGATAAACCTCTAGAAAAGACCTCAGACCAACACCTCACACACCATCAGAGCCTGGCTGAGAATCAAAAAGAGTGCATTACAGGTTCATTAAAATATACTTGTTCATTACTCTGTGAGAGAGATATATTAAAGAAAAGAAAGCATTCCTCTAACTGTAACCCAGTTTGAGCTTTCAATGCAGTAAAATAAACAACTAGATTAGACATGTAATGGTATTACTAGAACATGGAATGAATACAACCATCAGTAGTAATTGCATGTGCTGTTTATGAACACAACATAATAAGTGTCAGGAACTTTGAATGCATGTATTTTAAATGATGTCTGGAAGAACAACCTATTATTTTTACTGGATTTTTTAGGACGTGCACAATGATTACACCACTTCTTGGAATAATCATGGTTCATAGATGACAATATGTTAATGGGGGCTTTACAGTTTTACATGTGATCTCATTCTGTACCTTTTTAGTTTTAATAAGTGATGGTTGCTCGTGTTGGCGTCCCCAACTCCCCCTCATTGTTGCCCTTCTGTCATTGTTGTCCTTCTGTCCCATCAACACCATCGCCGATTACTATCGCGTGACTGCTGTACATAGCAACTGGCAGCTGGCAACGGTCCCGGGCAACCACTTGCTACGTGTGTGATAGTGCGATTTCTGCAAGTGCAATTGTCCCCGGCTTTCATTGTCGGTTAGTAGGAAGTCTCATTGTACTTTAACGCCACCCAATATGTGCCATCGATGCTTTGAAAGCCTGCAGTCGACTGTTAAAATATCGTTTCAAAAGGCAACCGGGCGTCTCAGGTATCATACGACGTTTAACTCCATTACTCCTAGCTAGCTAACGGTGTCACAAGAGGCTAAATAACCCCCAAGTGACGTGACGCTGACTTTCGGTTTTGATTTCCCGAAAGTGAAGCCCCTCTCTGTGTGTATAGCCACATGCTGGCTACCATTACGTCTGGCTGGGCTCTTGAATGATGTGCAGCTCATCGGGCTATCCGCCCAGCGCTTGCTAGCCAGCCGCTAATATTATTTAATATTATTAATTATACATATATTTTTTTTAATATATCAATCCCTTCGCGCTCACTATGAGCTCGCGAGCTAGCTTACACAACTAACCTAGGTTAGCTTGATATCGCTACGAGCAGCAAAGCCGATGGCGAACTGTAACATTTTTTATATAAATCTAGCTAGCTTTATACGTTAGCTGGTAGCTCAAAAAAGGGGGAGGGGGTTGAATTTGGTACCCTGCCTCTGCTGAACCAGCCCTCTCCTCCTCTTCCTCCTGCCCATTCGGCCTGCTGTGAGCCGACGGAAACCGACCACAGACATCGGTTTAACGGCCTTGGGACTGGTGATGAAACCACCTTGACTTCATACATGTTCATCCATCAGCCGCTCCTCTCCCGCCCCCCCGGCCTCCCTCCGTCTGCAACCTCCATGCGTGTAGTAACGTTACCTTGTATGAATCGGTCGCTAACAGTATGTTGAAGTCGGCGTCTCTGTGCTCCATCTTTGCCCCCGTCGGTTGTGAGTCAGTCGCAGCTGTCAGTGTGTTGCGTGCGTTGCTGCCGGAGACTCCAGCCTGGTAGTGGAGCTGTGTGTTGGGGGAAGCAGGAGACAGCGAAGGACGAGCTGAGGGAAGGGGCGGGTGGACTGTGTCGTCATAAAAAAGTCCGGCACTCCTCGGCTATACTCGGTTATACTCGGCCAGCCCAGCCAACCTAGTTTAACCAAAGACTGTCTATTCTTAAGATGATCACTCAACCATGAAATCGAGACACCAAAGGGTCAATAAGATTTTTCATATCACCCCATCATAAATAAACTGTACACTTAATTTAACTAATCAGTCTTCAATAGATGATTATGCTCGACTAATCTCATCTTTTAAATTGATAAATTCGTATTTTCACCGAAAAAGGGTATACAAGTTGGAATTTTTTTATTCTCAAGGAACACAGCATTTAGGAGACTTTGTATATAAAAAGGAACAAATTACAGCAATGTACGTTTGGAAATAATGCACCATTCATGGGTATTTTGGGTGAATATTAAATATATATTTAAATCTAAGTATAACATCAAATTAAATCAGTTCAAACATTATTATAAAATTAATTTTGAAACATTATTTGTAACAACTTTCAAATGGTGTGCCACTAGCTGGAATTATGTGGGAAAATGGAGAACATGACATCAGCCACGTAGCTTGTAAACAAAGTTAACGCTCTTGGGGCCCTGCTATGGCACCTTTGGATATGGTTGACTTTCCCCAGCAACAGATGTAAAACATGTTCAGTCTGTTTAGAACATTGTGAGAAAGTAGAGCGAGAATTGGAGCTTCATTTCCCCTCAGACGTGATGCACGGACAAGAGCCACTCTCATGTGCAGTTTCCACACTCGGCACGAGGGGGCAGTGTTGACCATCAAATGCTGTATAATATCAGAAATTGCATTATAAACCTCATTGGGGTGTAGTAGTTAACTCGAGTCCCTTGAGGTATCATTTCTGCTCATGTAATTGATTTGTCTAATATATATGTGTTACTTTTAATCAATATATTGCCGAGGTAAAATTACACTGAAATTGGCTCTTTTCTTTGCGCTAGACTACATATAAAATTCATATTTATGCACCTAAAACCATACAACTTACTACACACTTTCCAGACTTTTATAGTAAAGCTCAAACTGCCAGGCGTCCAGTGAATTACACAAAGCACCAGTGAGTCGCTGACAGCACCCATTGTGACACCAATGTGAAGTGACCGGCTGAGTTCCATTTAGCGGGGCGGTGAGAGATTGCACCCCGCTGGAGCGACCGTTTCCTCGGCCTGTGGCAGCGAATCAGTCCCGACTGTCTGCTCCATGAGAAGGGCGGAGCTAATTGCGGGATAACGTGACATTTCCGCATGTCAATAAAAAATAAAAGTAAATACGTTTCTTTAAACAAGAGGGAGAAGTGGGTAATGCATGAGAATATATGCTTACAGTGCTGCACTGCTTTCAGCCGTACACGTGCCAAAAGTTTCGGTCACATGATGCCGAGCCTGAACAGACACCGTGGCAGCTGCCAGGTGCCGCCCGTCTCTTCTCAAGGAAACGAACTCACTCCGGAGCTGATAAAGGTGTAAACATGCTGAAATTAAAGCCACATTTTGACCTGCAAAGAGATGTGGCGTCTGACCTCTCCAGGAAGGAGGCGTCGGTGTGCAGGGTGGAAGGTGAGGCGTTCAGGGGTCCACGGTCAGCTAGCCGCCTTCTTCAGTGTCAAGTTGTTTTCTAAATATTGTAGTGATTGTATTGCTTTGACTAGTAGGCAGCTAACAATGGTAGCTCAACCTGTCACTGTGTTTTAAATTCGTGTAAATTGTGCGAAAATGCATAATTTGCCATACAGTGTAAATATCTCGGTTAAAATATACCTGCTGTTCTATAGTTTTAACTTCAGAAAGTAGAAAAATCTGAATCACTAAGTAGTTCAATAATATTATGTATGGACCAGCAGATGGCGCTGTGTACTTTTCACATTTCCTTTCTCAATACGTTAAGAAAATGAGTAAATTAAGTAAATATGTCGTCGTGATGTAAAACGTTCCAATGAATGGAGCAATATTTTAAATTGAAAGATTAACTACACAAAAAAAGATGTAAAGACAGAAAAATATAATGTATTTCATGAACATACTGATCTACTATCTGCAGTTGCTCGAATCCAGAACCTACCAGCCGATATTTATTTGGAGAAAGTTTAATATGATTTGAATGGACTACAGATAATTGAATTTTCAGTGTATACAATCTCAGTACCAGTCACTCGTTAACATAAATAAGACGAAAAACACTTCCCACAAACTTCCTCCTGAGTACACAGACACACCATAACAACTGTGTTGAAAGTGATGCATATGACTAGCATTACATTATCATAATGTTAAGTGGCACATAATATACAGATTCCTGCTATATTATTCATCGACACATTTGGGCACTTGTGTAATAATACACTAGTATACAGTGAAGCCCCTCTAAATATTAATTAAGCATAACAGTATGTTCACCATGAGCAGTGGCAGCGATACCATTTTTTATTGAGGGCACACTACGACATGATGAGACGTATGGTTCATAATAATTATGCTGTGTCTGCAGAATACTCTGGAGCAGTGGACACTTGTATCCTAAACATTGAGAGAGATGGCGGAATCCTTTACTCATGGAAGGTAAGTCCAAAATGTTGGCACTGCATATTAAGTATTTCCTATATTGAATGTATTCATTAAGTGAGAGTGATTATTTTAATCCTTATTAATCCACTGCATTTTTCAGTTCACTTCACTCCTTTTTACTGTCATTGTCATGTTGTGCGCATTGTCTTGTCTTTTATTGCATCATTTACTGTGTATGTGTTTGTTTGTCTTGCTACAGTGTAACATCTGAGTAGCTTAGTGTCTGTTACATATAACATTAAATGCGTACTGTCTGCCGACTATTCTGTATCGGCTCTCCCAGTCCTTTATTGAAGTCATAGCGAGTAAGATATTCAAATCCGAGAAGCCATTTACTCCACCATTCATCATCAAATGGACACCACCAAATGAAATTAGAAACAATATTCTTTTAATGCAGATTTCTATGTAATTCTGCTTGACATTTTTCTGAAATCTTGGGGTTCATGCTAGAATTTAAAATAAAGTTATGTGTGTGCTGAACCGTGTTTCTCTGCACAACATGCATTTTTAATGAGAGACCCACCAAAAAGTATGTGGGTTTAGTAGGTTAAAGACTGTGTGCAGCCAGCAGAGAGGAATAATCTCTTGTTTTGGGCAAAGTTCACACCTTCATGCAAGCCTTGGGACTTCTTCCTTCTATTTTACGTCTTCTGAACCCCAAAAAGTGCTGAATCTCCGGTTTGAGGTGAAGCAGGACTATTTAGGAGAATTAGCAAGGTTAGCCGAGGTAATGAAGAGGTCAAGCATGACGTTCCACACACATCAATGTGGTGAAAGACACCTGTGGGAAAGTAGGTTTACCCAGTCTGGACAGATTAGGATTATCCATCTCAGAGTTTGATTGATTTAATGACCTCACTACTCTGGTAGGGAGCAACAGGGACCACCAGGATTGGGAAGTATGACTCCAACACCAAACAGAACAAGGTACAGTGTGTGTGTGTGTGTGTGTGTGTGTGTGTGTGTGTGTGTGTGTGTGTGTGTGTGTGTGTGTGTGTGTGTGTGTGTGTGTGTGTGTGTGTGTGTGTGTGTGTGTCCGTCCCACATCGCCTTCACTTTAGTGCTACAGATTTTGCTTTTCTGCAAGTGTGCATTCGCGCGTGCCTGTTCCCATGTGGCTGTGTATTCTCTCCAACAGCTCCTGTACACATTTGACAAGCAGGTGTGTGTCAGCAGCTGTTCCCTGAACAAAGAGGAGACACTGTTAGGTAAACCTTACAGATAATGAATTACCGGCAAATTCAACAAATATGTCTTCTTGACCCCAAATTAAGGAATTAAGTGAGCGACCGATTTCTGGTCTAATTATCAGTTTCTTTCGAGCAGTACAGTATCCTTATGACATTACTATTATGCAAAGTGGGGATCCGAAATAAGAAGGCAAGGGACACAGTTTGGTGCAAATTATTGACTGTAATGGTGCCAAATCATAGTTAAAGAAGTGGTGATTTAGTGCCGTCTCTGGAAAATATGAATCAAATTAAGTAACTAGACACCTTGACTGTGCTTATTTTTTTCCTCTCAGCGGTCAGCTTGGCACAAAACACCAGAGGAGAGGAGCGCTTCAAACCAAGTAACACCTCTTTCACTCTATTTCATTCACAGACCATGACATCCACCCCTCATGTTGCATTGTTAATCTTTCTTCTCACAATCGTTCTGTCTCAGTATCCAAGTGTCTAACTCTCCTGATTGAGATCCACCCCATCAACAACACTAAAGTCCTCAAGGCAGTAGACTGCAGGGTCAAAGTGCAGGTAGAGTGTGTGTGTGTGTGTGTGTGTGTGTGTGTGTGTGTGTGTGTGTGTGTGTGTGTGTGTGTGTGTGTGTGTGTGTGTGTGTGTGTGTGTCATGCAGCTTTTACTGCAGTCACAAGCTGATGTTGCAATTTTGGTGCATCTGCGCTAACAATGTATGAGTGCCATGGACATTTCATTTTGCAAGCTTGCTGAAAGGGCTCTGACCTGTAGTTTCCATTCCATCTTTTACTCACTTTATCACATTTTATCTTTCTCTTTTCCTCAACTGTCTTTTTTTTTTGTCCATCAACAGAGGAACATTATTTATGTATATTGATCAACTGTGGCTCTAGTCCGTTCTGTTGGTTGCTTGTCATATTGCCAAACCACAAATGTAATTATATGCCAAAAATGTTTCAGGGCTGCATTAAAATATGAGAATTCAGCAAATAGATTTCTCCTTCTAGTAACTGTGAAACACCAGATGCTGACTCATGCTTTTCTGTGGCTGTCCCTATAGTTCCTCAATTCAGAAACTGACAGGAGATCAGTGCTGGAGAGCCACCTGCTGCTGCTGACTGAAGACGGATGTGAGTCTGCGTGCCCTTATGCTAGTCTGCCAGTGTGAGCTATGTTGCTTTAATCTGTAATGAAACAGATCATCAAATTCAGAGACCTATACATAATCTGATTTTCTACATTTTGGAGGAGGAAAAAAAAAGAAAAAATCTGCTTTCCCCGGTGAAAACACAACATTGGATATAGTTGTGTTTATGCATATCCGTCTGTGCTTTTCAGATGTGGATCTCTATCACGTTCTGCTGACAAAACAGGAGGGTTACAGAGTGGTACGTTGGACTCTGCATTCACCACATTGCTCACTTCGGCCAGCTCCCTCTTTGTAGGAAACGTCTGTGGACAGTTTCCACAGTTTAACTATAAATTGCGTTGAAGTTTTTCCGGCTAGCGGGCTCTGTGCGGTTAGAGGTATACATTCTGCACATATCTTGTAATTGATCAGGAAAAGGGTTGGAATGTATTTACATCAGCCAGTGCAAAGGGTATTCATGGTTTTGACCTAATTCTCAAACCATAAACTATACTGTGTCTCGTTTCCTCCAGGGGAGCTTTGCATTAAGAATTCAGTAGGTCTACAAAGCTGAATATCAATGTGTTTGTGTGAACCAGGTGATGGCAAACCCTGAGCGCTTGTCCAAAACGACAGAGAGAATAGTGGAGGACTTCTGCTGGGCCCAGTGGGACGGACACACACAAAGGGTCTACTACGTCACACATAGTTTGACACACATGCAGGCATGTACAGCTGTACTTGTGAGGACAATGCATTCAATTCATTCATAAAAAGACTGTTATATATAGCACACAAGTAACTTACTTTAGACTTGAGTCACACTGAATAACATGAGATCTGGATCATGTCTGTTTCACAGGACAAGTTCTTGATGCGATGTGTTCAGTTTTATCCCAACCATAACTGTGAAACTGTGGTAAGTCATCTCTATGTCTTTTGATTGAATTCATTACTTGTCTTGTGCACATGTTTTCACCATATATTACTATTGTAACATATCATTGTCTTGCTTTATGTTATTGTCCCACAGTTGGAACTTCCATTAGAGTTGCCTGCTAATTTTCTCCACGCAGTCAAGTAAGGCAACAACTACAAGTACAGAATAAATCTAGAAATATATTTTCTCTGCATACTTTATTCTATATTCTGTGTTTCTTTTATATGGTATTGACATGTACCTGCAATCAGTTAAACAGTTAACACTCAAATTAATTCCTGTGCTGTTTAACTATTAATTTGCTGGACACCTTCCTAATGTCTGAGGTTGAAAAGACCCCAAATATTGTGATTCAATTTAGTGTGTGTGTGTGTGTGTGTGTGTGTGTGTGTGTGTGTGTGTGTGTGTGTGTGTGTGTGTGTGTGTGTGTGTGTGTAACAGGTTTGTAAATTTGGGTTTTGACCATTATCACATGGAGAAACCAGAGCAGGAGCCCGTTAGGATGAAAGTGTTCACAAACAGAATAGGTAACACATCCATCTTTGCATGACTCATGTGTTCTCACACATATGTATATTTCCTCACACGCAACAGATGTACATACACTGAAGTTATGGTTACATGACTAATTCTGTATGCTTGTGTGTGTTTTGCATTTCTCTTTGTGAAAACAAGAAAGTAAGTCCCCTCACGACTCAGAAGCTATGTTGCAATCTGCCGCACATAATTCTCAATCTCATTGATGATACGATGATCAAATGATTGTTGGAAGAGTTTTATTCTCAAATTATGTGCTGACCAATGACTATAAGTTTCATATTTGTTTTTGTAATTCGTTCAATTATATTAATATTGCATTATAATATCAGATTGAAAGTCATTTTTAGAATTGTATTTATTCATCAAATTGTTGATTGAATCTTTGATGTCTGTATTAATCCCACATCCCCATTCATGCCCTCTAACTGATTTGATATGCCTTTAAAAATCTATTAATATTAGGTATT
The DNA here is from genome assembly GCF_910589615.1 of Taurulus bubalis. Taxonomy (NCBI): domain Eukaryota; kingdom Metazoa; phylum Chordata; class Actinopteri; order Perciformes; family Cottidae; genus Taurulus; species Taurulus bubalis. The sequence goes on along the minus strand of NC_136608.1, from coordinate 8,927,012 downwards.
AATATGTGAACACATTTTTAATCCAAATGCATCACAACTGATTGAATTTCTGATTGATTCTCATGAATATTGCCATGGATATACGTGAATTATTATCTGTGATTCACATCTTCTCTGTTCCTGTGGTTTGTTTTCAGGAAGCATGTGTGTGTGCTACAGCCAACCTCTTCAGGGCAAACAGGAACTGATCTACACTGTGGTGTTAGTCCACAAAGGTGTGTATGCTATCTAATGCTGTCCTGGCAAAGAATGTATAATACCTCATTTGTATTGCCATCTCCTTTCCTATGTATATTTTTGTCTGGAGCACGAGGTGACGAGTTTGGCTTTTTCTCATTTCCTGCAGACTGCAGCAAGACGTTCAGAGTGTCACTGGGCAACGACCAGTCGCCGCAGAAAGCCACACCGCTCCATCCGCTATTCATCCCGATAGGTCATTGCACACACAAAGAGATGTCAAACAGTCGTGCACACGCCTCAGAATCGTTGTAAATTCCACTCAAGCGTGTGACTGTGTAAGGTTCACTGCCAAACGTGCATCCCTTACCCTTTAGCGGTCAAACCAAACAAATACAAACGAGTGCATGTATCCTCATGCAAATGAATAAAGGTATGTTGTGCAGCCAGCATACCGATATGAAATAGTAGTGATGCTGTGTTGTTTTTGTATGTAGGTTACCACATCCTGGTGTATCTGCAGGGCTATTTCCTCCATTGTATCAACACCAGGCAGCAGGAGATGCTCTGTCACTCCCTGTTTCTCTCAGGTAAAACAAAGCATGTCCAAGCTGAGTGAAGTCTGTGGAGCAGTTTGTTTACCTGCTGACTCAGCTATAGTACATGCTCCTATTTTGTCCTGAAATGTTTAGTTTTTTTTAAAACATAGAACCGGTACAATCACAGAGCTTTAACTGCCATTTGTTCATAGAAATAGTCTTATTCTCTGTCTGTCCCTCTCGACAACCTCAAGGTCTTGACGTGGACTTGGGCCTGCAGTGTCAGTCGGCCAACATCACGGTGTTGCATGCAGAGGAAGAGTCCAGCGTTAGTCTGCTGGACCTGGCTAGCGGGAGGATCTACACTGCTGAGCTAAGCCCCGCCTTCCTGCTGCAGATACTGCGGTCAGATACTCCCTCTAAGTGAGCATATTTCATACATTTTTTTGTGGAAATGAAGGATTTATGTATATTGGGTTGTTATTTAAATCCATAGAGAGCTCCTCTCTGTATTTATATTGAGAGAAGAGGGGAATATAGTTAGGCAGGAAGCAGACAGGTGGAATAAAGTCTTTCTGGAATAAATGGATGAACAGCTTTAGTTTGAAGCACAGCCAGCAGATTGGATTCAACCATCCTGCTCAACAATAATGCATCAGTGACCCCTTGCCTCGATATTTTTTTCTTTTCTTGCATTAACAATATTTCTGTCCCATCCAGTAATTTATTCACTCCGCTTTTAAACAGCACATACGCCAGAGTGATCCGCCTGACTGTTGGTTGTCTCCCTGTGCGTCTGCCTTTGTGTCTCTGTTTTTGTTGGACAAAAGTAAATTTGCTGCATGTGACCTCCGCCCAAGGTGTCCCAGCAGTAAGACTGACCCTCAGCGCCTGGCCGCCCTCCACTGCCTGCTGGTTTACATGGGAAATGACCCGAACCTGGAGCTGAAGGTACAATGAAGGCAGGACAAATGTATTGACATTTTCTGTGTCCAAGTTCGCAGCAGGTAAACTTCTTTTCTTCGCCATTGCGAGTAAAGACGTAACACATCATCTGGACCCACAGAACCTGATCCAGAATTACATTTTTATACAACAAGATGTCATTATTTATTCATAGAACATAAAGTAATTAAAGCATCAGTTTTTATTAATGCAATTAATCTCAAGCTCAATAATATCTCCTTGTTGAAGGGAGAGACTAGATGTGGATGCGAGAGGAAAGAGAAAATTCTCTGACAGAGAATGCATTCATCTCACTTTTAATATAATCTACATGGTTATGTCACTGCAAGGCGCTTTCCCTCAAGGATAATGAACAGCGAAGCGAAAATAAATGGATAAAGGTGGAGGTGAAGGTAGAGATGGCAGCTTTTCAGCACTTCTGTGTGAATTCAGTCGGTGTCAATCTTGAGTTTAAGGTGATCAGATGGAGGGAAGATGCAAAAAGAAAGAGAAGACAGGATGCTGTAATATAACCTGAGAGGAGAGAAGACAAGTGGACAGAGATCAAACGGAGTCCAGCGGAGACAGCGAGGGGCAGATATCGTGTTTGGGCGCTGACCATGACTCAGACTGTATTACTACTCCTAAATTAAGATGTTCCAGCTGCTCTGATAGTTTGTAATACATTATCTTTTGAGGTTAAATGAGTCACCAGCTTCATTAGTGTGGTTCGCACTCAGGAATTGGACACCACACATAACTTTTGCATTCAAGTGGACTCTGTTAATGGGGCCAGCAGCACAAAACGTAGTGGCTTTAATAAAGGTGATTGCTTGTTAATATTTTTCATTTGTTTGTAACTTTAAGAGACTGCTGTGCAAATGAAGTTATTCTACTTCTCCCTTTTCCTTTTTTTTTTCTTCCTCCTCACCCAATTGCTTTACAGCATTGCTTTTTCTGGACTCACACTGACTTTAGAAAAGAGATATTATTTCAAACAGCAGAGAAATGGGCAACATAAAATGACTTTTCACTCTGATGCACTGTGGCTTTGAGATTTGCAGGGATTCTTTGAGAAAATCATTCATTTTTCATGTCTTTCTTTTCTATTATTCTTTGGCATTTTCACCCTTATTTGACAGATGAAAGTGTAGAAAAGGGGGGGAGAGAGAGAGAGGGGTGAGGAACTCAGTTATATGGTATGCGCTGTAACCTCTGGGCTAAGGTAAAGACTATTGTTTAAACAACACTGTTTACTGCTAATCGGCTGCTGCTGTAAGAGCACTATTTTGTATTTCTTCATACCATGAAAAACTTCCTTTTCCAATGTTTGTGGTCATATATTTTGGTATCAACCCACAACTGTGAAATAAGACAACCCGGTCAGTTTTTTGTGGGCCGTCGCCTGATTCAATAAGCCATTCAAATTTGGTTCCCTTTCCTATGACACATGCATGCTCTTTACAATATACTGACCTACATCTGAGTATCTCCAACCACGGCGGAGAACTACATTTTCATTGCAAGCCAATCAGAGGCGACTGGGCTCTTTTTAGGAGGCGGGTTTAAAGAGACAGGCGCTAAAACAGAACGTTGCAGACAGAAGCTGATGACTAAGTATATTCCGACAGACCGTATGAGATAAATTATGTGTTTTTCGAACATCAAAGATATGTAACCATGTTCTAGTTGAAACACTGAGTGAAATGAGCATGATATGTCCCCTTTAAAGGATAGAACATAAACTAAGGATACTGAAACGTGACCATGTCCCAACACAATGACACCCGTCTCCAATGTGTTTCTATCCTGCCTCTAGATCATCGAATGGCTGTGTGGCAACATGAACGCCTTCGAGTCCTTTGATCAGATCCAGGAGTTCATTCTAGGTCAGTGGCAGCTGGAGCACAGGGACGGAAGTCTCCTGTGTTTCACTTCCTCCTCTTGGAGTCTTTGCTCTCTTGCCTTTTTATGTCTCCCTCTGCCCGTGGTTACTAGACTGCTTACATCCGTCTACACAAAACTGGATTCTTTCATCAACTATGTTTGCCTCTTAAAACAGTTTTCTCAGACTTTTGCTAGGCATCCAACGCTGGTCTGGAGACTCTGAATTAGAGACTTTAGAGACTTGTAGCTTGCACAAAACAGTTTGAAAAATAATGGGGCTAAGTCCTAGTAGACACACAGAAAAACATTTGAATGTCCCGCAATGCCTGTCTACAAAATGAATAGGGTGTACTGTTCCATTTTCTTCATTGACGCAAACAGTCATCACCTTGAGAGCAGATGATCACATTGGGTGCTGGAGCACCTTGCCGCAGACATTTGCATATTATTGCTGTAGCTACTTTGACTTGCTCTAAGATACAGAGTTCATATTAATACAGGTGTTACTGCACAGTATACGAAGACAATAACGTTGACCTTATAAATAAAACATGAGTAACCTGTGCTCACTAATATATCATTGTGATTGTGGTGGGACCAGAAGCAGGCCAGCTGAGGCGAGTGGGGCAGTCCCTGAAGAATATAATCAGTTACAACAATATAGAAATAGACATAAGTACTCATACTGAAAGTCGGGACACAAGCCCACAGTTCATCGTTTTAGCCCTGTATAATATTATTATGATATTCCTATAATACTGTATATCTGTAGGGACTTAGAACATATGTGGAGTTAACAGTTGTCACAGTTCTTTTATCTCTTGGAATTCCCAACATTATCTTATCTTATTCTATTCATTCATATATATATATATATATATATATATATATATATATATATATGTATATATATATATATATATATATATATGAAAACAAATATGTTCTAACTACGTAGCTTCTCAGCAGTGAGTTTGGTATTTTCTCATATGATATCAGCATAATAGAACATAAATAGTGACAGTGTGCCCTAAAGCTGGATCGCCACATTCAGCCCGGTGTTGCTGGCTTTTATATGGAGTTTAGAAACAAAAGGTCACGCAAGGCAGTAATCTGCACAATAATCCACCAAAAGACAACAACATGAATATCACTTGAGGACAAAGGAGAGCACACGCCACGGATCTGAATTCATCAATAAACAGGATTTTACTCTGTAAACAAAACTACCATCCTCCCTGTCAACAGCTTCTGAACAACATCAGCAGTATTGCCGGCTTATCCCTTGCGCTAAAATTAGGTGAGCGGTTTTGCAGCCATAAATCCACCATAATAACTGCGGTGTCTTTGTTACAGTCGCTCACAAACAGAGAGACGCACACACAAAGATATATATATATATATATATATTTTTTTTTTTCTTTCTTATCTCTGTGTGTTTGTCAAAGATGTCTGTTTTAACAAAAAGATAGAAAAACGCACACACATTCTCTGAACCGCAGCACAGTATCCCTGCCGGCGCTAATTCAAAACCTCAAACGTACACAGTATTCTGCAATTTATGTAACCTACTCATGCGTGTCAAACTACATGCACTACAAAATTAAGCATATTTGAAAACAAAGGTCAGAGGGCCTCTTCGAAGGGGTACCAGACAGACAACACTGCAGGAACATCCCAATGCCACCAGAATAGAAAGGGACAAGAGAACGGCGTATGCAAAGCTCACAGCACGATCTTAGATCTAAGACCGCGCTGTGGGACGTGCAGACGGGATGAAAGCTGCGATTGGGCGTGCCTTGTTTGCCTTGTAGTTATTCACAGATAATCTTATTGCTATCAATAATCCAAAGCTTCTCGGCCTTTTGGCTAAAATTAAGTATAGTTCAGCAGCGGCCCACTGCTCTTAAATACTTAGGATGGATTAAATGCAGAGATCAAACTTAATGCATACCTGTATGTGGATAACTGTTGAAATAAAGTTTAAGATACGAATTCTGCATAATTGTGATAACTAAAATAAAAGTCTGACTGACTCTCTCTCTCTCACACACACTCTCACACACACACACACACACACACACACACACACACACACACACACACACACACACACACACACACACAGCCTCTTTGTACAGAATAAGCTATGAGAAGTCCCTCTGCCTGGACAAAGTCCTGCCTTACTCCTCTGTACTCGACAAGAAGGTACCACACACACACACACGTACATACTTTTATACATACTATTCAGCATGCATAAATACATAGAAAATACACCATATATGTGGATATGAATGTGAAATCAGGACACAATTGCACACACACACACACACACACACACACACACACACACACACACACACACACACACACACACACACACACACACACACACACTCTAGTCTGTCTTTTGTGTGTTCTAGGAGATACTAGCGTGTCTGTTGGAGGTCCCTGGTGTGTTGTGCACCAATGAGCTGCATATTGAATCTGTGTTCAAAGGCAAGGTAACAACATACATTTTTAAACACATGTATCACATTAAAACTATTTTTAAGTTATTATCGAGCTTTGAGAGTCTGATTGTCTACTCTGTTCCAGTTCATAAAACTTGCAGGTTGGTGATTAAATGGAGACGATGTGTGTTTGTCACATGACATGTTATAAATACACTGACGCACGTATGATGCAATGTTGGGAAATGAATGCAGCTGACTTCATTCAGACGTTTCAAAAAGACATTTATATGTTAAACAGTGTGATTTCATTATACTGTGTCTACTTGCATGCAATTCACACACAGTTTTCCTCAATTGCATTTTAGAAATGTTCTTGCTGTGTCACTGTGGTGTGTGTGTGTGTGTGTGTGTGTGTGTGTGTGTGTGTGTGTGTGCGTGCATCTGTGTCTGTGTCTGCAGGCCAGAAGTCTCCAGGGTTTCTGGTCAGAGCTGCAGTGGAACACAGAGAGGACAAAATATCTGGATGCTGTTCCATCCAGATACAGAACCTCACACATACAAGCTGACTGGGAGAAACTGGTGAGTGTGTGTTTTGTGTGTGTGTCAAAAAAAAAAATCCTTATAAATTAAAACACATTTAAATGACCATGCTGGAAGTTAAATTGATTGGTAATTGTTTCAACATGCATATTGTTGTGAAGGATCAGAGAATGCATGTGTTTTTTCTCTGCATAGCTGTGGGTCTTTGCTAAACGATGCGAGCATGCTTTCAGCTCTCCCGTGATGGTGTTGCTTGTTACAGAAGTCCGAGAGCAGACCATCCAGCCACAGGAATAACTTGGAGGAGAACACAAAGAAGTAGGTGTGCCATTCCCCGGAGCGTTGTTAAGAAAAGCACATCGCTACAGACGCAGAGAGGAACGCGTGATTGAGCCTCTGCAGGGTGTTTTCTCCAAACCGGGTTTGGAAAAGTATTCAATTTGTGCACTTAAAGAAAAAAACGACAGCTGCTATAAAATTGCTGCTCAAGTTCAGCTATCCACATTACAAAGATTTTCCCATGAGAGGTAGAAAATACACTGAGCTGTAGCCATCCTTTTATTATTGTCAGTTAACCCCATAATAAGATTGAAACCATCAATGCTTTACTCTGCTACTCAGCACACTGGTTACTACTGAAGATTTAGATCTTTAAACATGGGTTTGATTTATAACAGATGGGCACTGTAGTTTTTAGCCAATCTTACTCATACATGGAATTAGTTGGGGACTATTTTACAGCTGTGGATTAATATACATTTGCTGCTCTAGAGAGTATTTATAGCAGCAGGGCGGTGAATGTGGGATTTATTTAAAATTCAGTGGCCATGTTCATCATAATGAAGGAACATATCTCTTGGTGCAACAGTGTTTGTTTTAATAGATATTTTTTGACAACAGTGAAGCTCTATGGCACGGAGGAATAAGACACATCAAGATATGACTATAGAGACACTGTGTTGTAGAATCAATTCATTATTGGTTTTGGGCTTTTCATGGCATTTATCTGTTAAATAACAAAAATACAGAATGTCAACATCATTACCCTTTAACTATGCTGATTAAATTATGAAGTTGTGCCCGGGTCAGTTACGTTTGGAAGCATAATCAATAAGTTAAAGAACAATAAAGATGTGAAATAAGATTAAAAGTATTTTTGTGTCTATACTTTTGATACATTAAAACCTCAAAAAACGATCAGATTATTTGATGCATCCGGTCTGGATCCTAAATTCAATAAATTCCCTAATTTTCCTTCCTCTTTGGCTGCCTTGATAGATGTGCTTTTCTTCGCCAGGCCGAGTGAATATAAATGTGCAGCAGGGGTTCAGTTTCTTTAACCCAAGTCGGTGTAAAAACAGACTACAGAGAACAAAAATGTCTGATCTCTGTCCGCTCACCATGTAAATGTCACAGCGTAATTACGTGAGCTCTTGCTTCTGCTGCTGATGCTTTGCCCTATTTAAAATGGACATTCTTACCACTTCTGGTTGTAACTATCTGCACAGACTCCTCAAACTTTAAGAGTACACGAAACCCAGTGCTCTGCCGTATTATCCACAGGAATGACCTGTTTAAACCCTGTTAACAGGCTACTCTTTGACTGAACTATCGCTTTTCATTTGAAATACCTTAGAAATAAGAGTACAACTGGAGCCCCTCAACGGCTTATTATCAAGTGACTTGATGAAATACCTGCCTTGAATTAAATATAACTCTGTCCTGTTTGTACTAGGGATCAAACCAAAAGCCTTTTTGCTTCATAATTAGCCCCTCTTCCTCTAGGACAAAATCCAGCACCTGCAGACAAACTTTGTGCTTTTATAGTTTGTATATATATATATATATATTTGCTGCAGACTGCAGCAGTGAAGCATTCTAGTGCCTCGGCTTACAGTGTGAAAAGTAAGACTCTTATTATAATGCTAGCTTGAGGGATTGTTTTCACACAAAGCTTTTCTTCTTATTTTGTAGAGTTCTATCAATGGTGGACACCTGGTGTCTTGGTAAGACGGCTTGAACACACACACACACACTCTTAAACATAAATCTATAGATGCAGCGCACACACACACACACACACACACACACACACACACACACACACACACACACACAAACACTGCAGGGAGTGTGAATGTCATAAATAACAACAAAACCTTGGCTTATAATGGAGCTTAAAATTGTGTGCGAGTGTGTTTGGGTTTGTGTGTTCTTCTGAGGTTGCATTCTTCATGCCCACTGGAGAATTCAACTAAACAGAAGCACCACACTAATTTATCTTGGAGGGAGGTTGAGGAAGAAAAAAAGGTCCAGGGGAGAAGTGGGAGAAGTGAGAGTGTGAAAGGAAGAGTTGAAGAATGCTTCAATTATATAAAGGTGCGGATTTATTTACCTCCCCCTCTCGCCCTTCTGCTCTTTCGGCCTGGCTCTGTCCACAACACGGGACCTTCCCTCGCCTCAGTTAATTCACACAGATGATCTCATGCACTCAGAGCCTCCCTCGGAAAAACACACGCTCTCTTCATCACTTTTACAATCCATGCAAGGCATTTTTTTTCATTCTTCTATTAACAATTACTACAAAGACCTGGCATACCAGAAAGTCCTATAGGCATGTTATATTTATATTGTTTACATCACAAAAAAAGTGCGTGCAAGTCTAGGGATCACCAAAGTTATTGCTTTTCATCTGGAGGGGAACATGAACGTCGGTTCCATACTTCATGGCGATCCATCCAATAGTCCAAACTAAAAAACGTCAACCTCAAGTTGGCACTGAAGGAGGAGTCACAGGAGGTCAAAGTCGGATATAAATCACCCGCAAACCACCAATGCCTGTTCCAATTGTTGTACCAATCCGTCCAATAGATGTTGAGCTATTTCACCGGATAAGTTAAGCAATCTTTACCTCCTGGTGGCGCTAGATGAAAGGTCAGAGGATCACCTGAGTCCTTAGGATTCAACCTCTGAGCTCCATTGATATCTGCACCAAATTTCACAGCAGTCTATCCCAAAGTTGTTGGACCAAAGTGGTGGACTGACATCCCTAGAGCCATGCTGCTAGTCACAATGTCCAAAAGCCCAAAGTGACAACTGCAAATGGCTAAGTATGATGTGAGCAAAATCAAAAGAGATCTCATTGACAAGAATATCAAATAGAGATAATCAGCTAATTCTCATATTCTAATTTGCTGGAACTAGCATATAGCATTTGACTTAGAACATTAATCAACAACAAATTTGATAATGTATTTTTTGATCTAGTAATTCATTATTCAACAATGCTTCAAGTTTGATGAATGATACCGCCTCGTAACGGAGAGGACACATGGTTAATAGGTGTGTGTGTGCGTGTGCGTCCGCCGGCGTGAAAAGCTCAGAATAAGAACACCTGCCAATTGTCTTAAGATATCTCAATTCTAAACAGTTGATAACTTTGAACTTCTGACAGGCATACATCAAATCAAGTGCAATTTATATTTGTAACTTATTACACTGTAACATCAAAACGCCAGCTTCTTGCATGTCTGTGAAAGTGATCAAAAGATGGTGTGTGTGTGTGTGTGTGTGTGTGTGTGTGTGTGTGTGTGTGTGTGTGTGTGTGTGTGTGTGTGTGTGTGTGTGTGTGTGTGTGTGTGCGAGTGTGCAATAATTCATCTAAAGTCACTCAGCTGGAGCATGGTTCACTTTTGTGTGTCTGATATAAAACACACACACACACACACACACACACACACACACACACACACACACACACACACACACACACACACATAGGACACAGCAGGATTGCAGCCATAACCTCCAGGCGTCTGAATGTATTTTTAAAGCGAACAGTCATCCAGAACAGTCCATTAATGTCTTTATTAAGGCCATACATAACAAGTCAGAGTCTGGGTTTCATCCATTCCTACTAATGGCTTTTTAAAAATAATGTTACTGCACTGCCACACTTGAGGTTACCTGTAGTGTTCAGTCTGGCGTGGCTGCAGCATCAAAGGTTTCTTCAAACGTCTCTTTTATGTGCAAGTTCCCGCTATTGCCTTGTCGCTCTCCTCCAGATAAGAAGATGGTGCCCCTTTTCCAGGAGGAGGACCATCAACAGAGGGCGCTCATTGGCCTGGTGAGAGACGGAGAAGCTGACACCTATCAGTGGCTACGACACACACACACACACACACACACACACACACACACACACACACACACACACACACACACACACACACACACACACACACACACACACACGCTGCTAAAAGTAGCTTGAGCTAGAGGCTTAGTTTCTATAAAGGGAAAATCAAGATGCATGGCAATTGTATACTTCCACATTTTTAAGGGAAGGCTCTTTCTTTTTCCAACGTGACAGTGACCTTATGCACAAAGGCAGGTGGATAAATAAATACATTTCTTTATCTTGAGTTTGATGTGGAGAGCTTGACTGGCCTGCCCTGACCTCACCATCCAAATCTTTGATAAATTGGAACTCTTGATGGACGAACAAACTCAAGACGATTGTGTGGCTACAGAGTTGGTAGTATGAGGGTTGGAAATACCGTGAGTTGACATGGAAGCATTCAATTAATTGAATTTGGGTTCAATTACCCCCAAATAGCGTCTTTTTCCGTGTTATTAAGGTCACGTCGGATGTATCTAAACTTTCAGAAAAACGTGGTCCCCGTATACTGTATACATACAATCAGCTTTGCCTTCACATACCTATGGCCGTAATGCAGTACCAGAATCCTCTGGTTGGAAGTAAGGAAGCCATTCAAAAGATTCTAAAAAGGCTTTCAGTCGTAACTTGCCTGCTTTTGAAATGCTGTCAGCCAAATCAATCATTCCATAAAAGGACCAGTCATTCATTCAGTCATGACAAAACAAGCAGATATTTCTAAAGCAAGAATCCCCGAAAAAAGACTGTGGTTAACATCCTACCACTCAAAATCAAAAAGCAGTAGCAGAATAGAAAATAATGAACCACTCATTGTTGCTTTTGATAGCCCGCCGACTTTGACGTCCTTTTTTTTCGAGGTTTGCTTAATTGTGTAGCGTGTGTCTTTTTCCTCTCCGCTGACACTCACTGTAGTAGATGAGGCCAAGTGAAAAAAGTAAAGTAAAGTGCTTCATTGGTGAAATCCTCTGTAGATGCATTGAGCATCCCAGAGCGTTGACATACAACAGTTCACCGGCCCCTGGAGGGGAATTCTTCCTCTAACATGTGTTGATATATAGACCACTAAAGATCCACGGTGAAACGATGACAGCCGATCCTTTCCCACCATAGTCATCTTTTAGGTGAGACTCCAGTTACGCTTCAGATGAGTCAACGCTTTAAAAAAGGGGCATCTTAAGGTCCGTGTCCTGCTTTTTCTTCTCCTTTTTTTACTGTACGCTGTTTGATGGACATTTTCATATCCTCCATTTTTCCCTGTGCTCAGCAGAGTTTTTAAAGAGCAGATAGCTTCAATTTAATGGAGTTCAGGCAAGATGCTAGCAGTCCCTCAGCTATTCTTAGAATGACCCAGTCCTCCTGCCTTTCTCTCCTTATTCCCTCCATTACTTCATCCATCATTCTTTTACCCCTTCCTCTCTTTCCTCTTCTTCGCTGTCACTCAGTCTTTCTCCTCCCCATTCCATTTCCCTCCCTGAAGGATATCAGGTCATTCTGTCAACTGTCTTTAGACTCATCTTCTGTACTCCACCTCTCACATCCACAGGTCTCCTCTCTTCCCTCCTTTCCTCCTTTCTAAGTCCACGGTTAAATCAATTTTGCAACTTTGTAGTCAAGGGAAAAGTCGAGCTGCACTCAATTTGACCCTGCTGAGTGCACAGCAAAGTATTCTCTAAACACGCAAACACAACATTTACTCAAGGCTACATACACGCACACACACACACAGAAAATAATCAGTGTGTTTTTAACATTGCAGACGGTTGACAAGCTCCGAGAGCATCTCAACAGACACCTGCCTCGGATGGGGAAGAAGAAGATCGACTCGCTGGTTGTCAGCTACGTAGCCAAACTGGTTGGTATACACCGCGTGTGTTGCACAGATAAAGGGAGGTCCAGGAGCCGCACATACTCCCGCGAACCCTTTCTTATTTAGAGGTACATCGTTCTTCGAGTTATGTTTATTTAATGTTCGCCCTTACTCTTTTTCGGCAAGGTTAAGTGCCACTCACAGCGAGGACCGCTCAGTGGAAAAGGCAGCGAGTTCTCCACTTAAGTTAAATGGTTTGACAGATGGATGTGTGCTCTTCAGATTAGAGAGGGTTTCTGGAAGCCATCAGGTCGCCGCTTCGGTCCTCTAAAATAAACAGTTCTCTGGTTGAGACATGTATCCTCAACCACTCAGGGACTTTTTGTGGGGATGTGGGAAACGCAATGTTTATCCCACATATTTATGCATACGAGTGTCACTGTAGGTGGGATCTGCATAACCGAGTGGAAAGATGTTACCGCTCTCCATCTCAGTACCCTATAGAGGTACTTGGTTCTGTAAAGTCAGTCTTTAGTATTCCTGGGAAGTAAATCCCTTCACAGCGAGGAGCCGCTGAAAGCAGACATAGAGCACATATCAACACAAAAGTATTAAATCAGGCCAAGGGTAAGGCTGGAATTGAATAGAAAGCAGGAAGCACCACGTTTTGGGACTTTATGGAATTGCAAATGACAGAGTAACAAAGACAAAACAAATCCTGCCTGCTCTCAGCTGGATGGGTCGGTGGCTCCGCGCCGTACGCCGGGCTTATGAGTTTCTACCTGCGCCGTCAGACTCCAAATGAAAGTAATAGAAAAGGGCATGTCTGTAATCATTTTGGCATCGCCCTGCATCCTGGCCAACGTGGTTATTATTGAATTTATTCAGAGGAGCGAAAATGAAAAAGTTTCTCATCCGGGGAGCAGGGTTTATTAAAACACACACACACTAAAGGACCCATAAGAAACATCCTTCAGGGACGTTTTAGTTCAAGAACAGTCGAGTAACTCAACAGACGGGTGATGTGCTTACACATCAAGCTGACTCATGCTTTAAAAACTCAGGGAGGTACATTTTCAAAGAGGGCTGACTTTCCCTCCACAAATAAAGAACATCTACCTCTTGTCGGTGCTTATTGAGACTAATGGCTGCGTTGACACAGGGGAGAAGTTGGGGGTGAAATGGATTACAGCTTTTAAGAACAAGGGAACTTCTGCTATGATAGATTGCGGCTCCGCAGCACATTATTGTCATAGATATTTATTTCTCTTTCCTGTTGCTACAGACAACTGAGATACATTCCTTTTTTATAACGTAGCCAATGTCAGAGCAAAGAACAACCCGCCAATAGCTGAATATGATTACTATTCAGGAATACATATTAAAATAAATTGAATTGATTTAAATAGGTTGCAATATTCACAATTATACAGAACAAAGTTATTCTATACCCACGGTTATTCAACTTTTTCTCAGCAGGGGAGTCACATTGTCTTTGTTTGGCCGAGGCTCATTAAGACAAATCGCTGATTACAGATTTTATTCTCATAGAACGTCACACTGGGGATAGTGTGCATGAGTCTGTGGCTTTAAATCACTTGTTTAACTTTTGTTTTCAGCACAAAAACATCTCTGCTACATATTTGTTTCCTTTTTACTTGTTTTTATCTTCAGGGCTCTGGATTACATCAGCAACGAGCACACGAGATGTTAGTTGGAGAAGAAGGAATGAATAATTTATTTCGCTTGAAAGTCGCAAACAATGAATATCTGATAACAGAAAGTTTGAGTGTGCATCCAACACTCATTTTATACTGTTAACCAAAGAGTGGAACAACTGCTTGCTGATTAAGAGCATTACTTTCTTCATCTGTATTGATAGAGACGGTTATTTATTTGGGAATCCAAATACAGACAACATGAAAAATTGTGCATCGAAAATGAGCTAATTAGACAAACACGGCATTGTAATAAACTTAATGAAGGATGCTAAATATGTGCAGGAGAAGAACAACAACAACAGGGAAGCTGATCATGATTTTCGTCTTTGACACCTCTTTTTAATTTTGGGCATGTTCGTTACATAAGTGAAGCTAATTGGATTTCCCTGAGGTCAGTGGAGGACACCGGTGGAGGGTTTCCCACCGGTGTGCAGGATGTGGAGGAGGCAGATCGTCTTCCTGTTATTCGGCACGTGTGTGCTCCAGCACGCAGCGGGCATGTTTCAAATGAGTCAAGTGCATTCAGATGATCCTGAATGCTGAAAGACGTGTTGCGAAATGATGTGGAAGTGTGCGAAAGGTGTGATTGCATCTGGACCCACCGCTCGGTTTTCAGTGGAAATTAATATGGGAAGTAGGAACAAATGAAAAGAGGAAGCGAGGATGACGATCATCGAACAAGTGTGCATTTCCATGAAGAGAACGTCGTCGTAGCAGACAAGCATCTCCTTCTCAGAAGCACTAACGTGTCTGTGTCTGTGTCTGTGTGTGTGTGTGTGTGTGTGTGTGTGTGTGTGTGTGTGTGTGTGTACTTAGCTGGAGCTCATCAGACACATGCTGGAGTCCGTCTGGCTGAAGTACAAACTGGGCCCTCGTGTTTTGTGCTTGTGAGTAGCCCTCCCTCGTCAGTGTGTGTCTCCTTTAAAGTTTCTGACTTAATGTAATGGTATGTATAAAGCACTGTGTGTGTGTGTGTGTGTGCGCACACATGTATTCGTCTTCACGCATGTGCGCTCCAGACACTCCATCCCGCCCCACTGTGTGTGTCCACATGAGCAAACTGTTGATTACCCTTCTTCACGTGTGCGCTCACATTACATAACATTCCTGTCCGAATTCTCCTGTGTGTGTTTGTTCCAGAACGCAACGGGGCAGTCCAGCCGAGTGGTCTGTGCTTCACTTCATGTTTCGGATCCTGGAAGCCACGAGGGGTCTCTGCCTGCCCCTCCCTCCAGGTACCACACATACAAACGCACTCACACACTAACTTTTAGTTATGTTTTAATCCAGTCCATCTCTGTCTCAGAATAACAATGTGTGTTTGCACTGAGGGACAACAGACCTGCTCTCTTCAGCATTAATGTAACCAAAAATATGTTAAACATTAGCATAGCGCAGACATGGGCAAAGCAGAGTGTGAATACATTTTCAATAATTTGAATTAATTTCCCAGTATTTGCCATATAAACCCCCATGTTACACACTTCCATGACTTTAGTTACTCATGAGGAGCAGTTTGCAGGTTAGAATCCTTGTCTGCCAACATGCCCTGGAGCAAGGCAGCACACCCTTGACACTGAGGCTGCAGGTGTTAATGGCTGTAAATTGGGTGCGAAGCTGTAAAACAGCAGGCAAACTGAGTCTGTGTCCCTTTTAGTGAAGTTATTCACTGAGGTCGGAGGTGTTTTTAACCATGCTAACAACACAGCTCTTTGTCCAATACCTGCTAAACATCTTCCTAAGCATTGTCAATGTGGACATGCTAGCATGCTGACGACAGCATGAAGCTCAAAGCACCGCTGTTTCTAAATGCAGCCTCACAGAGCCGCGAGCATGGCTGTGGTGTAGTTTTACTCTTTTGCTTCCTTTGTTGTTTTCAGAAACATCAAAAAGTTTCTCCTTCTTCTTTCTCTTCATCTGCCCCACTGTTCTCCCTCTTGTCTCTCCAGGCTATCACACCCTGTTAGCGGTGTTTGCTGTGCGTTGCCTCCCTCATCACAGCTTCCTTCAGTACATTGATCACGGCTTCCTGCAGCTCACGGAGACCTTTGTGTCTCGACTCATGACAGGTACGTACACACACAGCTACATTTTTGCATATGTGAGAAGTTTTCTAAGGAAAAGTCAATCATTTCATCCTCCCCCTCTTCAGTCCAGACTAAAATATCTCAACATCCATTGGTTGGATTGCTATACAATTTTGTACAGACATGTATGTTCCTCTCAGGTCAAGATTTCAATTTGTCCACAAAAAAACTAAATCAAATAATCATTTGTTTAAATGTTTTCTGACATGCTGTAATAATGAAAAAAAAAAAATAAAAAATAAAAATATATATATATATATATATATATATATATATATATATATATATATATGCTTTTGAATCAATATCGTAAAAGATATGACAGAAAATAACACAAAAACGTGTTTGTGCTTAAGTTAATAAATGCAGACCGAATCACTCATTAAATCAGAAGGTATGGACTGTATTCAGTATTTCCCAGCCTATCATTATTTTACCATCAATGTCTATCAAACCACATTATTGTGGCGACATTTAAAACATGAAATCATTCATAAAGCAGGGACCTTTTTAGAGGTTGTCGTTAAGGGGCATGAGGCTCTTTCTCTTTGTGTTGCTTTCTCTTCTGTAACAACGAGAAGCAAAGAAATACAGGAACGGATTCAGACAGTGAAAAAAAACAAAAACATTCCACAAACGTCAGCATCTTACTAAAATGAAGCAGTTGGTCTGATGCTGTGAAAAGTGCAGCCACACACAGTCGAAGAACGACAGGGAAACAGCCAACAGCCAGAAAGACGGCGATTATTCGAATGAAAAGTTGATTAACTCTGGGCTGTTTTTTGGGTTTGTTTTACCCCTCTATCAAGTAGCAGGTAGAAGAATAACACGATTAGATGATTGAGAACTATAAATGAGATAGAATGCTTTGAGCTTCGGCTTGATTCGTTGACTCTTGCAGGAATGAGGGCCGGTCCACTCGTCCTCGGTCTTCACTTCTATCAGTAAAAACACAGCTGGCAGAGCCGACAGGGCTCCAAGCATCCACACGGTGAACAATGGAAGACGCTGCCCCACTTGTTGGGGTGAAGGGCCTGGGAAATGACATGGACATTTTAACTTTGATTTTTGCATTTGCACGTTAGAAGTGGAACTGAAAGAAAAAGTTGTGCATCATCTGCAAACCAGCTTTGAGGCTAGACGATTTATAGTCCTATTCACTTTCATCTCAAACTTGCAAAATTTGTTTTTATTTTTCGTAACTGGTAAACTTGTTTATTCATTATTTTTGAGCTTCTCAGCATTCAGTAATATTTTCAGCATTACCAAATGTGGCTGATACATTACTGCACCTGTTATGAGTTACACAAAAACCCCAAACCGACAGGACAAAACGTGTGTCGAACAGATGTGAAAAGCTCTAATAGGGAGCCTCTAATATTTTGTTAAAACTCCATTTATTTTAATCTTTTAATATTTAATCTTAATATGTTAATTTCATTTCAGTTCAGTTTTTAGCATTGAGTTTTGTCTTGCAGTGTATTTTTTTCCTTTTTTAACATCTGCTGAAGAACCAGCTCGCAAGCTATTTGGTAGCATGTGTAGCCTCATTAAGCTTAAGAAGGATTAATTAATTCAGAATGAGTTATCAGGGCCAGGAATCATCACCACTGATTTGTAAAGGGACATTATGCAAGTTGTTGCTTGTTTTATTTTAAAATGTCTTGTTATTCATTTGTGTTTGCTACTGAAGGAGGATGAAGTCATGACCACTGAACCTGTAGAAGCAGGTCCACAGAGCTGTAGAGCACGTTGGCAGCTGCCTTCACAAGTTATTATGATGTGTTAACGTTTACCAGACTGACTCATGAAATAGGCAAGACGCGTCCTCTCTTCTTTGCATACTTTAGTCAATGTTTGTGCAGAGAGGTCAGTGGTTAATGTTAGTTACCATGGGGATTCAGTGCCGTCCTCAAAAACATTGACTCTGTTTATTTTATATGTCTGAGTGTGTATTGTTTCAAGGCTGAACATTGGCACTGAGCTCGGGTCCAAATGGTTTTAAACTTCAAAGTGAGAGACTTTGAAACATCCTTTGGGCTCATGCATCACTTCTTCCAAGGAATTGATCAAATAAGTATATATCCATTTCTAACAAGAGTTCTGCTATTTTATCCTGGACAGTTGGCTGGGCAGATGTGCACGTTCTGCCTCATTACAAACACACACACACCTCATCTAGAATTTCACAATCTTACCAGTCTTACTTTGCTTGGTCCTTTCAAAACTGCTGGTCCAGATCTCTGATAACAGTTTTTGCAATTTATGTATAGCATAAAAATCAGAATCAGAAAAATGTATTGCCACGTATGTTTTCACATACAAAGAATTTGTCATGGTGGGTGGTGCATACATTAAACATTAAACAGTGCAATAAATAGAAGCATGTTAAATTTACAATGAAATTATTAATATGAAATAAAGTGCACAGACAAATAGATAACAGTACTTCAAACATGCTAAAACTAAAAACTAGATAAAAAGGTCAACCTGATGAGAAAAGATCATTTTGGGAATATGAATGTCTGTACAAAGCTTTATGGTAATCCATTCATAAATTGTTGAAATGTTTCAGTCTGGACCAACATGGTGGCTGACCAACAGAACGGCATTGCCCTCTAATAACCTGCCAGTGGAGGAGTTCAGGTCATTCTAGGGCAAAAAGATAATCAGGTGCAGCGGCTGAAGTAATAGTGCCAATCAGTTGCACTGTATGGTGAAGAAAGTTTCAGAAAAAAAGATGAATTATCTGGCAAAAACTCCTAATTCATCATCTGCTCGCCTTGAGAAGTCAGTTTCTGTGTTGTTGTTGTTTTGCTTCTCATATGCTGGGTCAAAGGATGTCAGAGGCTCTCTGCTCTTTTTGAAGGGATGGATCTCACTGCAACACAAAACTATACATGTTGTAAAATGTCTTAGAGGCAAGATAAGAAAGTGTTGCTGACTGTCTTTCCTGGGGGATCATTTGTGAAGCTTTGATTGCCAAAACAGTTTTCTATAAAAATGGAAATTTCCCTCTAATTCTTTTTTATTCTTGGAAATCAACATGGGAAAAAGATTTATAGTCGTTACAGCAATCTTGGCTTTTGTTGATTGTATTTGCATTTATTTTACATGAAGTTTCTCCAGATAAAGGAAATAGAAACCCTTTTAATCCGATATTTAATTTGAAAGGATTTTGAGCAAATTATTTAGATCTACAAGTATAGAGAGAATGTACTGCACCATTTGTCCTCTTCTGTGAGATTTGTCTTCAGAAAAGTAATGTCCTCTTTTCGCCTCTGTCTTTGTGTTTAGATTTGGACAACAGTGATGACAACGAGAGACTGAAGTTCAGTATACTCAAGAGATTCCCTGAGGTACTTCTGTGTGAGTGTGTGAGTGTGCGTGTGAGTGAGTGTGTGTGTGTGTGTGTGTCCAACATGAGTTTTTTATGCAGGTCCAGGAGTAGTTTAGAGGAGCCTGCCATCCGAATGATATGTTGAGTGGACAAACTTGGAGGACAGGGCTGAGAAGTAGCAGTTCGGGGCTGGAGGGACTTTCTCAAAGTGCGAGGCTATTGTAATCCCATCTATTAGTTAGGGGGATAGTTTTGATCCTCTTTTCTCGGATGGTTCGCTCCCCAAACGTCCCATTCTGGTCCAATTAGGAGTTTTGTAGTTATTTTGGGTCTCATCTCCCTGAAGCCCCCCTCAAGCCAATCACAAAGCACACGTGTAACCGGCTGGTGTGTGTGAGTTGGGGATGGGCAATGTAGGCAGTTACCACTGAGTCTGTGAGTCCCTAACCCTTGTGTAACTTCCTTGTGTTCCCGTGTGGACAGAGTATATTTCCTCTGGTGTTAGGGGTGTGCGCGTGTGTGTGTGTGTGTTTGTGTGTGTGTGTGTGTGTGTGTTCCGTCCGCATTGTGGTCAGAGGAATGTCGAATGTTTAGCGTCTCAGTTCTGTTTCCTGCCCGTCAGACCTTTGCTGGGTGAGTTTGGCAGGCAGGAGAGATTTAGCAAATACAACACACACACTCACTCGCACCCGCACTCTCACACACACACACTCCGGTAAACCTTATATTGTACTTCACACTTCTGCAGTAACAAATAGACAAGAGACACACCTGCTCTTTGTCAGTTCAGACTTATAGCCTTGTGTTTATATCAAGGTGTTTGAAATCCCATCTCATCTCAATCTTATTGTCAGTCACATCTGTAGTCTCTGTTTGCTTAGGTGTTATTTATTACTGTGATGTGCATCGCTCAACACTGGAAAATGTGATTTCTCTGGAATCCCTCATTAGCAATCAACTCCTCAATAAATGGAAAATTTAGAAAAGGACAGATGTTCACTTCGCTTCAGGGATTATTGCTTCTCATGACAACATGAGCTACATGTCTGAAATGTAAACTCTAGTGTGTGTGTGTGTGTGTGTGTGTGTGTGTGTGTGTGCACGTGTAGCCTATGGAGCAGAGGATCTACCATATGTGGGACCATCCTGTCAGCTCAGCTTCGATCTCCAGAGATTACACCAGGACGCTGCTGGAGAAACACACCAGCAAGGTAACGCTGTGTGTCACACATGCTGTAGAGAGGGACGCACACACTAAAAACACCGCTGACTAGCAAACACAACATTTGCTAATTAGCAATAAACACAAAGTACAGTTGAGGCTTGTGGGAATGGCATTAGTTGCACAGGTTATTGATCATAAACCCTAGTATTGGATGAGCTAAAAATGCCAATGACAATTTGATGGATCCAGCTCCTCAAATGTAAGGCTGTTTTACATCTTTGTAAATTCAAACTGTTTGGATATTAAACTGTTGGTCGGACAAGTTGAGCTTTTTGAAGTAATCCCCTTGGGCTCTGGAAACTTGTGATGTGCTATTATCACAAGTTCTGACAAAGAATATCCTTGCAGCCCTTAAAACTGTTAACTCCAGAAAAAGCGTTTATTTCTGTAATGTTAGAGAAAAAAAAAAGTCCTCTTTGGCATTCTTTATCACACGTGTTTAAACAGTGACCCCAGCTGTACAGCCAACCCATCATCCATCCACTTCACGATGCTATTGGCTGCTTTCAGTCAGCTAATTGCCCAGCGGAGCCAGTGGCATTTTTGTGCAATGACAGATAAGAATTTATGGCTGCCTAAAAAGTTAAACTCCAGCCAACTTCATGCAGAAGAGAAACACAAGTGAGTTAAGGGGACTAGTTTGGGGATTTGCTGCAGATTTATCTTGACTGTGTGCATCCTTGAAAACTGCAGAGTCCACAGTTGTGTTTTTGTTTTGTCTTCCTCCTCAGGGATTTGCGTTCGCCAGCAGAGACAAGCCAGGCTTCAGACCGGAGTTTCTGCCCCTTACCTACTTGGCAAAAATACTCTCTGATATAGAGGAACAAGGTAGTGTATGTGTGAGTGTGGGTCTGTACCCGGCCTGCTCTAGATACATTTTGGAGGCCTTTGGAGGATTACGACAGAATGTGTGCGTTTATGTGCGTGCTTTGGAAGGAAGGAAGTGTGCGGTTGTGTTGTATCCTCTATAAGAAGCGGGATCTCTCTCTATCTCCTCTTTCCTGTGTTGCAGCTCTGAACCCTTTCGAGGAACAGGAGAACGTGGACGCCAGGTTCGTGGAGGAGACGGCTCTCAAACAGACGCTAATACTGCTGGGCTTTGAAAAGAAATGAAACATGTCGGGGCAAGGAGGCAGGGAGGGGGAGGGATCCGGGGGTGGATGGATTGAGGGAGAAACACATGAGGGGGAAAATGTGTTTCAGGGAACGGTCATCATAGTCTGGGCCTCGAGGATAAATAACGGATGGATGGATGATGGAGGGACGGAGGGCGAGGAGTGAAAGATGAATGGAGAGATTGAAAGGCAGAGCGCTCATAAACAAGCTCTCAGTGCTTGATGAAAGATTAGGACGGGAGAAAGGGGTAGATGGATGGAGACGCCCCAGAGAAGGAACGATGGAGGGGAGAATATGAGGCAGATTGGAAGAAATAGTCACCATGTTTTTTCCTCATAAACATTCAGGTGCGCAAGGGACAATATCTACAATACCAAACATTATAACTCAATAGAAAACAGTTAGGTCTTCAGTTAGTGATTTAGTTCAATTCAAGGGAAACTTGCTTTTCAAATATTTATTGAAAATCAATGACTGCAGGCAGCTTTTTATGTGAACTGTAGCAGCAACAATTCTCTGCACAACTTCTCCATTTTCTCTCATGCAATTTATGGACACTGATGTCAAATACTGCAAACGGTATTTATAAATCAAACTTTTGTTTTATCCTCCTGCGCTCGCCGTAATGCCGCTGCACCCCATCAACTTGATTACATGCTGACAAAAGCTTTATGGACAGAGTAGCTTGATATGGCCAGTCAGTGGATGCTGTACATTCAATTTGATATTAACTCTGAGTTATGAGCAATCTTTACTGCTGAAAGGGGCTTCGTATAACTCAGTGAGGCGACCCGGCAGATTTAAAACGACATGCTCTTCACAGGAAATACACTGTGGCTTTATGCCAAAGCCATGGATTTTGAGACAACTGAGAGTGTCTGGAATATGTAGAGGATTCACCGATGCTGAATGGACAATAAGGACCGGGCATCGTTTAAAATGTGTTTGATACTAACGATGGTAAGATACCTATGCTGTGGATTTCTTTATATTTGAGAAATATAGATATGTTTTTCGACAAAACCCTTCAGCAATTTTTTTCTAATTTTAAACATTGTCACTAAAAGAGTCTTTAACTGGCTACATTTGGTCCTAAAAAGTATAGTATAGAGTTAATACATGAGAGGAAAACAGCAGACATCAATAACTTTATAGTAACTTTATTTAGCCCATTGTGTTATCAGTCTACAACATGCCTTTCAAATCAAACAGGACAGTACAGGGTTAATGATAAGGCCTTATGAATTTAGGAATAAAAAATAAAAAGTTTGTCCACACACATACATGCACACACACACTCTCAAACATGTGGTTTTAATAAGGTGCCTGCATCCTCTATCATGACTGAGATCTTACAGTAAATGGTGTGTGTGTGTGTGTGTGTGTGTGTGTGTGTGTGTGTGTGTGTGTGTGTGTGTGTGTGTGTGTGTGTGGCATGTGGTCATAATCCTTTTTATAGTGTCTAAATGTTGGCATCATCTGAGACTAAATGATGATTTATATCTCATGTCGTGCTTTCATTTAATATATTACAACATTCCCCTGGAAAAAAAGGGATTTCAGAATCACCGTGTCTTATGTTTACACAAAATAAGTTTGTAAATAAAAGATTTTTTTTGTTTTTTCAAATGCTGTGTATTTTCCTTGAAATACTGCCATACCTATAAAGAATGTGTGTACAGATAGCTTTGTAGCAACAGCTGGGCCTCGGCTTTCCTCTGAATTTCTTTTGAACTCTTGACAAACCGAGTGCCAGTTACATTGTTGAGTTTGAGATGAATGAGGCAATGACCTCAACTCACAGGCAAACAGCTTGAAGGCTCCGCGCAGGAGGAAATAAACTCATAGATTCTCAAGAATATGAAAGTGCTTTGGACAGACTCAGGAAATAATCTCAGCATCAGTCATCATACACGCCACGTTTCGGGAGGAACGCACCCATCATGCTTTTATGTTTGTTTTGCAATACCATTACACCATCTTTTCCGGTGATTTTGATTTATTTTCATGTTTCCTCTTCTTTTTTAATGTGAATGAATCACTTTTTTCCACCTCTCTATTGCCTCCTCCAAAACTCTGTTATGCAGGCAGTGTTATGTAGCCGGCTAATAAGCACAAACAGTTAGAGGCTACGCTAATCTGACAGCTTTCACCATCAGCCTGCAGCGGATGCGCACACACACACACACACACACACACACACACACACACACACACACACACACACACACACACACACACACACACACACACACACCTGGGTGGACAGGGCTGCCTCAAAATCTAATAAACCCGACCTGCTTCCTGTTTAAACCTGTCAAGTGGTTAGCTAACACATTATGTATCGCAAACTAAGATTACAGCAGGGGTTTACCTATTACTTTTGGCTAATCATTTTAAATATCTATCCATTTACTTGGAGCTTATTACTTCAACTGTTTAGTTCATTATTATGGCTGTTTTTCTAGCTCCCTAACTAGTTTTAATGCACCTGTTACTGCTGATTCATGCAGGTGGGAGGTGTCTCCTGAGCCGTAGCTTATTGTGGAAATTAATGAACCAAAAGCTCAATCACACCAATTTGTAATTACACTTGGATGTTTATTTCCCTCCTAAACACAAGTGTGTGTATATTTTGATTCATATACTTCCACATTGGTTGAGCTACTTTAAAAACTGCAGAAGTTGTGAAATGACTGCTCACAGTAATGGCCTGCACATGAACTTGGTTCACAAACACAAGGGTGCTTGCGAGCTGCACAATGTGGACTACATTTCCCCTCAAGCCAAGATCAGCAGATAGAACGACTTCCAGAACATTTGTCGACGTTTTAAAGGTGAATTACTTTGTTTTTAGTCACCAGTGACCATCTCTGAACTCCCCACCCCATTTAGAGCTCCACTTTTATCCATTTTCTTCCACCAACTCTTCTCCGACTGCCATTTCTTGTTCCACTTCATTTAAAATTCTCCTCTCCCTTTGTCATTCCCTGTGCTCCTTCATTGCCGGGTCTTCCTCTCTATATTTACATTTATCATTTCAGGCATTAAGCAGGCCCTCTTAGCCTGGGTTAGAGCTTAAACCCATTCAAATGTATTCACCAGCAGCAAGATTACAAGTGTGCAGGATGAAAAGGCAACACGACTGAAGAATATGCAGAAATATTCCAGCGTCTCTAAAGAAATAATTTTTATAGAGGAAGATCAAATTACAAGAACAGAAGTGATTTATTAATTTTTTATTGGAGGACATGATGTAACAATACACACACATTGCATCTGCCCCGTGCCCTTTATCTTCTTTTCCACTCTCCTCCGGTATTTGGTGTTACTGAAAGAAAGAGTGTAAACAAGCTATTGCCAGTAAATAAAAAATAAAAAAAGGGAAACAAAATGAGTACCAGATGCAGTCCACGAGTACGCTTTCATATGACAATACAACAGTGGTATGCTGGACACTGAGGACAGAAACATACACGAGATGCAGGGAGGAGGACAAGGGAGTGGCACAGAGTTATGTAAAGAGCAGATGGAAGTGTGAGATAGAAATGAGGTAAATCACTGAAATATATTTGTATAAATGTAATTCATCCACAGGTTTATGAATACATGGGTATTGTTTTCTATATCTCTAAGGGTTTGAGCGTTGGTTTGCGGAAGTGTCTCATGTTGGCTCCTGGCTGGGTGGGTTTGAAGGGGGCCTGGGCTCCGTAGGGTTTGGGCAGAGGGAGCGCGTTCGACTGGGGGATGTACGCATTCGGACGGATTTCAGCCGTGGTGTACTCTCCATTAGGCAGCTGGTTCCACTCCTCTTCTTCAGCAAGCTGCACGCACAAACACATACACACACACACCAGAGGCAGGTTTAATATTTGATGCAAGACTGCGAGACCTTGGACTAAATAGTTTGAATTCCTGAATTTCAATCATGAAAATGGAATAACAAATTCATGTTTTAAATTTCAAGATAATACAAAGAAAGGAGAGAACAGTTGAGTGCATGAGACAAGAATCACAACCACTGATTCAATTTTGATCCATTTTGGATGCGCTGATGACTTTGACACACCCACAGGATGAGAAGTGATGAACAACAACATCAATTGAAAGCTGCTGTGATGTAGAGTAAACAGCTGGGTACTGTAGTTTTTAGTAAACACACAGTATATATATATATCATAAAAAGACTGTTTTTGTCACAGGCAGTGGCTGGAAAAAATTGATGTGAAGCCAATATGGATGATGGATCAATTTGTAACCCTGGCTGCCTTCTGCTGAGAAAAAAAAATGGAAAAAACTCTCCCAGTGTGCACATGTCCTCGCGACACTACAGCCCTCCCTTTGACTTTCACCCCACAACAGCATGCAAATGAACTGTGCCTAAATCTAACTGGACTTCAAAGAGATGGCGATTTTCTCATGCATATGAACAGTTTATCTATTGGCATGTGATCTAAGGACTCCACACAAAACAAGGAATAATGGATTTCGAATGCAAAAAAAAAGGTGATAAATAAACAGGACAAAACACATTCTTCTCATCAGGTTCAGGAAAAACACATTTACATTTCAAAAAGAGGCCCTTAAAAAATAATAAATCTTCAAATGTAGTAAAAAAGCGTGAATTCTTAAATCAGATACACACGCTTCTGCAGGGTTCTTCCGGTTTTGTATTTTTTGGTTATGCATTGTGCATGCAGAGCAGTGTGGCGTCTTTCTGGGCCACTGGCTATCAGCTGAAATAAACTGGGTGAGAAAATACAAATCGCTACAACAACAGACCGGCTTCAGACACAACTGATCCCCGTCTGTGTGCCTCTCTTGTGTAGACTGCGTCTAATTCTGTTTGTTTGCTCTTCTTGCCTCGTCTTTGTGCATGTGGGGAAAACAACCCTCCATCCTGTCTAATCTCTGTGTGCGGAGCGTTTTCTACTCACTTCTCCGTCTGAGTCTGTGCATGTCCAGGTGTACCCTATTGTCCCTCAGAATCATAATCGATTGCTGCTCCACGTCGTGTCCCCCCTACACTTCTTTTTTCCTTTTGTCATTCTATCTTCTTTCCATGCCCCTCAGTGCTTTAATCAATTCCTGACCGGTGATCTTTGTGTGTGTGTGTGTGTGTGTGTCTTTACCCTCTCTCTCTCCTCTTTGTCCCTCTGTCGCCTCTTCTTGTCTCGGAGCATCCTCTTCCACTCCGCCTCTAACTCAGGGCATGGTGGCAGGCCCTGCTCCAGCTGCCTCTGGCACATGTCCATCTGGGAACACAGGGGCAGAGCGAGAACCGTTCACTTTGTATTCCTATCACTCTGCACTCTCCTGGCTCAATTCGACTCTAACTGCGCCCGAAAACAGATGGTCGCATTACTGTCAGAATTTGGGCGAAGTTATGCCTCTGCATTTTCTACTTCTACTTGTGGCAGCGGCGTGCTGCAGGCATACATCAGCTGCAGGCATACATCAGCCTCAGGGGTTCTTCAGGTTATTAGCACACGTCTCTTGATACATTTGGAAGGCATTTCGGGAAATCCTCTCATTTTTAGTAGTTTAATCTTTAATCGAGACAGACAAAATATTTTGCTTAAATGATGATTTAACTTTTATTATTTAATAAATACTTTTTAAAAGTTTTGAACATTCAAAGTAGCCCCTCCTCCCTGGGTCAACGACACCAGAAGTGCACGCCATGTCTCGCCATATTTTAGTTTTTTTCCCGGCGCTGTGTCCTCCATTTTGGTAGCTTCATCCTGGATGCGTGCTTACGATCTGGCACCTGATTACTACTACTATTACTTTTTTTATCGAGGTTGACGCCCAGAAAAACAATAAAACAATAAATGATGGAGTGGTGCAAAACAAAGGGTTTTAACTAATGATTGCTTTCTACAAGCCAGGAGAGATGCAAGGCAGTTAGCTTATTGTAATTTAAGCCTTAGCCTCACCCCTAAACCACAATCGCATTCAACTGAACATCAGAATATTTTTTCACACCTACATGTCTCATTTGATAAGCAAAGGTCAATCAGAGGCTGACTTACTGTTATTTTCACCACGTGTAGGAGCAGACAGCTAGGTAGCTAAATCAGGTTATGTGGCTTGAATGTGAACAATAGTGGAACTTCTGTTGGTTGCTATGGAGGTGGAATTTGCTCATAGGCTGCTGGTGCCAGCTTTTTTTCTTTTTTCTTAAAATATTGTAAAAATATCGATATCACGAATTATTTTGGCCACGATAATAGTGTAAAAAACATCTATTGTAACAGCCCTGAATCCTGCAGATACCTAACCTGTACCTAACAACGAGGATGGTGTCATCCAGGGGTTTTCACTTAATAACAGCCTGTTGAATAAAGAGTCGTCGGTGTGGTGGGGGATGTATGTGTATAATATATATATTTCTGGTCTTTTCGCTGTCATTTTCTTTGCCGATTGTCATCGAAGTTTTAGTAATTATAATTCACACAAAGAATCTAATGTTCTGTCCTCCAAAAGCCACGAGACCATCAGGGAGCCGTGGCAGAGAAAATCACTGGCAGTCAGAAGTGAGCTTTGAGGCCACGCCCCCACACAAACAAACACATGCTAACTTCACACAGGTTCAGGTGGTTATATGTGCAAGACTACTAATCCTCACCAATAACACGTAATATAGATACAGTGCTGTTAGTTGCTCGTCATTTAACAACAAGCGTTCTTTCACCATGTCATGTTGAAGTAGAAAGCCTGACTGTCAGAAGCTTCACAGACAAGATGGGGTGTGGGAAATGTGAAACTAAAGCCATTCTTAAAGAGACTTCCCACTAACAATAAGACGATATAGGGAATGACCAAGTTACCTCACCCGGGTGCGTTCATTGCATTCATTAATTAGTTTATTCTTGCATGGTTTCTTTTTCGTTCATTGACATTTCATTGTCATGTACCCCTTGGAGTTTTCTGAATGAAAATGATTAATGAATATTATTTTGTCTCAGTTTGCCTCCTGATTAGTTTTTCTGTTCAAATAAGCAAGACAAATAGGTTTGAGGTGAATGATGGGACACAGCGAGACGTTACTGGTCTTCGATTGAGGTCAGTGGAGAGAGACAGGAACAATAAGAAAGACAGTGGGAGACTGAGGGCTGAATGTTCATCCAAGATCCCACTGTTACTGGTGCATGGTTTGAGCTGTGAGCGGCTGGGACCATCTCTGACCTGGAGCTCTCTCTCTTTGATCTCTTGTTGGAGAGACAAAGCAACAGCTTGCTTCATGGAGAGTTCTGCAGAGACGGCCATCATGCGGTGGTTGGTGTCGATTATGAGAGTTCGGAGCTCGTTTAACTACAGACAGGCAACACAAAACACACAGATTAGCTGAATCATACAGATTCAAGCTGCATTTAGACTCAGAGTTATGATCTGATACACACAAGATAAAAGTTGTGAAGTTAATTGTTCAAAATATCTGATTTGATTTCGATCTGTTTTGACGCCAAATGATGATGCAGTACATTACAATGCCAAATTCATCTTCATTCATGTCATTATTGTATTTCCTAAATTATTACAACCTTGTTGAACCTTGTTCTTGAAGCTATTTATATCAGACAGCCAGTGAGAGAGAAAGAGAGCCGC
This sequence comes from Taurulus bubalis, assembly GCF_910589615.1. NCBI lineage: Eukaryota > Metazoa > Chordata > Actinopteri > Perciformes > Cottidae > Taurulus > Taurulus bubalis. Next base: position 8,897,378 of record NC_136608.1, on the reverse strand, counting down.
AGGCATTAAGGAGTTCGGTGAACTCCTTAATGCCCAACCTGCGTGCTCCTCACATGGACCGCTCATGCTCCTCAAACAATGTGCGAGTGTGTTCGTGAGAGAGACACAGAGGGAGGTAAAACAACTGTGAAGAAACAGGTGAATGATATAACAAGTGTCCTTTCATGTGTGTGTTAATCTGAGCGTTTATGTGTGTTTCTGTCTGTGTGTACTTGGGCTAAGCCTCGTCTCTTGTCCGTGTCAAAGTGGATCTTGCCGTCTACCTTCTTGGCCAGCGAGAGTCTGTCCTGATGGCAGTTCTCCGCCTGCTCGCTGAGTGGCTTCGAGAGCCGGGTCACCTGGTCCACGAGGAGATCTTTTTCCAGCCACTGCCTCTCGCTCTCTGCTAGATTCACCTCCAGCTAAATGCATAGGGACGCCATGATTATGGCCCTTTGTTCAGGAATGTGTCTCATCATAAAAAAAAAGCATGAAAATAAGACCATAATTCTTTAAGTAGATACCATGATTGAAAAAAATAAATAAAATAAATGCTCCTCTGCAATATGTGCACACACGTTAAACATCTTGTAATGTTGTTTACCTGCTCGATCTTCTTGACCAGGTCTACAGTTGACAGATCTTTGCCTTTTAGTTCTTTGTAATCAACAGTTCGGGTCACACCTTCAAGTGTCTTGTCCCTGGCTTCTGACAACTGGGAGACAAAGAGAGAATTGCGAGACAAAAAACAAGACTAAGTTGTCACTTTGTAAGTAACGCTGTATGTATAATATAGACCCGCACTATCAGCAAAGCTGTCGTCATCATGTCACTGTCATTGCGTTCTAGTAATGAAAATAATACAGTAATTTCCCACAAGAGCACATTTCACACAAATGAGCCAGTAAACAACGTGAAAAGCATCAAATCGAGAGTCAGTCTGCTACTGTCTGTGTTTTGAGTGTCTTGTTCTCCAGGCGTTTAAGATCCTTTTGCACTGGGGATTTAAAAAAACGCGTAAGACTTTTCTCAGCTGAATGAAGTGCCTATATGGGAGCTACTTCTGAGTAGTTGACAAGTCGCTGGCAAAGTGTGATGAAAGAAACCGAAATCTATAACGCCACTGGATCCCTCTGAGGATCTGTTTATACTTTAAAATATGCTGACATCCCTTAAGACAGCATAAATAGATGGGGAGTTAAGGATACACAAGCGAATGAAAAACAAGATGAGTTAAAATAGCGTTGAAAGACAAACGGCAGGTAGGAAGACAAGAGATGTGAGGGGACAGTGACAGCATTTTAGATACAAGCTGTGAGCCAACAGTCTCATTCTGAAACAGCTGCAACTAGTGCATGAGGGGTGGAGAGTGTGAAATATAGTGCCGACATGATTTATTGATTGCAAGTTAAGATGAATAACAGAAAATGAACATCTAATACATTAATTAAAAGATATCCTGTGGAGTTTTTGATCCCTCGTAGCGCTGTGGAAAAGTCTTTTGATTATGATGAATCTGGAAGAACAGTCCGCACAACCGTATGTTGTTTGTCCAGGCTTTGTTAAAACACGAAAGAACCCAGAGTTAAAATTCTAGTGGCAGACCCAAAGTTTTGAAAAGATACCGAATATGTCAGGCTGAATTTGGGGAAAATGTGGTTAAAATGCACAAGACATCGAGAATATTTCCATTTGATGGAACGGTGCAGCCTGGTCTTGTATTTACAGCTCATACAGCAAGAGTAGGGTCAATGAAGGTTCATTGAATAAACTGCTTGCTTTGACCTATAGTCCAAAACCGAGTTTTAAAATTTGTTCGAAGGATATATGGACATGCTGCACCAGGTCAGTCTGCTTCATGCAGAGCATTTGGTTCTAATATTTACTATTTAACATAGATTATAGAGACAAAGACTAATAAGTGGCCTCCTGACCTTTGCAGGAACTGCAGAAGGAAATGAACAATTATAAAGTAGCTGCAGTATCTCAACAGGGAAGTTAAAGCACATACCCAGTGGCCCCATTACAGCAAAAATAAAGCTTGTCTATATATAAAAACATATGCAGCCGAGATGATCAAGGAAAGATGACAGGGGCCATAAAAAGAACGTCAGCAGAAAATAGAAAGACGGAAAAAAAAACAGATCAGAGAGAAAGACATGAGAAAATATGAATAGTAGCCTGGAGAGAAAGAGCCAAATATAAGTGAGTAGAAGAAGAAGTGAGTGGACAGGCAGCAGAGAGTAAAGTGAGGAGACGAGGAGCAAACAGTGTGTGGAAATATGTTGTACGCAGGGGGCCGACCTGCCACGACCTGGCTTATGAAACAGCAGCTTCTCTCCACTCAACCATGCGGCGTGTGTACGTGCATCCTCCTGCATGTCTGCGTGCGTTCATCCAATGTGAGAAATGATGTGTAAGACTTGAAAGACGGCGTGCAACAAAGTGATGATTCCCATTCTGCCTCCTTTCATGGAAGAGATTAATGAAGCCCATGCAAGCAGACAGTGAGTCTGATTAAAACAGACTCCAGTGTTCGGTGCTCCCTCAATGTCATATGACCCAAGTTTTAATTAATTAGGATGACTGTCATGTGATTAACTGAGGTGTTTGTCAGGCTAAAGTTACAGATGCTCGGAGAGGCAAGACGGCATCGGCAGTACGCATCTGAAAGGCAGAGATGAGAGCGGAGCAGATGTACTCGGAGAGACGAATAAAAGGCTGACATATCGAGGAAGATAAAATGAATAAGAGCAAAAGAAAGACAGCATGAAGTCCAGAGTGACAAAAGGAGGGAGAGATCGAATGTGAAAGCAGACAAGAAAGACGGAATCAGAGGGAGATGGGAGACGCAGAGAAACAGGAATTGGGGCTGACCAGCAGGGACCAGGGCTATCTGCACTTTTCACAAAGAATATAACTTTGACAACAAAACCTTGTTCCCGGTGCAAGGAGCCATGCATTATTTAAACTAAACGATCATAGTAACACAGCACACTGAATTCTTTATTCCTCACATTTTTTGTGTCAGGAAATATATAATAATGCAGCATTGGAGTATTTTATGTAATTTTTTTCATTTATTAAAAGCGCCAAGAAGGGCCCAAAGGGCGGATGCAACAGTTTTTTGGCTCACTCCTCCCTTCACAAAGTTGAAGTGCTGGAATTTAAGTGATATTACAAACTATTTATAGTGTCTATCCACAGATATTTCCTCAATCAAATTACAGGTACGAACATTATAAAAAAAATCCTGCCCTCTGAATAGTAACTCCCAGTTCTTCTTTTGGTATTTACAACCACCAGCATATACATCTTTGGTGTTTGCGTTGACGAGTGAACATTCAGCGGATTTGAGAAGTTTTCATTTATTTCCAAGCTGTAAATGCAGATGAACTTTTCAGACTACATTAGAATCCGCAACACCCATCTGCGTGTGCCCAGTCCTCACTTTCTAGTCTGACTGATCTGTGTCCCAACGTCATTCATAAGCACTTGGAGCCCGCTAAACACTCCATGATGGATGGGACACAGCGTGTCTCCGTCATTCTCCTTCTCCTCTCTTCAATCTCTTTTCCTCTACGTGTTGTGCCCTCGCTCTTAACATTTTAATACCCGTCCACCTCTCTCTGTTCGTTTGCGCTGATGTTTGTCTTTCTCTTTGTACTCATCTGTCTGTGTCAGTGCCTCTGTTCTGCCCGCCCGCCTCTCTGTTTTCTTCATCTGACTGTCACAAATAATTGCTGCTTTCTCGGCTCATGAATGCTGTAAAGTATTCTACGTGCGTGTGACAGCATCCACGCAGAATGCAATTTGCATATGATTTACATAATTTCCGCTCAGTTAATGGTTTAGCATGATGGCTTAAAAAGCCACATAATTGATAGCACACTGCATGCTTAACAGTATAATAATATAAAGGGATAAATAACACCCTTATTTACATACCACTTCTGAGGAATTAGGTTACAAAGTTCCTCACAATTAAAATGGATAAAAGACAAAAGGGACAGATCAGTAAAGCAGAAAGGTTAGTAACGTACAACAGAGGTAAAGCATAATACGGTTATGTAAGGTTAATTGGCAGAACATGTGAGCAGAGGAGCTGAACTGAAGCTTTCATAATCCCCAAAATGAGAAATAAATTATAATCAATTTGAAAATGTGCATCTTAATTTGGCTACATAAATAATTGACAGCAGGTCACATAATATCAGAAACACACGTGATATTAGCGAACCGGTAGGTCATGTCAAACAACCAAGTCAGCTGTTGTTTTTCCTCTGAGAGGGAGCACAACATGCAGCGAGGCGGATTCTGAGGGCTTCGCGGTGGGAGAAAACTCATGCATAACCTTTGCAAACACATGTTGAAACATGCAAACAAGCTTCATGATGAATAAAATCATCAAATCAATAAAAGCAAAAACACAGATAAAAAAAAAAAATGGAAATCAAAAAGTTGAGTTGAAAATGATCTTGTGGTAAAGAAGAGAATTGGAGCAGGATACTGGCTGTGCCAGCCTGAATTCCTCTGGCAAATCACTGCACACAGTCTTGAAGACCTCTGACAACAAAAGCCCTGACTTTCACTCTCTCACTGGGATGCAGGAATAGTTAGCAGGTATAGCTTCCTGTAGGCAGAGGACCTCAGGCTACACAGGCTCATGAAACATCAAGAGAAAGATAACGAAGGTGTAACAGCCTGTGTATTCTGTGTGTGTCTTCCCAGTGTTTCCTGATTGTTTATTCCCTTCACCTGTTCTCGTTCCAGACTCCTCCCTCCTCGTGTGCCTTCCCCTCTGATTGCAAAGCCCCGCCCTCATTGTTTCCACCTGTGCCTCATTGCCTGCCTTCCCCTGTGTATTTAGTCTGTCCCTTGTCAGTTGTGAGATTGTCTTCTTTGTCTACCTGTGTGTTTGCGTCGCCTTCAAGCGGTAGTTCAGTGTTTGTTTCATGACAAACTTAAATTATTGCATGTGATTTGGAGTTATCCTTCCAACAGTGGGCATTAGCAACCAAAGTAAAAAGAACATTTTCTTTTTTACGTCTGAAAAGCCAGTGCGACAATTCCATCTTCTGCGAGAGTCTTGAGCAGAGCTACTTTACTGGTTGGTCGAGCAAAAATATATGTTGCCGATGGACTTCTCTCGTGACAAACATTTGGGGATGCATCCCAACTCGTCTGAAGACACGGCCGAGTACGCTCGAGGCTGTTCGGGCAGCAGCGTGTAGACAAGCCAGATCGAAGTGAGTTACTGATACACTTTCAAGTGTTGTAGAGTGGAGTTTCATAAAACCATTCAACGAGAACAACAGTCAAGAAAGAATATTTTCAGCCTTTTCATTTCGCCGCCTGTCTTATCTGCTTTCCCTCCACTTGTCTCACTTAAGTCTCTCGCATACAACACAGTCATCTATCGAGATTTGATTCGCGGTGGGTTTCCCCATGGTAATGAGTTCAAGATAGGTTAGACAAAGATTTAAGAGAGGGACAGACGAACAGCATGACTCACTGCCGTAGGGACAGAGCTGTATGACATCAGCCTCGCCCCATTATAAATCCTACTCCATTACTGACTGACTGTGTGTGTGTCACTATAAATACCTCTCTGTTGGTAATATTATGTTTGTGTGTGACTTTGTGGAACAGGCGTATAGCTAGAGTCATTAGAGCACTGTCTGAAAAAATATCCAGGTGCTGCTGCGAGGGTATCATCCCGATTTCACAAACACTGCACCGATCTCAGCGTGTGTGCCCATGCGTGTGCACCTGTATGCGTGTTCTAGATGTCGACGTGCCGGGCGACTCGTAAACAAGTAGTCAATTCAGAATCCAACACCAACCTCTGTTTACTTTGCGGCAATTAAAATTCCTCTGAGCAAATGAAAGCCTCAGAGTATATTGAACTTCAATAGTGTCACAGATGGCCCGATCTATCTTTGTCAAAATTCCCCATCAAAGGTAAGGGGAGGGAGGTGGGGGGGGTCCGTCTGCAATGAGCAGATAAACTGGTCACAGATGAATACAAATACACAATATATATATATAACAAATCCGACAGCAAGGCAATTGCATGGAAATTGAATTCGCATATAGAATGAATTCACAAGGAGGATGAATTGATTCGGCGAGCCTCCTGCAATGGGAGAAACCCTGGCGATTCTCTTTCTGCACCCAGTGGAAGGCAGACGGCTGCATGAGGGAGAACAGTGATTCAGAAAATGATTTGCAAAAAGGAGAGGGAGAAATATGGAACGTGTGGATGGATGATTGGCAGACAGAGGAGATGATTCACTAATCAGAGAAGCAACTGTTGATCGTATAGGAGAGTTCCAGGAGTTGCTTGTGTTTCCAAACAAGACGAAGAGTCTGCAGCCACGCGAGCATGTTGACATGCCGATGTTTAGCGAGTACGCTTACCTTGTTGACCATCTTAGCTTAGTGTGCTAGCAAGCTAACGTTCGCTAATTAGCACAACAATCATCGTCCAGCTGAGCCCACGGGAACGTCATTAGGAATCACTAATATAACCGAAGACGCCTGGATCAAATTTAATATCAATGCATTCAATATTTGTTGAGATAATTCATCAAAACCACTAATGAAAAACCTCATGGTGGCGCTAGAGGTGAAGTCGGGGGATCATCAAAGTCAGTAGGGTTTATCCTCTGGGGATCATGCATATCTGCGCAGATGTTTGTGGCAATCTATCCAATAGCTTATGATGAATCTCAGTCAGGACCACAGTGATAGAGGGACAGAAGGAATGTTCCGGATTTACCGCCAAATGTGAGGTCGGTCAGCCGTCGGGAAAACACATGTGAAAAGGGGAAGGGAGGTTAGGGACTTTCTGGTGAAATTAAAATAGTTTCTAGCAATGAAACAAAAACCAACAAGATGCTTCGAGGGACCAATAACAGAAGGCTGGTCGGACAAATGTGAGGAGGGAAAGAGTTAAGAAACTAACAATGAGTGAAAGGATGTCACTGACGAGGCCTGTTGTAGCAAAACCATAAACAGCAGAAGGAGCAAACAGATGGAGAAAAGGGAAAAGCTGCACATGGTGAGGTCTGTTCCAACACTGCCTTCATCCAAAAGAGCACAAGACTCAGATCAGAGCAGTCTGGTCCAGCAGCAAGTCAAAAACAGTCACTCTGATCCAGAGCAGCAACACACCCAATCCCCCAACGCCAGGGAAACTCAGCACGCATGTGTGTGTGTGTGTGTGTGTGTGCCTCTCTCCTTGTGCACGTCTGTCACTCTTGATATTGCAAAGTTGCTTGTGTTTTTATGTTATTTATTCATGTGTGTCTCCGCCTGTGTCTGTAAACTTGTTTGTGTTTGGTTGTTTTTGTTTGTCTCTCTTGGTTTAGATCTTCATCTCCTTCCTGCATGTCTGTCCGTAGAGTTATTTTTTTCTCTTTCGTTACTGTCTTTGTTCAAACCTCTGAGAACGTTCAAACAAACGACGGTTCACCTGAAGAAAGTGAAGTTGGAGGACAATGAATTGACCTCTTTTGATGAGCCCTCAAAGACAGTTTAGAGACGTACAGTAATGGCGAACAAACCCCAAAAAAACATACAATCTCACAAATTGGGCTTTTCTTACAATGTGATGGAGGGTATGTGCAGTAGTGTTGGGAGAGAATAAGTCAACTTCATCTTGAATATGGTCAACAGAAATACCTTTGCTGGTAATCACTGTACGCAAAGTATAATATGAACATTGAGTCTGTTCGTTATATTAAAAAAGGAACCCCTCCATCACTATATATTTACAAGAGCAATTCAAAAGTCTCATTACAAGGACACGCTCAGAAAGTACTTCAAAACAGAGATCTGCTCATTAGTGGAGCTCTAAGGGATTCTTCTGGTGTCTGCATGTATTGTCTTAATGAGTTCGTACCTAGCTGTTCTTTTTGGAGTTCCCCGAACTTGACAAAGATACACACAAAGTTAAAACAATAGTCTGCAACACCCGAGACACACACACACACACAACTCTCTTCCACACACAATCATCTTCTTCCTAAGATCCTACGAGGACTCCCACTGACATCCCATAAATGTCTAACGGTGTTATTTTTAATACAAGGTGAAACACACACACACACATACAAAGCTGGACAATGGCCTGTACATAATTTGCCAGAAGATTCCAGAGAAAATCTTGCAGACACACAATCTGTCTTTTCAGTACTTTGATCACCTGATCACGCCAGGAGGAACTAATTGCTTGACTTCATCCAAATAGGATTTTGAATCCACTGAGCTCGGCCACATGTAGTCAAGCTGTGATTGGACACCGGGGGAAATGTGGACGGCCGAATACTGAACGGCAAAATCTGCACAGATACATGGATATATGAGCAAATGCACTTCAGACGAGATGTGGAAAACATGAACACAATATTGCTCATCCAATACAAGTAAATAACTTGCAGGACGACTTCACTTTTGCAACAAAGAAGGAGCACAAAACTGATTAGTACCACAGAACACATTTGCTGTAACAAAAGTAACTACACAGCAGGCTATTTTCACAGCAGACAATAGTTCAACTATGTTTGAAAACACATTAAAGTGTTTTCATTTCTTGTTGGCAAGGACTGAGAGAAGACTCAGACAAAGGAGAAGTAGGCGTTGGGACACAGTCGTCACTGTTCACACAACAGAGATTATATTAAGGAATGATTTCTAAGGAACATCTCTATTGCTCATCCTCGGGAATTACCACACACACACGCACGCACGCACCTTTCCGCCCACAACTTTTCCAAGTAATTAGTTTGCCGTTCTGAAACTTTAGTGGATAATTTTTTTTTGCCAATGTTCTATCAGTATGCAAACTGCAGACTTGATTTTGTTTTGGCTGTGCATCTGTTAATGGGTGTGCATGAATGCGTGGGTTTTATGTTGGTATGCACGCATACTTTCCCCACCTCTATCTGCAGAGTGGTGATCTCTCCCTCCAGTTGTTTCTTGAGGGGCAACTCCTTCTTCTTCAGGTCTGTCTGTCTCCTCTCCTCCTTAATCTCTAACTGTAAGTCTCTCATCTCCTTTTCCAGGGTCTCCAGTGTCATATTCCCCTTAGTAATGGCCGCCTCCTGGACGTTCAACTTTTCATAGTAGTTGAACAACACCTCGTCGTGCTCCAGGAGATGGATGCCACTGTAGGTGACACACACACACACACACACACACACACACACACACACACACACATACACCAAGGGACATAAACGTTATTTGACAGTTTCGATCCTGTAGTCAACATTATGGAAGCTCACAAATCAGGAACATACAGAAAATTGCGCCGCTGTATAGCCGTTTCTTGATTCCTGTTTATTTCCAGAAGTGCCTTCTCCTGGAGGTTGATCGTTTGAGCGAGTTTCATCAACTCCAGCTGGTTGTCTTCATACTCCTGACTGACCTGACGGTGCTTCCAGGCAACCTAAAAGATGGAAAATAAATAAATAAATAAATTGTGTGATATATGTTTTTAGAGCCATATGAGGGAACTAAGTGTTGATGTAGGATGCTTTTGAATTTCACTCTGATTGGTTGAACTTTCACTGCACACATCTGACTCTTAAAACTGTTATCAACATAAATACAGATGCCCAAACCAAAAAAAGCACCACTCAAACATTTGCTGAGCTTCATTGTGGAAACAAAACTGCAGCAAAACCAACATTTGTTATTCCTTAAAGACAAATGAGTTCTGAGGCATGTTAAAACAACTTCAACAGAAGACAGCATAAATGCTCACAAACTGTTGTAAACTATAAACTGTGCAAGACTTACGGTTTAAGACTCTTATAAAACACAGAGAGATAAATACCAGTGAAACTGGATGTGGCTTTGCCTCCTTAACATTTCTCGAAGGCCTCTTCAATCTTGTTTAAGACCAAAAAGTTGAGCTCATTCAAAACAACTCAACTCCAGCTTTGACTCTTTCGCTCTGTTTCCCCCCTGGATAAAGTTAATCTTAATAACATATCAATTAATTAACATAATTAAACTGCCAAATTAATCAAACTACCTTACGGCAAAGAAGACCCCCCCGTGTGTTTTGGCTGGTCTCATCTCTGTTTGTTTGTTTGTTTGTTTGTGTGTGTGTGTGTGTGTGTGTGTGTGTGTTTTGTGTGTGTGTGTGTGTGTGTGTGTGTGTGTGTGTGTGTGTGTGTGTGCGTGTGTGTGTGTGCGTGTGTGTGTGTGTGTGTGTGTGTGTGTGTGTGTGTGTGTGTGCATGGACCTTGGAGATGTCATTGTGCAGTTTGTCCCTTATTTTGGAGCTATTAGAGATCTTCATACGGGCCTTCGTGAGTGATCTGGAATGGACACACAAAGAAAACTATCAGAAATAGTACATACAATGAAAAAGATGCAGATTTAGCACTGATGATTACCATCAAATGCACTAGTCAAGAAAAGTGTGGTCTTAACAAACTGAACCGTATAACCTTTACAGACACAGCATTTGTTGCGTTGCTTTTAAGAGTATATTACTATGGATTCCTAAGCCCTCTTTTGGCATGAGTAGGTTTTATTTGACTGGACCATTGACCCCTCCCTCTACAAAACACATGTACGCACCGGTCCTTGCTGATGACAATGGAGCGCTGGATCTCGGTTTCATTTTCCAGCACTTTGACCTGCTCCGTCAGCTCTGTGATCGTTTGCGAGGAGATCTGCTTCAGGTTGACGTACTTATTCTTCTCCTCCGTGATCATGTTGCACAGCTTACAGTACTGTACAACTCTAAGGGAGAAAACACTGATTAGCAATGAGCTAATTCTTCATCTGGATTACAATACCTGGCTCTAATCCAGAGCAGGTTTTTGACATTTGTTTATAATTTACATTTTCTGTCTTTTTTGATGATTGGCATTTACTTCGTCAACTGTAAAACACATTGAGTTTATTCTATTTGTTTAGCATCTTGATATCTACTGGAGAATTTATATAAGATGTAGGATTTATAGACCCCTCGCCAAGTTGTCAAAGGCCAACTCAACTGACTCAAGGCAGCAGTGGCTCAGTCCGTGGGGACCAGAGGGTCACCGGCTCAACCCCGCGTGTGGACTATGGACCGGCAGCTGGAGCCGTGCCAGTTTGCCTCCTGAGCAAAGCACCGACCAGCTCGAGCTTTTTCTAGAGGCTGCCCATTGCTCCTAATGCTGGGATGGTTTAAATGCACAGACTGAATTTTACTACATTTTGTGGTGTACGATTGTGTTTGATAATAAAAGTAAAAGTTACAGTTATTGCTGCGTATCTGCTTTTATGGGCTTTGGGCCTAGGCGTGCTTCAAATAAAGTCAATGTGGACAAAAATGGGACTGCCATAATCTTCCTGTTGCCATCTTAATATCACTTAGTGTTACAATCACATCTAAAGTATGGTAAAAATACTAAAAAGGCACATTCATGTTCATCACAAATGAGCAGTGAATCTCATTTGGACAGAATGAAAGTCTCATGCAGTATGACATCTAATTAAATTTCATTTCTCTTTGTCATTCATCTAAGACATTTAATTATCACCCTGCTTTGTTTTTGCTCGACGAGATGCATTTTGAAGGGCGGATCCATATCAGACTGAAGTCTGCGGTCGTGAACTAATTGAATGTAGAAAGAGTCGGCTGTTGTTCTGGGTGGTGCCAAATGCATTAGACTGTTTCTGAACACTGAAGGATGACCAATTAGTAAGTTAGGTTTTTCTACCCTGACAACATGTGCAGATGTTTGAATTAATTGTGATCCCAGCTGTTGCACAGATCAGAGGAGCCAAACAAATAACCACAGTTTCAATTACCAGTCACATCAATATACTCTAGGAATTCAATTTGCTTCCCACACTGATCGGAAACACCATGGAGATATAATGCAGGTACTAGTTGACCCTGGAAGCATGAACACTCTTCTTATGGGTGGATTATGAGACACAGATGTGCACCACCGCCCTTACATAGGACTAAGACACACACACTTTCTAGTTGTTTGGCCGCTTTCTGGGTCATTTTGCGTCGCAGTCGTTTTGCAGCTCTTTGTGTCTGACGTGGACATTAGAAGAGAAAACAGCAGTGACACCTGCGCTGCAGCATAATGCTCAGCTTGTTGTGGTCCATGATGATGAGGTCTTTTTTTCGCAGCTCCTGCTGGATGTGCTGGTTCAGCTGCTGTGGATAGAGTTACACAGGTAAAACCACAGTATCATCACTTCTGTGTGTGTGTGTGTATGTGTGTGTGTGTGTGTGTGTGTGTGTGCTCAGAAACATCAACCTTCAAATCAGATTTGTGAGTGTATATCTTTCAGTATAGCAGCTCTTTTTTCCGACACGTTGAAGACATAAAAAAAAATACCTAGTTTTCCTGTAAGATTTTTCTGATTTCATTGATTCATTTTGAAGCTAATCATTGCCATTACTTACTAATCAGGGAAGAGATAAACCAGGTTGTTACCAGGCATAGGGTTTTAGAAAAGTAGCTCGTTTTGATTTCAGCAGACAGGAGGAATAGCATACCAAAAATTGTCCCCCTTATACTCTTCAATTTCGCAGAACAAAATGAAATGATCACATTGTAGTGACAGTAATATTGTAAGGGCAGTAGAGACATTTGCAATCTTTGAAATTGTGTTTTTTTTTTAAATCATTTTTGATCACATTCATTCTTAATAGATGAACCTACTTTTAGTTTCCCTTTGATGTGTTTGACACATTGGGGTGAAATACACATGTTGGTGTCTGCAACAGCTATTCAAAGGCACTAATGATGAAATTTAAACCTTTTTTTAAGTGAAATTGTGTGTGTGTGTGTGTGTGTGTGTGTGTGTGTGTGTGTGTGTGTGTGTTTGTATTGCACCTCAGCTCGAATCAGTTCCCGGTGCTTCTGACCCCTCTCTTCCACTTTGATCTGTGTCAGACATCTGAGGTTATGGAGTTCTTGTCGGAGGCAGTTTGACTCCCTCAGCATCCCCTGAATCATCCCATACTGCTGCATCTTCTGGCTCTCCTCCTCAGCTACTGATAGCTGATTGAGAACATGTTTAACATTGTTTTCAGCTGAAAAATCCCACAATTTGAGTGCAATGGAAGGGTTACTGACAGCAGAATTGGACCGCAAAGTGGACTGAAAGTCCTTTACAAGAAGGAAGACGGGTATTGAAACTCTTCTGTGTAAAGTTCACACATTTCCCCAAAGGGGTCGTTAAAGTTTTGCCTAACTACGTGAAATAGGACAAGATAGAAATGCAATGATTTTTCCTTACCTCTGAGATAAAACTGATTAGAAACAACACTTTGCAATCACGGTTTCATCAAAAAAAGAAATTACAGGCAATACAAAGATAGATTTGTTCGAGGGATACTGCGGTAAACTGCATTACATTGTACAGCTGCTGATGATAACGTGTCCACCCAGGCGTGCACATTGTCCCACCTGCTTTTCAAAGCTGACTCTGAGAGCATCCACATCTTTCTGGAGCTCCATCCTCTGCTGAATACTGGCCTCTTGTTTGGAAACAGCATCGAGCTAGAAATTCAAGTCAGAATTTAAAAGTCTGTTCAAATTCTGAATTTTTAGCAGAGCGTACATGTGCTGTATGTCAGACCCCGGATCTTAGTAAAAAGATTAAACATGTATTATCGTTTGCTTCCCTGGTTGGACATTAGTCCATCCGACTTTGCATACTGAGGAAGAAAAGACCATGAGGGTCCAGTGCAAAATTATAAAAAATCTAATTCAGTCAGTGCATATTTTATCCCACATTAAACATTGATCGCAAAATAATTAATACTATATATCAGAGTTTCTCTGAGGTCTTTCTGATCCAGTGACACTTAACTAATTAAAAATTAATGTCTTTAGGCGTTGGGATTGCCCCTCTCTGTAGGGTTGCCAGGACTCCTGTTGAGTGTTAAGAGCTACACTCCATATTTAAAACGAGTTAGTCCCTCGAAGAGGAAGAAGCAGACTAAATTAGTAGGTTCAAAGCTGGGCAGTGTATTTCTGGTTTCATTGGGAAAGAATTCCACAATAACCTTTGAGAATATTGTAATTCAAGTGGGTCGGAGAGAACACTAGATTTCAGCAGCTTCTCTTTCCTGTTTTCAGGCTTTGGGAGATCTAGTCCTGGACAGGAGATTTGGCCAACCACAGATCATTTCAGTGAGTGTTACTATTGGCTGTTATACAAATGGATGCACATGCACATCTCTCTTTGGTGAAAGCCAAATTCAACAGCAGAACATCCTGCAGGAAAAGTTGCCATTCCAGCACTGGCAACTGCCTAGTGTATATTTCAAAGCAACTCCAAAAAGGACGACATATCTTTTTCACGATGGAGATAAAATGTTGCTCATAGCTTAGCCACCCCCGTGGCTAGCTTCACGGCTACATTAGTTAAGTCAGTGACTCGGGGCAAGCATCATTTTCTCTCCGTCTCTAATAGTTTAGCCTCCTGCATGAGGTATTTTCTCTTCATCTTTAAAATGCTTCGCTGGTATCACAGCTTGTCATGTCAGAAGGTTATTTATTATTATTTTACAACCATATCAGACCTTGTGGAAATATCACAGCCACCAATCCCATACTATTTGAGAAAGACAAATGAGTTATTGTTCATGTAAGAGTCGTTGATGATTGGCAGATTTAGTGGAAATTAGTGAATTATATTGTAAAACTGCTTTGTTTTTCAATGTCATTGGGATTTCCTTTCATATTGTTATGTGCTTGTGATATTTGCTGACGCATTTCCCATGACTCTCCCTCTCCTCTTCTTCTCTCTTATGTCTCTTTAAAAACTGTGAGCATCAGTAGAAATGACAGGAAGCGCCAAAAAAACATGCTTCTGGTGTAATGGAGATGTAATGTGCTGATTACTGGCACCGTGACATGTACGCTACAATTTTTCGCAAACCTGCTTTTCAGCCAAAACCAGTAAAACATAATGCAACAAACCAGGAAGAGTGTGTGTTTTAACATTGTGAAGTCTACTGGTAAACTCTGAATATGATTCTCCAAAATGCCAGATTACTCATGAATACTCTGAGCAGACATTTTCTTCAATAATCATTGAAAGTAACAATCTACAGGTCACCTGCGCCTGTAAATCATTGTAGACGGACTGTGTGTGCTCCAGCTGCTCAGTGGCCATGGCCAACGCCTGCTCCATCCTCTTCAGGGCTTGCGATTGCCTGATGAGACACACAGGCACATTTGCAATATGTATCATTTCCATAAGGCTGTAACTCCTTAAAAAAATGAAGAAACTCAAAATTAGGCTCATTATGTGCACATTAATATGCAGAGAAAAAGTCCATGTGCGGACTGAAGAGTACAGCCACACAGGAAACTAAAACCACAAGCTCTTTGACTGAATGCCAAATACATATGAAAGAACACATATATATATTTACTGTATATTTTAGGTTTACAGGTGTAGGTGTAAAAGCCCTCACAGACAGAGTGTAATCATTCAGGGGTCTTGTTATTTCCATGTGCGACGGAGCTCAGTTTGACATCAGTCCGTACCTATTTGTCTCCCTGAGCCGCACAGAGTGTCCCTCATACAGGTGCTTCCTGTCGCACATGACGCTCTGCAACTTCATTTCCAGGATTCCTCTGGCGGTGGAAACACAATGATGTGCATGAAAAGACACAGCAAAAGCCTCTCTTCCAACTCTCTGGCTCTCGCCTTAGTGCCCATTGTTGACTGTGACTGTACTGTGTGAGACGTTTGTACCTGTTCCCCATGAGCTCAGCCTCCTCCTCCCTGTTGACCTCCTGCTTTTTCAGCAGCAGTCTGCACTCCTTCTGACTGGCATCTACCTGGGACCTGAGACCCTCCAGCTCCCCGTTCAACTCCTTCTTCTTCAGCCTCAGAGAGCGGTTACGCTCGTCCACCTCCTTCACTTGCTGCTCCATCTGTAATTCCTCTGTATTCAGTGCTTCTATCTTTTTTACTGCAGATCTAATGTGTTTAGGAGGTAAGAAGTGTAAGTGTAAGACCAAGAGAAGAATATCTGTTCATTACTCTTCACTTGCACTAGAAGAGTGCATATCTTATCAAATATTGTTCATATACCCCCAAGTACCCCTTAAGCTTTGTGAATTTCAAATTAAAAGTCACATGGTTCAAACAGGCAGTTCCACTACATCACTTGCAAGCCAAATATTAATTTGAAATTAACATAAAAGAGGCTGCAGTGTGCCAGTGGAACCATTCTCTGGTGATGAAGGGGCTTTTGATGGCGGCTGCACTTGAATACAAAAAATAATGATGTCTAATGCATATGTTTGTCATGTTTACAAAATAATTAGAGGAATTGATCTTTACATTTTCAAGAAGAATTCGACTATAATAGTGAATCTTTTTTTCAGCTCCTCATGGACTGAAACATACATTTTTAGCAGAGTTACAAAGCCAACTGTGTATCAAAAAGAGTGACTGGAAAGATATGTTAGAGAGAGGAAACCGAAACAGTATTAACCTGGGAAAGTGATGCATCTTGCAGGAAAATAAATAATATTTAGCTTAATTTTTCCACAGATGTGTTTGTTTAACCTGTTCCATTTCAAACGTTTACACTGAGCAAAAACAATTGTCTTCTCCAAGTGGAAAATTATAGCTCTTTCGTGTATAGGAGATGAAAGGAAGGAGGTAGATTATAGAAGGATTTGAGCGAACTGACAGGGAGTGACTAAATATGTCTCCTGTCTTTTCTTCCCAGTGTTGTCTCACTGAAACGCCCTTACTGGCTCATTTTTATTCCTGGTGTTTAAAACGTATAAAGAATATTAAAGGGCGACATGTACTTACTCCTTCTTAGAGCGTTTCCTTTCAATCTCCTTAA
Organism: Taurulus bubalis; assembly: GCF_910589615.1. Taxonomy (NCBI): domain Eukaryota; kingdom Metazoa; phylum Chordata; class Actinopteri; order Perciformes; family Cottidae; genus Taurulus; species Taurulus bubalis. The sequence goes on along the minus strand of NC_136608.1, from coordinate 8,880,535 downwards.
AAACCTGGTCAGGGATGCTGATCAGCTGGGCTTTCTCAGCCTTGTTAGAGACATACACACACACACACAAATGTAAGACAGCACAATATTTGTCATTTGTCATTTGACACACACACACACACATACGCACACGCACACGCACACAGACCTCTTTGAGCTTTATGGTTTCTGTCTTGTTTTCCAGCTCTTTCTGTTCTTTCAATATCTGCATTTCATGGGTTTCCACATCTTCTGTCAGACTTCTGTGCGTCGAGTGAGAAAGAGATACACACAAAAAAGAACCCTAGTTATCTGAATAACTTTGATTAACACCACTAAAAGCGTCAGCTGCACTGCTTCTTGTTAAAATGGAGAATATGAGCAATGAAAGTTAAAAGATGGATGTGCAAGAAGACGACGTTATGAAGAGTCATTATGTACACCTGTATCAATCTGCAGGGCAACGTGAGCAATCTGCATGTGCTCACTGAACAACAGCGAGAGAAAATACCTGACTTCCAGTTGTCTCTGGCAAACATCTTTCCTCAGATCCTCATATTTGTTCTGCAGGGTCTTTGTTCTGCTCTCCAGCTCCTGGAGGACACACCAAACAGGATGAACATTAGATCACATATAAAGCATATCAGGTCTATGATGACATTTTAATTGAAATCAGGCTACAGGCAACATCCCATTGTTTTTTCTCTTGTAATTTCAGCATCTGATCCTAACTCTCAGTCAGTTTTACACGGTTTGGCTTTGCACATGGATTTCTGCTTTCAATGTGACGAAAAACATAGCCAAGTCCGTCTGATGTTTCAGCTGTAAATCTTGTTTTCAGTGCTATGACTAGTTCTAGTTTGATGTCCAAAAGCACAAATATAAACAACTGCAACTAAGCAGCTGATTTTAATTAAACTTAAAATAAAATAAATTGAATGCACTTGAAAGCTAGTTTGTGTTTTTTCTCCAGTATCGATCTACATACAGCAAAACAATTACAAATGTATGTGAGGCATAGTTTATTAATAATGATTGACACGTTTGTGCCATAGAATTAATATCACACTTAATCATGTCGCCCCAATATAGCATATTGTTTCAATAACACAAGAAAATCTTTTTTTTTTAATTGCCAAAACTGTTCTAGTGAAGGCAGCAGCTTCTGCTATTCACACGAACAGAGGCAGACATTGCATTTACACACTTCTGATGTCGTACATTTTAGGAATTGCTCATGAGGCCTGGTGCTGTGCGTGTCCACTGTGGTAATGCAATGCTTTTGCCCACTGAATACCACCCGATAATTCATTTTGAGCAGTCAAAATGCTGCAACTGGTTTACTGCATAAACCGGCTCCCTAGAGAGTAAAACAACAGCATGTAAATTCTCTTTTTCAAAGCTTTTAATGCAACTCTCACTGTAACCCCCACACAAGGACACTTGGGCATGTTCATTTTCGTTTTTTCCTGTTGTCCCTTGAAGGTTGCCCAAGGGCACTGTAGTTATTAATAACTATGGGAAAGATACCATCCAGATGCATGAAGGCAGACTTGTAATACATTGCAAAAGTTTTGATTTTGTGATCAGTAGTTGCATAACAGAACCCCCAAAAGTATTACGAATCCAAAAGTTAATTAAAGCTGCGTAATTGATTCAACAAGCCGAGGGCGAGGTTTTGTTTCAACAATTGTGGGGACATAATTATTACAAATAGTCAGCGAGAGGTCTGGGGGTCTTCCCCTAGGACATTTTCAGCATCATGATTTTGAATCTTCTTTTGACATTCGCGGCAGAAGCAACATCATTTTTGATGAAGTTTGTGATTATTATAGAATTGAGAATACAATTCTCCTTGAGACGACCCTAAGTGTCTCATGTTAGTACTTTTCTTTTTCTTCAAGACGTTTGAGTGCTGGTGATTAAACCGCTACGGTAGGTTTTCTTTCCCATCCCAGGGTTGTTCCATGCTGCTCAAACTGCACTGCATTGTGGTAGACTTCTGATAAACGTAATACAGTATTAATATGCTCGACAGCATACTACAGAGTATGCATCAAGAAGATACTGGGTTTCTGATATGCGAAAGAAAAAAAACGGACATTTGTTCCTTTTAATACAACATGCAGATACTCATGTATATTAGAAGACCGTGTTAGGTTTCTGACATTACATTCTTTGTGTTGGATTGGGAGCAACACAAAGACATTTATACTGGAAGAGAGTGTGCTATCGGCAACTGTCCAAACACCAGCCTATTTTTGGATCTGACATCTGAATATTGTTATACATTTTGCTGCAACAGTTGTGGATGATTACCAGCCATTACTGACTTAATGTATTTATTAAGTGTAACCTCTCTACAGCCGTAAAAAGGATTAAAGCGTTTACAACTTGTATACCCTCATTTTGTCTGAATGGGAGATTGTAAAATAAAATATTTCAGCTTCAAAAAGTTAATGGCAAGTCCTCACATTGAGGGATTAAGCCTGGATGGAGGCTTAAAGTAAAACTCATATGTATCCTCCCTGAAGACCGCTGTTGCAGTAGTAATCCACGTCTCTGAAACTACACCTGGATGATGCAATGATGAACTTACAGCAGGTTTCGGCTGAATCTCATTCTCTTTCTCCAGATACTGCTTCTCTTCCCAGACACTGCATAGTGGGGAGGTGAGGTGGGGTTAGGTGGAGAGGAAGTACATTGGAGAAAAATAAACATGTTTCAGTTCCTGTTTAAACAGAAAAAGGAATACAATGAGAGAAACGGGTATTAAAATGTTTTGTTTATATAAATACACTGGTGAGCAGTTTCCAGTTAACCAATTGTCATGCTAAACTCCTGGCTGTCAAAACGTGAAAGTAAGTTGCTATGAAACATTTAAACTATTAGTGAATGAATAACATATATATGACTTTCCTTGGACACACAAGCTGTATTATACCTGAACACAAAGAATCATGAATCAAGTACCCCACATAATATAAATGTGCATATAAAAATCACAATTCCGATGAATTTGTCATCGCCCTGCGGCAGACACTTTTTGAGCAGTTGATTAAAATTTGTATGAAATAATTTTGAGTCAGCTCTGTCATTGTAAAATAACCTTACAATAGCACATAGTGTACAGCGACACGTTTCACAAAGCAAATGATATTAATCTTCCTGACAAGTTGACATATTGGATATTAACTGATGTACAGAGAAAGCTGCATGAATGCTAAAATATGTGACTGGAAAAAGTGCTGAATTCCCGTGTGTCTGTTTGGCTAAAGATAAAGGACGCAAAGGATTTTAAAAGGCATATTTGCATGGTGAGCATCTGCTCGTCATATGCAGACCGCTGGCCATTTGGACAAGAAGGGGAAAAGGGAAGAAGAAAAAAAAGAAAGAAACATAGGAAAAGTCAGGAAGGAGGTGGAACTGGAGGAGATGAAAAAGGCAGGGCAGGAAGAGAAGAAGACGAAGAAGAGATGATGAGAGGACAAGAGAGCTCACCACCAAACACTGCCACAAATAATATGCACACACAGTGTCTAATCCTGTCTATTACAGCATCCTCTGAGAATGCTCTGTAAGTGGTTTTCATTTAATATTTCAATTACCATCGGGCCTTCAACTCTCTGCCTCAGTGTGTGTGCTCTGCACTAAAAATCACTGTATACCACGGATCATATCTTTGCAACGCAGTGGTGAGTATATGTGCTGTGAGTGGTTTAATAAAAGCCGATGCCGTTCAGGTTCAAATGCAATGCAGGCAAGAAAATAGATCGGATTAAAGGGACATTAGGCCGTTGAGTAAATAAGGATTAGGAATAGAGTTTAATTCACTTATTTGTCTTTCTTCCTCTGACATTCCAGGACACATGAGCCAATCACTTACTGACGCTTCGACTACTTTCAGTGCTCACGTCAGTCACTTTGTCTCCGGTGCTTATACGTCAATGCCAATTTCAACAGCTTTCAATGCTACACAAACTGATATTTGAATGGATTTTATTGATAACCCTTCAACTGACATTTCAACTGCTTGCACAGTGTACAGTTTGACTACTTTCATTTCAAACATATAAAGCGACATAAAACTAGACTGCCTGTAGGGGAATCGGGACATTCCTACTGCTTATTACCCAGAATTTCAGTTCCCTTCATCATATATATTTCAACTGAAAATGTATTCCAAGAAGTACAAATTCCACTGTAACATGTGCAACCTGTAACTTTGTTTTCAGGGATCAGAATTTAAAAAGTTTGGCAGCCTCGTCCGTGTTACGATGTTGCTTAGCAATGTTCCAGTGACCTCGCTTTGGCCCTTGAAAAGCAGAGTTTGTGTACAGAAAAGTGGGAGATTCTCGAGTGAGTGTGTTATTTCCATTTCTGTGGGTGTGTTTGACCCTTTGGACGCGCTGATAGTGGTGTTGAGTGAGTTGGGGGAAGGAAAAGAAAAACCTGCAGCAGAAAAGAGGAAGATTGGTTGTGATGAGAAAAGAGACTCATGGGAGCAAAGGGAGCGGATTAGAGGAGAGAAACAGAAACAGACTCCAGGACTGACGTCAAAACACTAACCAGTGCGGAGAGCAATGGCAAGCAAACAAGTTACATGTGGCAAACATAAAAATCCACTTTAACCTGTTATTTATGTCATGAACTGTGTTCATCACGTTTTCCACATGACATGAATCTTTCAAAAATAAGTCTACTGTAACAGAAACAACATGGAAGGTAAAGGAAATAAAATATTCCCCCAACAGTAACATAACTTGTTCTTCTTATAACAATGAAAAGTTTCAGTGGCACAGATAAAAATACTGCAGGCCAAGCAAAGCACACACACGCACACACAGTACCTATAGTATTTGTGTGTCTTACACTCCTTCACCTTCACCTCCCTCTAAAGTCCAGGACAACTTGTGAAGATGTTGCTTAATGTATCTCACCTCGGTGTTTGGTCTCTAGTTACTTCCTGTGTGTGTCTGTGGGTGTTTTTGTGTGTATTTCCATACGTGCATATGGTCTCCGACTGTACAGTTTCACTTCTGTGTCTTATCGTCTCTTGGGTTTCCCGTCAGTGGTGGGAATCATCTGTGTGTGCGTTTGTGAGACCACGTTGCAGCCAAATTTGAGAAGTTTGTAAGATATGTTTTTCTTAAATCAAACATAATTTTTCATCTGATGCATTTTAAAATTGAACTTGCAACATGAGTGATTGCAATAATAACGTGCATACTATACAGTGCTGTATATATAATATACACACAGGTCACCCACCATTGCAGTTGGTGCCGTGTCTTGTACTCTCTGTCCTCAGAAGCTTTCAGTTCATTGTATGCCTGGAGGAGTTGTTGCCTCAGTTCATTGACCTCACTTTCAGGCTCTACAGAGGTGCCCTCCTCCTCTGTTCTCTCCACTTCAGCCTGCAGCCTCTCCAGCTCAGCACGGTATCTCTTTGCCTCTCCCAAAAGGTGGATCTCAGAATCCTGAGTGCTACGGGATGAAACAATGATTTTATGTGTGCGGTATGCAGTATATAGATACTATTTCCTAACTGCATTCCAACTCAAATGTAATTATTAAAATAGTAGACTGATCAATACCTATCAAATAAATCCATATTAAACTTAGTTAAATGGCATTCAACAATAAATAATCTAATCAACCTTACCTCTCGTCTGAATCAGGTTATTCACAAAAAGCTGTGGCACCAATATACATGTAAACATATAGAAGCCGCTGACTTCCTTGATAGACTTATTACTACTGAGCCAATTAGATATGTGCACATTCAGATTGTTTATTTCTTTTCACACACAAATTACACAAAGACGTGCTGTTTCCACAATAAATTGGGGTCTCAAAAGTTAATTTGACTTCATCTATTATGTGCCTTGGTGGCAATTCTGAGAATCAGTGTTCCATAAAGGATTCGATGAAGCTACAAAATAAGTATGTTTTTGATTGACTCTCAGCCTATTACAGTCAGTTGTGGTGCTTAATATTGCATCAGCTGCATCCTCGCTTTCACCTCTTGGCTCATATTAGAAATTCTGGCTCCACTAAGTGAGTGAGAAGTGACCCCAATCAAAATGTCTCTTCAGGAGCCAGTGGCTTGTCACAGATGCTACTGCACGCTTTTTTAAAGAATATATGAGTGCAGTACAACTAGATCTGATAATGCAGTCTTCTTCAAGGGCACTTCAGTTGGATTTTGGCTGTCACAAGATTTCCACTTCTCCACCAGTGCTCTTATTCTCAGCATCTTTGCAGTCGTGACACACCTCCAAAATATGACATGCACATACGCATACACAAATATGACAGTGACAAATTATCTGTTTCAACGTGAAAACATACCTCTTCAGAGTGTCATGGAGGAGCCTGTAGTTGGATTTCAGTTTGGCTACTTTGGTCGGGCTGATTTTGCCCAATGACAACATCTGAGGAGTATGAAAACAGAAATATTACAATTCATTTGACATTAAAAACTGTTCGTAAAGAAGAATTTGCAGGTAGTATGCAATATGATTGACTATTTATGGTTGATAGTGGGCTACCAGCATTCCTAACCTCCTTGCTGCAATATATTTATGGCTATTTCTTTACAGATTCCCCCGTGTCAATCATCCACATCAGAAGAGTCCAGTGACAGCCAGAGATTACAGCAGTCCTCAACACTTTGGCTTCATTCAGCTAAATTGGCAACACATCTGCCTGCATGGGTCTGCCAGCTCAGGTTGCACCGTCTCAGAGGCTTTGATCTGACCCAGAGCTGCCTGTATAAAAGCTAAGATATTAATAGCATATCACATTTTATGGGCAGCTCTCATTGTTTCTGCACATAATATCCAATAGGACGATATTGCTTTGAACCAGATGCAATTCTGACCAGTAAGCACTTTTGTAATATCGTTTCGTGACAAAATTAAGTTCCAGAAGTTGAAAACTAAATCACTAGACTCGAAAAGAGTTTCAAATTTCATAATAGTCTAAACTTTTTCACAAACATTGCTTTATTTCTGTTGTAAGAAAAAAATAGCTATTTTATATTCTGCCTGGACTCACCAACACAAAGTGTGATCGACCACAACAAAGCCCAACTCCCTGATGTCTGGAAAGAAGATTTGACCCAAGTTGCGCTGAATAAACCTTAATCATCACAGCAGATATCACAATATCAGAAAGCCAGATCACAATCTGCATGAAAAACTAACCCCAACTATCTGCAATCTGAAAAAGAGAAGAAAAATCATTGAGAATGGCCCATACATAACGATAAGTAACTGCAGCCCTTTAGATTACAGGTACCATTATCGCTGAATGACTTTTAAAAGTTGATAGGAAAAGACACGCAGCTGTGAAACCTTGGTGAAAGAAAAGAGAACACAGCAAAGAGAACAACAGCGTTGGAAAAAAAGGGAAAATTATCACTAGGAATTTCTCTCTGTGGCAACGCAGTTCTGTGTGTGTAAACAGTGATAGAAACGGTGTTGTTTCCTCTTATCTTCAGAACCAGGTTGGTCGAGTTGGGAGAAATGAGGGATAGCCTCGTCTGTATCAAAGAGCTGCAGAACTGAGGATATCTCAGGTCAGACTGTGTAGCAGGTAATCTAATGGCAATGAACACACACAAACGCTCCGATTATAAACACACACACACACACACACACACACACACACGGACTGATAACTCACCCAGACTTCAAACATTAGGGATAGCCGATTATGTTTTTAGATTAATTTAATTATTTTGTTTATCAGACTATTGTCAAATGGTCTAACAAGTGGCTGACCACGTTCCAAGGGCTGAAAGGACATAGATAGGACTGTTGTGAATAATGTAGATTAGGGCTCTCGTTAATATGATTTACTCAGATGTTTTTCAGTCACTTTGCGTTAGCAGTCGCCCAAGGTCACGCCACTACAAGCAAAAACACCTGACAAGTGCTCCATGATCTGTGTTTAAAACGTTTGAAGTGTGGTTAAATCTCTCCCTTTTGCATCTTGGAATGGTAAGTGGGTCATCTGGTTCGGATTGATCTCTTTCACTGTCGTGTAATCTAATATTGCGTCGTCTTGAATAGGCTGAATAACACATCAAATATGTTGTGTTTTCAACCACGCAGAGGACACAACGGAGATGCAACAGACATACGCTGGGCATTTATCTGAGGGAAGCAGCCTGAAGCGGTTTCAGACAGCCGCTCTAATTATGGAGCCAAGACTTATCTTCAGCCGTATAGAGCGTTGGAGTCTTTTCCTTTATGGGGCGGCTGCATACGGCTCACATGTGTCAGACTATCTTTGAAGTGTGATAGAGACAATCGCTGGAAGATATTTGTGCAGCCACACGTGGACACACATACCTGTACATCTACTCCTCCCCTCCCCCTCGAGCATGTGATCTGTACTGCAGAGCAGCAATAAACCTCCCAGTGATATGAGTGTGTGGCGCTGCAGGTATGTGAAGTGTATAACAAAAGCAACCTGTGGGCTTCAATACTCGGCACCCTCAGGGGGAAAAAAATAATGACCAGTGAGGCACAGCACTGGATTCACTGCGTGATGAAGAGGACCATCATCCCTCTCTGTGTGTAGCCCTACCTGTATGTCCTTATATTGGCGGTTTGAACTGTAATCGAGCCTCCAGCTAGATTGAATCACTTTGTTCGAAGAAGTTTCGCGCTGTAATGTTTTCCTTCCTGGTGCCTTCCCCCATCAGGACTGAGAGCCACTTCGGGTGATGAAATCAATTATCAGAAATTGTGTCACTTTTCTAGAAACGGGACATGTGCATGAGACATCCAACGCCCCGGAAAGAAAATCCAATTACATGAATCACACAGTATACTGCAACAATAGCCATGTCCCAAAAACAAATGATCAGTGCCCCGTTAAGGATTGTTCTATGAGTTTACAACAAGACTCCAAGTAGGGCAACATCCAGACTGCAAATGGAAAAATCAATTGTTTACTATGCAGAATAAACAACTTGAATAGCTTGTATTGCTTAATCATTTCTTTCAGATGCTCCATGAGGAAAATATTCCAGTTTTCTGGATATGTATGAATAATAAGTGAATTAAGAATTGTCATTTGTGGAAATTAAGTTTTTGGGCAAAGCATGTCCTGGGCTAGTTTCTAAAATGGATATGAATAAGTATTTTATGATTATTTTAAAATGTTTGTAAAGTGTCTTTGAGTACAATGAAAAGCGCTATATAAATCAAATATATTATTATACTCTCCATATTTGCATGAACGTTTCAACAATGTTGCCAAAGCATCAACACACAAATTGTCCAAATATTTGGATAGTGCATAATAACAAAATATGAACGTCAACACAACATTAAGATTGATGTATATTTTGGGACGCAGCGGATGATTTCATCTCATTTCAAGGAGGTCCCGAAACAAGACATTTATGATGCTTTGTGTATTGTAACAATCTGTGCAACCAATGTCTTCCCTTCATTAAAAAACTAGACCCTACTCCACGAAGAAAGAATCATTAAGCAGAACAAAAATAAATAAAGAGCAGCCAGCAGTTTCAATTAATGATATCCACTGACAGCCTGTGAGGCGAGCAGAACCATTTGGGGTTTAAAAACGAGAGCCTAATTTGCATCTAATTTCAGGGACATGTTGCAGGTGTACCTTCCTGCTTTTGGGATGAAATCACTTTTGAATTTCCACATGATATTACAGAGAGGCCTTGTGATTGACAGGTCGCCACCACCGCGTTGTCTGGTCTAAGAGTTGTCCGTGTTTTTGTTTTAGAACCTTCGCTGTTTTCACAGTGTCTTTTTTGGCCAAAAACCAAGATGGCGACCGTCAAAACTCAAGGCTTCCAGATGGAGTCCACAATGACTTAGTTTACATAATATATACAGTCTATGCTTGGAAATTCAGAAAGACACGTTGTTTGTACTGATTGAAACCAACCCTCTTTACCGCTGCTGTTGGCTAACCATGGATTTTACATTATTTGTCCCCAACTAAGTCTACTTAGGAATCTGAGCTGGGTCAGAAGACAAGGACTTTCTTTTTGTGTGCTGCGGACATATAAAAGTTACAAAACAACATAGCGTGAAAAAAAACATCACCCTAGAATTTAGTTACGTGGAAAGTGCCTGTGCACTGAGTCATTTCGCTCTTCGGGGAAATGAGCAGACTCGAGAGTGAGGCAGGACGGCACCATGCGCTGACTGCAGGCAAAGTACCTTTCCTCTCTCTCTCTCTCCCTCTCTCTCTCTCTCTCTCTCTCTCTCTCTCTCTCTCTCTCTCTCTCTCTCTCTCTCTCTCTCTCTCTCTCTCTCACACAATGCTGCTGATATGGTGTTTTGCATTACGCAATAGTGCTGCCCCTCCCATCCTCTCTATCTCAGCACCCTCCCTCTCCCTCTCTCTCTCCATCCCTCCCTCCCTCACTCGTCCTGATATTAATGACACAGCTATCTGAGGCAGCGGCAGTTCCCCTGCACTCTCCCTCCCGTAGGCTGTGCTCATACACACACACACTCTTTAACCAATAGGACACTGGACATACACTCACAGCCGCGGGCACAGACATACACCACTATACACATTCAGACACTTTGAGTTCATATCAGAGGCAGTTGCAGACACTTTTACTTTACATGCACTTATTTCTCTTTTAGAAATCTCACACAGAAGGGGAAAAAAATGAGGACAATTGTGCTTTGCGTTTGTGCCAGTCTCCTGCTCACAGCCACCTTGGTGCCGCGCACCATCCGGGCGGCGGACTTCCCCTCACACCAGAGATGGGATGCGAAAGGATCCTATGCTCCAGGATCTGAATCTGGGACTCCCACCTCCTGCCCCATTAAACTGAGACCCTCGGGCCAGTGTGGGAGCTCCGGTGCCGGGGCAGAGGAGGGGGAGGACTGCCCTTACCAGCTCACCCTGCCTCCCCTCACCATCCAGCTGCCCAAGCAGTTCAGGCTGCTGGAGAAGACGATGAAGGAGCTGCAGAGTCTGAAGGAGGTGGTCAACAAGCTGAAAAGCGGGTGCCAGGAGTGCCGTGGGGCACGGGGCAATGGAGCTTTTGGACATCAGCAAGCGGACCAGGGACAGACGCAGGTCCCCATTCAGAGGGATGCTGAGGGAGAAGTGAGGCTGGACCTGACAGTACAGGACGTGCAAGGTGGGTCCAGCCAAGAGGAGAGGGGAGATGGGATGGTCCCTGGAGCTACTGTGGACGCTGCTGGAGTGGGGCATGGTTCTATTTTGGGGAAAATTGCACCGAGCCCGAGCAGTATGCAGGAGATGCAGGTAAGAGGCGCAGTTCAGTCTCACGAAAAAAGAGACACTTTTTTAACACTTTTAATTGGAAAATGCAGCACTTCACCAAGGAATGAGTGCTTTCTTTCCCTTTTCTTTTTTTTTCTTTTTTACAAATAGACAAGGTAAAACCTCTGGGTATATAGCGCCAGTATGTATATTCAGAAAATCTTTCTTTGAATTTCTCATGAATGATGTCAGTACAATTTGAGTGTATGTTTTGTCAGCCTAATCTAAATTCACATATATCGTAATAGTTTAATCATTGTTCAAACTGTTTAAGTCAGTACACATTCTGTGCCAGAAGCACATTATTTAGAGGTCTGTACTAAACAGTGCAATAGGGGCACTGCACCAATTCTGTATTTCCATCAAAGCCATGTCATTTCCTATAAGCCAGTGTCACTGTCAGGCTTGTGAAGGTTTTAGTGACACTGACCTGAACAAACTGAACTAGAGTGTGCTTTATCAACATACATTTTCCCAGTCAAATGTACTCAGCTGGAATGTAAAGCCGGCAAGATGTTAAAAGACATGTAAAGTCCTGCATGGCACCAATCCACCAGGGAAAATTCCTGGTACTGTAAACACGGTGTCGGCGTGAGACACCAGCCAAACGGCCGCAAAGTTTGTTGACTCTCACAGGCACTTTGGCAGACGTCCAACCAGCGCGCAGACGCACTTCTATTCTAAAATTCAAATTGGCTGGTGAAACAATGAAGGGGGCTGGTGACTTCAGTAATCCACCTGCTTTGTATTCTGTGCAGGGGAATAATTTCCTTCCTCTGGCCCTTCCCAGGTGAAGCTGAATAGGATGTCAGCCAGCTTGCGCAACGCGAGGAACCAGATCTCGTCTGTGCAGGGGCGTCTCGAGGGGCTCAATCTGCTCAACATGGACAATGTGCAGGCTATGGTGGATAGGCGGGTGGAGAACATCACAGGAGTGGTGAACAAACTCAGCTCCACGTGCACGAACCAGTGTGCAGTGCAGAACACCCCCCAGTGTAAGCCTGCTCTCACTGAGAGTACTTTGGAAGCATTCTCTCTCTCCATATAGCTTTTTTTTTGCTTTATGGAATGCTGCAAACCGTCTTTTGCTGTTCGACACTGACTCTGAAAAACCTCTCCATCTCCTCAGCTATTTACTATACATGTATTCTCTTTTGACTGAAACCCCCCCTCTGTTTTATAATACAATATTCTATTGTTTTATATTCCATTCCATCCATCTTTTCTACTTTTGCAATCATTCCGAGCATGATCAAGAAGACCTCTCTCTCTCTTCTATCTCTTCTCTTCTATTCTCTTCTACTATCTCAAAATCACCAGATGTTGATATGGTAATGTCGGCGCACCATACACGTCCAGCAGTTTGAGGTTAAAGTGAGGTAAATTTCCTGGCATGGGATCTATCCAATCATGCCCAAGTGGCCATGGCGACTTGTAATCACTATAAGCAACCCGACTCTGGGTGGTCACCTTCACCCATTGAGACCTTGCTTTCTGGGAAATGAGGAATGAAATCTTCCAGGCTGACAAGGACATTGACAACTGGTTGCGAAATGTGCTCTCTGTTACCGATGTGAAAAAGATTATGTAAAAATCATGAGAAGAGGAATTTTCCATCAACGTCACACTTTGCTAAAGAATGGTCTGCAAAAGCTTCCCATGTCCACTACATTACGGTTACAAAGCCTCATTCGGCTAAGTGCAGCCATAACAAAAATGACCACACCAAAATAGCTTGAGGCTGAGGTCATACTGTACATGAGTGAAGCAATATGACAAGTAGGGGGAAAGTGAGGATTCTAATTATCTCTTATATAACAAATTCAAGTGCCATGACATTCCACTACTATCCATACGCAGAAACTCAGAGAAGGGGGGGCGGGAGGGAGCAAGAGAGACAGATACTTGGCGCCTACGCTACTACATCGTGTGAACTTTGAAAAAGGGCAACAGTTTGACGATTCAGGTTCAGTTCTATGAAGAGGAAGCCCAGCGATTAATGGGAGTGGAACGCCATCATGGAGAATGTATAAAATGGTACCAGGAGGGATCGCAAACTAGCCGAGCATACCAAACATTCCGCTTTGCATTGATGGAAAAGCTTATTTGGATGAGGGCACAGTTGAAATGCGGCCCTCTTTTCAGACTGAAACTGAATAATATCCCAGTATTGCATGAGTGAATGTGAATGTGACACCATATTGTGGCTTTTATGTCGAAAACAGATGTGAGCTTATTTCTAAGTAGATTAGCTGGGACAGTGGTGTGAAGGGAATCCCAGCTTTCTCTCCCCAAAAACTTGCCACTTTCTCCTTCAAGCTCCCCTTCCAAGGCTGTCCTCTCTCCCTCAAATGTCTACCCTCAGTTTACCTGCTCGGCATCTCTCCTTCATCTCCACTCGTTTTCACTTCTTCTCTTGGCTTCCCTGTCTCCCTCTCTCTTTTAATCCCCTTTTAAAAGAGCTTGCCTCTCCCCCTACCTCTCGCTTCCTCTGGAGGTCATGCTCTTGAGTGCTCATTCCGGCATTAAGTAACGAGCTCTCATTATCTCTTGACAACAACACAAGAAGTAATGTGGGCGGTTTCCCCAACATTCGTCACGGATGGCACGCAGGGTCAGTAACACTTGTCTTTGTACATCAATCTGTCATGTTACACTCAAGCGCTGGCAAATTATTCCGCCGCAAATTAGGAAATCGTGCCTGATGGTGTCTGACGTTCATCCAAAAAAAAGAAAGACAAGAGACAGCTGTTGTTACCATGGAAATAAACGTTCTGTAATGATAAGACCTTTGCAGTTTCGCAACATGAGTAAACAGTTGCAGTAATGGCTGTTTTGATTAACAATTGATATGAAATTAGCACTTCAGATCTTTTTGAGAGGTTTTCCTCATGCCACTCACGTCACACCAATCCTATTTTATTTACAATGTGAAGTCACGTAATCCTAAAATTGCCACAGCAGATGCTTAATGGATGTGTCCCTCCACAGTTCATGCGATGGACACTGAAGTCAGAAGTGCTTAGTGAAGCAAATCATGATTAAATGATTTCCCTGCCAAGTTGGAGGTAAATCAGTGTAGCATTGCACAAACCTAATTTAAAAGTCAGTTTTCATCCAAAGCAAGCAGACCTAAGGTGACAACGTCGTCTGAAGATCATATCAAGATAATATTTCCAGGAGATATTATATGAGACAGATGTGTATTTTCATCCAGATAGGAGTTGTAGTGATGGCGCCTTGGCAAGCAAATGTTAATAACCACTCACACAGGCACAGGGATTTATAATCCAGCCACACTGGCATACGGCTCATTAGCCGACACTACCCGGTTCAAACAACATTTACACTCAAAGAGGGTTTAAAAAAAGGCATATTTTTCATCCCAAAACATATTTGTTCCAAGCTCAAAAATACAGCAGCTGATGAGGAAAGAGCTAATAAAACAGACATTACCCAGACATTTTAGGCCAATGTATAATTGCAATATCACCTTCAAGCAAGACTAACGGTTCGTTTGTCAAGATGCTGTTATCACTCACAGCTCACTGCTGTGAGCATTCATTTCACCCACTTTGCCCTGCTGCAAGCACTAATCTTCACTCTCACTCCTCCTGTAAGACTTATACGGGCCTTGAGGTGACTGGAGAGTAATTCATGTTTCTGTTCAGCTACATTAACTCAATTATAAACAAAGAATTGGATGCCCGGTCCGCTACGCTGTCAGGAACTGCTTGTCTGAAATGTGATGACATACAACTTCCTCAAAGGAAGGGTGTTGCTTTTTGATGAGAATTTCTTTCTGTCAAAACAGACAGTCGTCTATTTAAGCTGCTATCGTTGGGGAAGATTATACTATCACTTTGTATACACATTTCCTTCCATTACAGGTGCTAATCTTAGCTGACTGGTTGTCACTGGTTGAGTATGGTTCCTTGACAACACGGTTGTCTTCCTCTCACGCCAATCATGTATCTGTGTGCAGTCAGCCAAACACACAATGCGGTAGGCTTGGTCAGGGAGTCGTCTATGAAAGCATGTCAGCTGTCAGCCTTTAAGAGAGCAGGCTACCGTTGTTTATGGAAGTTGGTAAGCAAGAATGAGAGCAGTCAAAGCATCAGTAAGTGGCTGATATTAGAGTTATTTAGGGCAGGCTCGGTGCCAGAGGAAGTCAAATGAGATGGCTCTTGTCTGCCTGAGAATACCAGCTGCCCAAACAGATGACGACAAATAAGGAGAGCGAGATGTGAAGTGAAGGAACTACAGTCACTTCAAGTGAAGGAGACGTTGGGAGAATTTACAAGACAACGCTGTTGAAGTGCAGACAGAGCCGTTGACGTGACAGGGATAAACTTTTTAACTTCACGCTTGTCTCCCACACTGCTCTCCACATGGACTGATCTCCCGTCTGCAGCCATTTTGCACACACACCGTTCTGCGTATTTTGACAGGGACATTTAGAAGATGGCTGCAAAGGCAAAGCAACCAAAAATCGCAACCAAATCATCAGAGAATCACGAGAGAAGAAAACCCCAAACTGACTTTGTACTAACAGTGACAGTAAGTAGCATTAGTGCTCACCCCTCCCCGCACTTCAAGACACCTGACGTCTGGCCCTCTGTAATTATGGTTCCCCACTGCCTTTGCTTTCTAATAATCTACCAAGCCACTCCACTGATTTAACAGTATGACAAAACTGTATCAGCAAAAGACTGCGTCAAACAGACTCAGCAGGAGTCCACATGCTGCCTGCCCAATGTCAGGATGATTTAGACCCCAGGTGCCGAACGTGTGGGGAGGGGGTACGCCTCTCTAATCCAGTTTTACACTTTCCCACGTTTTTGACAAATCTGTTCCTTTCAAATCCCAAATGCTAACTGACAGCAGCCTTTGGTCCTTGGTTTCGGATGGGGTCAGCAGCCTGCAGCGCGACACAGGGGACAGGAGCAAGAGTTTGAAAAATAAGTGGGCAGGTATAAAAATATGGGGGAAGAAATCTTATAAAGTGGTGGAGCTGTATGGACTGGGCCTGTGGTGCAGCACAGGGGAAGGTCACTGACTTTTATCCTTCAGCAGTGGCCCTTAGTCTTTCGTTTACTTTCTTTGATGTTGGAGTCCTGCTTGTGATTTCCAGAAAGGGGAGCATCATGTTGAGAAGCAGAGCATGGCTTAGAGCGTTCTGCTGACTGAAAGATAGTAGACTAAACTGGGTTTTATGCTTGATGACGTGTTGAACTTCAGTTCGATCCACACGTGGAGCTGGGGAATAACCTGGTGACACGTTGGTTATGGAACATGCTGAACTGTTTTGTGCTTGAATACACTGCCCCGGAAATGTATGCAGGAATGGGAACTTGGTTAAAGCTGGATTTCCTGCTAATTTAACACATTTTCTTTTCCTTTCTTCACTCTTTGTCAGCCTCAGGAGCTGTTTCTAGTACTGTCTCTTGGTTGGGCAGAGAAAAGTGAAAAGACTATTTAATATCATCCTGTAACATCTCATTAAAACAGCTCTCTTTTTCTCTACCCCCTCACTTTGCCTGTTTCTCCCAGCAGTCATCTTAGCTCCTCGGGATTGTTCAGACTACAATGTGCTGGAGGCGAGCAAGAACGGTGTGTATCGGGTGACCCCTGATCCCCGCAACGGCACATTTGAGGTCTTCTGTGACATGGAGTCCTTTGGAGGTGGATGGACCTTGATACAGCAACGGCTCGATGGGTCTGTCAGCTTCAACCGCACCTGGGCCGAGTATAAGAAAGGCTTCGGGAACCTAAGGTAATGAGTCTGTACAATCTACACTGGTATATTTTTGGTCTGATTCTTTATGAAAAAATGTGAAGGTGGTTGTAGGTATTTTACAAACTTTAATGGAAAAAGCTAAAGCTGAACTTTATTATATTTTTATAAACAATAGGAGGCTCAAATACCACATACAGTAGGTAGAAGGTGGTAGAGTTGAAATATGACCACAAAACGGTCACATTGCAGGGCGGTTAATGTGAGGAACTGGAAAACTTAAAGTCTGAGAAAATGTGAAGGTCATGTTTTTATTTGTTTCTTGTAAGTCTCCCACATTTATGGAAGGGAAATACAAAAACACCAGAGTACATCTTTAAGAAAAATAAATAAACCCAAGCAAATTGTTCTCTATTCTCCTTTCTACTTCAGTAGGAATTACCCAATAATTACCTCTTGATAAGCCCGCCTCCAGATCTTGTGTAACCTTCCACTGAAAGAATAATGTCTTCTCTCATCCTTCTTTTACTGACACACCACTCTCCCCTTGCATCTGCTGCTGTCCTCTCCTCCCCTCTGGTGATAAATTAATTTAGATGGAGTAACTGTAACCACTTTCTCATCAAGTATACAAGCATGTGAGCTTGTTATTAATCTCTCGTTTGACTTTGTCCTGTCCCCTCCTCCCTCTGCTGTAGAAGTGAGTTCTGGCTGGGCAATGACCACATCCACTTGATGACAAAAGCCAAAGACATGGTCCTGCGCATTGAGCTGGAGGACTTCGAGGGGGTTCGGGAGTATGCAAAGTTCGACCAGTTCTATGTGGCCAATGAATTCCTTCGCTACCGGCTGTCTGTCAGTGGATACAGGTAAAATATGAGATTCTGTGTGTGGATGCATGAGTGATCAAATATTCAGAAGTAGGAATACATTTTTTATATCTATATATCCATGTGTTATTGTAGCGGGACAGCTGGGAACGCCATAAGTTTCAACAAGCACTTCAACCATGACCAGAAGTTTTTCTCCACGCCCGACCGAGACAACGACATGTACCCCTCCGGAAACTGCGGCACCTACTACAGCTCCGGCTGGTGGTTTGATGCCTGCATGTCCGCCAACCTCAACGGGAAGTACTATCACAAGAGATACAAGGGAGTGAGGAACGGGATCTTCTGGGGAACGTGGCACAACATGTCGACAGAGTACTACCCGACTAACTACAGGCAGGCCTTCAAAACTGTCAAGATGATGATGCGGCCCAAGAACTATGCTCCTTAAGAGGACAGGTGAATATTAATATAGTCAGACAAACAGATAGATGGATGAACACAAACAAAGGCGGTCAGAAAATGTAGACTCAGAAACTCATACACATGAGAATAGTCGAGCATTTGCACACATTTACACATGCACACAAGTACACCGAAAACGACTTTAAGCCCTTTAGAACGTTTGAATGCAGTCGCCACCAAAATAATTGAGAAAACAATGTAACTGTGCTATTACTTTTTCCCACTGCAGTGAGTGTGGCCTTCAAAATGTTGGATTAAAATGATGATACTAAAGGACAATGGACTATGAATGATGATGGACTAATAATAAAAAAAGAAACACATGCAGTGTAAAAGCCAGCCTCCTGCAGGGGCTATAATATTATACGGAGGGTTACTGTGAAAGATTTTTCACTGTTTCTCTGCCATTTCTCCACTTGGTGTCCTGCTGCCTCCTGCTATAAACCCTGCTGAGACACAGCACAGCACACAGTAGTAGTAAAAACTAATGAGCTGTCATTTTCTCCGCTCTAAATGGTTTCATAATTAACAGCAGCCACTCAAGTGAGGGATATGAGAGCTGATGATACAGTTTTGAGTGGCTCTGAAATTCATTGTAAACGACTTCATGCTGGGGTCAGAGTCAAACCGTTCAAAATAATAACTACCGGAGGTGATATACTACACACTTTGGGCAGCAGCTCACTAGTAACAGCTTCTGAGTCGTTTGTTTAATTACACTGGGGCACTTTGCTAAAATACTGTCATCCTATACAATATAAAACATCCCAGTATGAATATCCAGACTGAGATACATTTCTATTGGATCATTTCCAACTACATTCTGCATTATTGATGCTCGAGTAAATTCTTCTTGACAGCAGCCGGACACTGCTGCAAGAAAAACTGTTCCAATTGTATTTCGACCATTATCTCTAGCGGCATTGAACTACTGCTCATCTCTGGACGTCATACACCAGTTTTCACATGTTGAAAAAAACCCATCCCTGAATCACCACTTGTACAATACTGCCGCCTAATGTTAGAAAACTGTATAGCATCATTTAATCCATTCTATACACACTGTGAAGGAGAAGGATGGGGAAAGAAATGTTTCACTTTAAGGACGTGTACAGTATTTATTTTATTTTGTGAGGTATGATAGCTTTTATATAATACATAGGTCATAAAGTACAAGGTCTAATGTGTTGACATTTGAGCAATGATAAAGTGTGCATTATTGTGACCATTTATAGTAATTATGTGTGTATTTGGAGCTTTGTGTGTACATTATTGATCTTTTATATCATTCATATTCCACTGTCATGCCAAAAGATATGCACTTTTTATATAAAAAAATAATAAAGTTCTAACTACACGGCTGTGTACATTGCAGTGTTTGGTAGGTTGCAACCAAATCGATGTCCATTCATCTTTATGCAAGCGTCTTAATGAATGTATACAAAGATGTATACACATTTAGAATGAGTATCCAGGAGGATAAATCCCAGAGGTGTGGGCTATTGGACGCCTGTAAAAATTGAGGGATGAGGCCCATAATAAATGGGTTAATGAGGTGCTGACTCAATAAAACGACTCAAAGAATGAGTTCATATCGACATCAGAGAAGATGAATGACCAAATTGTGGGCCTGTGACTTTAATGTCTGTTTACTGTATGTGACAATCAAGTTAATAAAACCGTATTGTGCTCATCCACATGATAATTTCAATTTCCAAGTCTTCACTTTTATTGAAACATTAAGCTTTAAAGGAAACGTTGTGAGGCACACAAAGCCAGTGCCAGCTGGAAAAATAAAAATATTTAGTTGTTTTTTTGAGTAAATAATGTCTCTGCAACTTTCAAATGTCTATTAAACCTCCGAAATGCCACTCACAAGAAATGTGATCCTTTATCAACATGCATGAGTCTTACCTCATCTAGGCACTGGAAAGCAGGGCTAGCAGTGACATCAGTACCAGCAGAGGGTTGCTCCTCTGGGAGTGCAGCATCAGGTGCAAGAGCCACGAGAGGGTTTTCCTCCATCCCCCTTTCCTCCTCCTCTTGTTCTTCCATCTCCACTCCTCCTCCATTGGGATTCCTACTATCCTGCTGCTCCTCAAATAGACTCACTAATGCAAAACATAGAGAAAGATACAGTCGATCAACCAATCTTATATAACCACATAGAGGGGTCGATGATTGGAGGAAGATGAACAGCAAGAGGAGAGAAAGAGCGATGCGAGGACACTAAACAAATATCAGCAATAGGCAATGCATTATGGGTATCTTGCAAAATTGTACTCTCTCTGTAATTGTATCAGAGGTGAGCTCAAAAAAATCAGGAGAGGTCATTTGAAGCAAAAGGTGCTGCCACTCAACATCCTGGAAATATTAGCAAACCGAAAATACTAGCAAGGCACACTGGTACATGAGAGTATAGGTACATTTAAAGTGGAATTTTAGGGATTGAAGTCTTCTTTGCATGAAACAGAAACCCATAATAAATAATAATAATGATATGACGATGAACTACAGGAAGAGTAAAAAAAAACGGGTATCACTAAATACATAGCGTTGTGCTCCTTTTTTTCCTTTTAATGAGAAACATTCGAGTTGGAAAAGAAACAAACCCATGTTGGGCCAACATCAAATGTGTCGTTTGTTATATTGCGGCCTTTATCGGGGGCCTAACACACATAGCTTTAATGTTCGAAGTGTCTTTGAAGCAGAGACAGCGAAACTGGCGAGCACTTTCACACATTTAAAAGCCCTAAACAGTCACCTGTAAAATGTTGTGTGACATTTCTCTTGGCGGGTGTGTGTCCTACAGTTGGGACGTGTGCACAAGCCGTGAGTTGAAACCTTTACGCGCGAGCTTTTACGACTTTCATTTGCATGTAACGTCACTGAGTTTGTGTCGGTGTTCGTATCTGCTTGGACAAAAGAAATAATGAGTTGTGCAAAAGTCTTACTTTTGAATGTCTTGACTCCTCGCCCTCGTCTTCACGACTCCGTCCCTCAGTCCTATTAACTTCAAGACCTACACTCGCATTGAGTAGTTCGTGTTTGCAGAAACTCAATCACAGACTTCTCTTTGGCTGGACGGCTTGTTGTGTTTTCCTTAGCAACACAGTCATAGCTTTACGTCCCTAATAACGTCAGGTGAAGTCCTCCAGTATTTTCACATGACTTATCTATAAATAAATCAACGTTTAGCTGTTGTTTCTTAAAGTTACGAGTTGATAATATACAAAATATGTAGGAGTTTAAAACAACCCAAACAAATATCCCAAACCTACACTTGCAGTGACTGTCCAGCAGGTGGCGTGACATAGTAATTAACTGTGGTCTTACTGTACACGTTACTGCTCAACATGTGTCCTGCACTGCCAACAGAGACCAGCATCAAAGGTCAGCTGACCCTGAACACGCTGCATGGAAGTACTAACATTTAATTGGATTCATCTGACCTGAATCCAAGGTGAATGGGGTGGTGATGATGCAACACTGCTGTTCTCCTGTTCACTTCCTCCCCACAGTGCACTCTGGGAGCTGGCACGACCCATTACTCACTTTCTGCAACAGAAACAGCTGCAGGGATGTTTTATCGCAGCAATGTATGTGTGTGCAACCCAATATGTGTGTACTACGCATACAATGTGTAGGAACAAGATAGAAATCCCTTTAAGTTTTTTTCATTTAACATTATCATAAGTAAAAGCAGACATGGAACTATATTTATTTTTTGAAAGGCTGGGTGCTGAAAAGCAAGAAGCACCTTCTCCTTAATAGTACGGTCAGCCTTGAATCTCTGTTTGTGATGAATTATGGGAGGCTAAACTGTATTCTACTTCCCTGATTTACCTTGGGTTTACTGTCTGGTGCACAAATTACCCTTCTCTTCAAAGGTTGTTTTCAGAGTTACTTATTTTTTTGTCGACAAAAGTTCACAAAACCATAGGGCTTAACATTTGGTCCAGAGTGCGTTTACAATGTTTTGAAGATGAGTGGATCATCATGTGCAGGAAGAAAGGCATGTAAATGAATATGCATACAACACATGCATTGATTGAGTGTTAATGTTTGCATTGGCTTGCATGTTTACATGATCTTGCTGAGTTCAGCTGGCATCATTACAGTAATGCCTTTTGCTATTATGCAACTTCAATTCCCCTTAACCTGGACCAGCTGAGGATACACTCCCATGCAATTTGGTTGTTGTGGCAGAGAAGATTATGCAATGTATTTGTGCGCAAAGTCAACAACTGACTAACACACCAAAAATTGATCTTCCAGTGATTGCAATTTAGTTTGACACTCTATTCATAGATTGGCGTCTGTTATAATGGCTCATTTTGTTTTTTAATGTTTGGCAAAAACTCCATCAGAATGAAGGCAGGAAATGCAAGAGAGATCCTCCTTGTAAAGAATTACTTTAAAAAGACTTTTGAAAAACTGAAAGTCTTTTATTAAACCTATTCATTATGTAGACCTAATATTACCACCCATTGTTAAAGCCGAACAAATCTCCCAGGCCTTTGGGTTGAATATTCTTTTGGGGAAGTTTCCAAAATTAACATTTAATCCGTTCCAAAAGTCAATATGCTAAGTTCTGAATCCTGGCAGACTCCTGCTTACCTTGTGTTGAAAATATGCCCCTTCGTGTGCCCCTAGTATTACCACTTTTGGCTAAATAAAGCACAAAGCACAGTTGAATAGCTATTTTGGGTTAGACAACCCTATGCAAACGTATGTGGGAATAATAGAAGGACCCTGAAAGTGTTTTTGCTTCAGGTTAATATTTGTTTCTTAATCAGCCAGTCATTGAAATGCATACACTGTACAATTGTAATCCCTAAATACACATTTTCTGATGTTGCTTTACCTTTTCACCTCAGTTAACCTGATTAAATCTGATGACTATGTTTTATTTTCACCCAAAATTGCTGACATGAGATTCGTGAATTCACATGAGTTTCTTGCAGAGCTGTGAAGTTTAACAATTTGCAGCAGATGTTGATGATGCTTGTTGAATCTGTCACGAGGGGCAGTTAGCAGGGTTGAGGACTGGGACATTCATACAGCATGTTGAACAGATGATGTGTATGTGCATGTAGTGGCACGGCTTTATGGAGCTCAATTTGGGTCTGTTTGTTATTCATGCCCTTTTTACGGGAGCAACTAAAGAGATCCTTTTACTATTCGTCTGCCAATTTTTGAATTCACGAGTAAATAGCTGCAAAACTAATGACATTGACATCAGCCTCAGCTTTACTTTGTATTTAGTGCCACATGTTAGCCTGTTACACGCCAAACTAAGATGGTGAACATTATACCTCCTATACACCTGCATGGCATCTTTATCATTGTTATACCATTAGCATGCCGACGTTAGCATGTATGTCAAAGTATGGCTGTACCTATAGTTTGAGATTCGTCCTGAAAGCCGTTTTTTATCCAAACAGCATGCTGATCTGCTGCTACTCTTATCTTCTGAACTCTAAGAGTAGCTTGAGAACCAAAGCAACCACGAGTGTCACGTTGTGTGAGTGTATGTCCCACATGTGTTTGTTAGCTTACTAGCTTGTGCACAAAACAGGCTTACTGCTGTATTGTTCATCACAAATGGTGATTGGGGGTATTTTTTTTCACAACCTCGACCACCTCCAGGTTCCTCTCTTTCATGTGTGGTTGGTTGTTGGGATTTTACTGTTTAAAATGTCTTAATTACCCCCCTCCACACACACACACACACACACACACACACACACACACACACACACACACACACACACACACACACACACGCACACACACACACACACACGCACACACACACACACGCACACACACACAGTGCAGTGTTCTTTTTCCATGCTCAAAATCTGCTGTTCCAACGTTTCTTTTCAAAGACTTTGTCCTTCAGACAAGGCGTCTGGAGGGAGTTTATAAACAGATGTTTAAAGGCTCTTAAAACCTGGAAACCAGCTTTTTTATTGAATCCCGGTCTGAATCTTTTGTGTACTTCTCTAATAGTATTTTTGTGTCTGTGAGAAAGCTTTCCCTTAGTATTCGAAGGTACAATAGAAAACAAGAGATGAAACTGTATGAGATGTTATGATTACCGTTAAGTCATTTCACCAGAGGGATGGAAACGTGAAACTTAAGATACAACTCCTCATTATTGGATCAGACTTCATATTGCTGAGTTGACATTCTGTATAAATATTTTGCACCATCAAATCTGAATTTAGTGCACTACCTAAAACATAACTCACTGAGAAATTGAGAAGTGCTTTTGGCAAACTGTGAGTGTGATGTCATTCGTTAGACCTCTGTGGAGAATCCAGAGCAGTGTTCCTTGGTGTGTCAGTGGGCAGACCAGAGGCATCAGACCCCCTCCGGTGGGACTCCTCTGACTCACCACTGTCCATAGTTCTCCCAGACAAAAAAAACAAACAGATACTGGACAGCTGTGTCTGTGTTTTCAGTATCCTTGCATTTAAGAATTATCAACGAAAGCCATGTGTGTGAGAACATCTGTACCCATTTTCTAAACAATTTCTTCACTCATTTGGAACAAATCCTAAACTTTGAAGGGTGTTTAGATCTTCAATTACTTCAAGCGTGAACCCAATGAATGATGAGAACACAATGAATGGACACACTGTGTTGTATTGTAATGTCATGTATCAGATTTGACTGGAGTAAATGACGCTGTTCTTTTGTTTTGCATAATCTAAAAATATGACAGCATTTTGGACCATTTTGCATCATATCATGTCACCTTTTGCCATGTGTGTGTGTGTGTGTGTGTGTGTGTGTGTGTGTGTGTGTGTGTGTGTGTGTGTGTGTGTGTGTGTGTGTTTGTGCATGTTTAATAACGAGTGTATGCAGGGACAAATTCTTTGGACGTTAGATTTTTTAAGCCCTTGATTGTTGAGATTTTCCAGTGCAGATCTCTTGGATAAAGTAATGTTTTCATACCTTTCCTTGTTCAGGAAGTCAGGAAGAAAATATATTCATTTTATGGCACTTTATGGCCATTTTTATGGTGTTCCTGCAGTTCCAAAAGAAGAAGGAGAAGGTTTAACGGACAATGAAGGTCAAGAAGTATGCGTTGATGATATATTTTAAATACTGATAAAGTTGTATTGAAACAAATTGTTCTTGCCCTCACTGGTCACACACTGATCTTCTCCATGTTATCAGTCTGAGTCAGTATATTTGCTCCAATATGAGAACCAACCAATTGAAAAGGCCTCTTTTCCTCCTTCTACCTTGGATGTGATCTTTTTA
This sequence comes from Taurulus bubalis, assembly GCF_910589615.1. Classification (NCBI taxonomy): domain Eukaryota; kingdom Metazoa; phylum Chordata; class Actinopteri; order Perciformes; family Cottidae; genus Taurulus; species Taurulus bubalis. The sequence continues at coordinate 8,854,930 of NC_136608.1, read as the reverse complement.
TTTTTGTTTCACAGAGCCGGACTCTGTTCCTCACAAGGCCAAATACACTTCTAATGGAAGTATACGTGCTGCAACAAGTAACTAATCATCTATGGTTTATCCCATACATGCACCTGGTTGATGTCCAATACAATTAAACAAATTGCCAACTGCTTCACATACACTTGCATTGTATAAGCTGAGAGGAAGTGGAGGCTTACTTCTGTTTTTTAAGCTACAATTGGTTTTTATTATACACTTTCAGCCTAAGAGCCACTTTACTGATGCACTTTACAGAACTAGATTGTTCTTATTTTCTTCAGTGTGTTTTTTCCCGTCAGTATTATTGTGTTTGTGTTCCCATTGTGTCTCCAAAATGAATGATTCTGCTTCCAAACAAATTTGAGGTTATTATGAATTTTGACCCATGAAACAATGACTTTATTTATTGTCAGCGTACATAAATCCTAATTCCTGGAGACAATCTATGGAAAAAAACATCCTGTAAAAGATAATTGCAAATAATTTGGGGAGTCTAGAGCTCCATGCTAAATGAAAAGCTGAATCAATTTAAGCTAATGCTGTTCACCTTTAATGCCCAGTCAAATTATAGTTTCCTGGAACTGACTGAATCACTGTCTTTGTTCACATGGATGATTTTGGATTGTAACCAGCTGAACAAAGTCGAGCCATGAGTGGCAAAAAAAGAGACTACTGTCGCAAACACAAAAACAAGAGAAACACTCTATTAATATTCAATTACTGTCAGATAAAACCCAGCTAGTATCTTTAAACTCTGTCACTGGTAGTGAAGAAAGTTAATTGATTCCAGGTTGTGATCCTCCTTGACCTTTGAGGTGGAATTAATCCAAGGACACCCTACAAATGTCCCTGGGGATTAGAGTAAAATTACCACCACCTTCTTGTTTCCCTTGAGGAAAAGGATAGAGTCCTGTATATATTTTACTGTGCTCCACAAACCTGTAAGGATTTCATGGTCATGGATTAGGGGGGTGTATTGCAGTACCTCAAAGGGTCACACAGGTCAGACTGAAGAGAGTTTAAATGGTGAATCGAAATTAACATAGCGGGTCAGGTTGTTTTACCGCACTGCAGCAAAAGCAAATCAATCCGTCACAAGTGATGAGTCACTTTGACTTGATTCTCACGGCGATGCACTCAAGTTACATAAACATCGTTTTGTTTGGCTTTGGCTCAAAGTTGATCCATGTGGCACCGTGGCTATTTTTGCAGCTGTGCCAAGACTGTTTTCCTTCTCAATCTGTATCTATACAAAGAGGATTTACTTCCCGGATGCAAGCTCTACATTCCTTCAAAACTAGCATACCACCAGACTATTGCTGTTCAATCATGAGCGGATTAAACATCAGACAAAGGGCCCCTGGGCACAGACATAGAACCGGTCCCATAAACTCTCTCACATAGGAGCAAGACACACAGTCTTGTTGTTTAGCCTCTTTTTGTTGTAGTCTTGTGTCTCTTTGTGGTCACTGTGTGTCTCATTGTGGTTGTGTTGCCCCTTTCTGCAGTTATCATGCATCTCTTTTTGGACATTATGAGTGATATTATGCAGGTGAAGGTCAGAGGGTTCCCTGACACTTATCCTAGATAAACAAAAAAACAACAATATAAAGTTTTAAATAACAAAATAAACAATTTTTAAGTAGAAATGTCACACATGGATCACTCTTTTCATGTATCTGTACAGTATAATATAAGACATAAAAGATAGATAGAAGAAAAAGATAGAAAGCGAGACGCGCATGCATGTTACATCACGTCAGAGGAGATGTAATCTCCTACAAACATCTGTAGCTGACCTATCATTGCGATTATTAACCTCTCTGGAATGTCTGCTGAGAAGAGAATGAAGGAAGGAAGGAAAGAAAGAAAAGCTCTATGATGTGTGCAGTGTAAGTTGATTTCTCCGAGAGTTGCTCATAGCCTGTTGAGAGGGATGGAAATAATTAACTACATCTGTTCACCAGATCTGGATAGCCGCTCATTTACATACATGTTGACTTTGTGCGTATGTGTGTGTGTTTGTGTGTGCGTGTACCCTACAGATCCTGGGAGAACTCCTTCAGGGCCACTTGGCTTCCTTCTCTTTCATCCTAACCACAGCCATCCACATCCTTGGAAACGCAGCCCTCTGCGGTTAAGATTGAACATATACGCATGAAATCATCTCCCACTTTCTCTGTTTCTTTCTATTTTGGTCTGTTTCTACAAAATGCTCTATCTTTTTCTCAAGTTTTATCTTCTATTTCTCTCGTTTACTCTTTCTTCTGTGTTTTTGAACACATCTTGCTTTATCATCATACATCACTGTCTTTCATTTACACTTGTAGTGCTTGTACACATACAAACACCACCACACACACACACACACACACACACACACACACACACACACACACACACACACACACACACACACACACACTCTTACACACACACACACACACACACACACACACACACACACACACACACACACACACCACATTGCCAACGTAATAATAACAGCAACATATCAGAGGGAAAACAGACATTTCAAATTCTCGGAGTAACTATATTAAACTTATATTAAAATCTGTATTGGCTGAGGTTTCTATTGGAAAACTAATGTTTAGTATTGTAGAAATATGTGTTTGTGTCTTCAGCACAGTGGCCACACAGTCATACAGTAATAGCTCTTATTAAATGTAATCATACAATATTTTATGAGGTTTTTCAGTAGAGCAGCATTAAAAGCACTCAGATTTTGACTGGACCAATAACATGAAGGACTAATTAAAAACATTTTTTTATTTAAAACTGCAATAACTTGCAGGCAGCAGAAACAACACATGAACACTACACTGTTGCCTATCTACACATTTAGCAGACAAGCAGCAACATTAGCGTTCATTTAGAGTTGTGTTTTGGCCACGAGAAAAACATAATTTCACTATTTGCTTTTATTGCTATTTTTTTTAGGTCAGATAATACTCCAACAACTCCACCAGGCCTGTGAGACTGAGCCCACACAGTACATTTGTTGGTCAGAAAACCAAAACAATGAGCTATAAAGCGGCTATGAAGCTATGTAGATTTTTACTAAATGTACAAACCACAGAGACAGACTATAATTTTCCATGGATTTTGCTGCCATCCTGAAGAAGGCACAGTTAATTATTATTGCATGATATGCTATATCCACAACTGGATTCTGTATTTTTCCCCTGTCTGTGGTCAGAGACCGTTTCTATGTAGTACGGAGGGTTTTCTGTTTAGTCCTCCGGAAGAAGCCTACACCCCAAAACCAAAATTACAGAGTAGAGAGAGAGAGCGAGGATTGAGGAAGAGGTAGTCGGATATAGGCAACTACAATGATGAACACGTCTTCAAACTGTCAAACAACAATAAAGCTCCTTTAAACATCTGAAGTCCATGAAAAGCAATGAATCTGCCTTTCTTGAAAACAGCCCCCATTGAAGAAACGTGTGTGTCTACATATTTCTGTTCAGAGTTCAGGGGTTTGTTGAAAAGAGGTCATGACTCACTCTGTCTCTGTGTCTGCCGGGTCTCAGCAAAGCCATTGCAGTTTAGACCTCAAACCCACCCCCACATTCTCAAATCCTCCAGACTCCACTATTAATGGCCAGGTCTTTAAACCTTGCCATAGTGAAATGAAGTGATAACAGGGGAACCATAACAGGGGCAAAGGCCCTCCGGATGACTCAAACCAGTGAACGCTAAAACAGGGAAAAAGAATGAAAAATGGACATTAACATTAAAAAAAAAGTTCTTGAAAAGCTACTAATGACACATCAATTTCATGAGCAAGTCAACAAGATAACACATGTGCTCAGTTGGTGATTGAAGGTGAGTAAGACTGAGCAGATGCTGCAGATCATGGTGAAGATATTCAGCTCCGGGGTCAGCTACGGGATCTCTCTGTGACCTTTGAACCCTCTTTCAACTGTGTGGGAGGACGGCCAGAGTGTGAGCATGTGTGTGATGGCTGTGCAATTCTCCATGCATTGAATTGAATGGTCTGCATTCAGACACAAGATGCAAGCCTGTCTGGGTTCATAGATGATTAAAACATCATTGATATTTAAAACATTATTTGGATCAGTGTTTAATGAAACAAGCAGTCATAGCAGGAACTGTTATTATATAGTCAGCTGTAATTGTGCCTCAAAACAAATGCTACACTGCTTTCTCGTCACTTGTAACCTAGTTCGTACCATAACACTGCTGTCAGCCCAAACTCTGTGAAATTCCTGACTTGTAGAGGTTGTAAAAGTTTACTGTGTGCACATGTCTGTGTGTGTGTGCCTTTCTGTGTGTTCACAAACTCTATTAAAGATAGCGATGAAAACACTGCCTCAACCGGTAACCCGCGGGACTCGTTTCTGTGATCTGTGTAAAACTGTTTTAACTTGTAATGCTGATCCTTTGCAAAAAGAGTCCAATTTTTCACTCACAGGAAGATTTTATGGAGGATTCTCTCCGGGTTTGTTTGGCTTTGTTTGGCTTGGGTATTTCTCTCAGACCTTTTGGGTTGTAACTTTAGGAAGTGTACCATACAGCTGCAGACATGTGACTTACATTTGTTATGGTTTTGTTCAAATACTGCTGCACATTTGAACTAACCCTCATTTTGAAAAATATCCTTTGCCCTCTTTCACTTGTTTTTATATATTTTTACTCAACGATGCTTACAAAACAATACCAAGTGGAGTTTCCTTCACTTCGATCCTCTCGGTCTGCCTGTACTGCTTTCCATCAACAAGCATGGAAACTTGTGTCTTGACATCATTACAACCTTGTTCCAATCAGCTGCTCTCCTGTGGTGTCATTGGTGGACCACAAATATGGAGGCATGTACAGTAAATTACTTTAAAAAGGATCCAAAGGGCTGTTACTGCTGTTGTGGCTTCCCACCAGCTGAATACAGAGAGAAGTATAGTTCCAGTAAACTAAGTCCAGAGATGATTTGGTCAACCTGAGAAAAATATTTGAGACAAAATGCCCAAACAAAGTTAACCTGTTGCATCTTCACATGGAGGACAGAAAAGAAGAAGAATGTTCCTTAAAAGTCAAAACAGTCAGGCGAGCTCTGAAGCTGGCGCCTCTTTAAGGTCGCCAAAACACACACACGCGCACATATAAACACATACAGTATGCACACATACATATCATTATCACACTGCTTGTCTGTACTGGAAAGCAGATGTTCCAATGAGAACATACCCTCTATGGTAAATCATCTGAGACACACAATCAACATATTTCATCCAGACACACACACACACACACACACACACACACACACACACACACACACACACACACACACACACACACACACACACACACACACACTCATGCACTATAAAGTTCACCATCATTGACAAAGATTTAGAGTTAGTGTAAATCAGGGAGAATTTCAGGATCAACAACTATCAGGGGCCTCTTTGTCATAGATGACTGTGTGTATTTATGTATGTGTGAGCAGGCATGTTCCTATATGTCTGGAAGAATACTTAGAGACATTTTTATTTGAGGACTTTTCTACGCTGAAGCCATTGAAAACTTACCTCAGGTCCACCAGAACCAATGAGAAATTGAGCAATATGGATGTACTCAGTCTAGGAAGGCCAAGGCTTTGTTGATCAGTTTGCCAAAAAGCACCAGCCGTTTTAGAGGCAAATCATTTGTTACGATCCATATTAGAAAAGCCAACACTTTATTCATTAATATGAAAATGTGCTTTCTCATTCTAGTAGTTCCTGGTTGCTTAGCTTTATGTTGGCCTTATAAAGAAGTGTTGCAGCAAAGAAGGTGCTGCTACTTGAGCTGAAGCATACAAATACAAATCATGCAATCTTATATGGTTAATTTGTGTGCTATTACTTCATATACTGAACCATAAAGTCAGCCCCGCATTGAGGCCCCCATTAGCAGCCGTATGCAATGCACCAGGCTTTCAACTAACTGTAATGTAAACCCTTCCGCACCAGTAGCTGTCGGTAAGAGCATGTGACTTGTAGTATTCAGTGCGTGAGAGTCTGCTTTGGGTTGACAGACAGTAGGCGTGGTAGGTGAGCAAACAAACACTGGGCATATAAGATAACAGTGTTCATGTCTTGTGTGAGACGTACACATTGACATACATACATACAGTATCCATGTATGACAGCAAAAGTTGAATTCAGGTATGGTTTTAGGTAACTTAAACTATGTACAGGGGAAGTCATTATCAACAGAAGGCAGCACTGTGTGTGTGTGTGTGTGTGTGTGTGTGTGTGTATGTGTGTGTGTTACTACTATACGACAGCTGCTATAAACAGCTGGCGACATTTATAAAAGGCCCACAGAGTGGCATGGCATCAGAGCATTGTGACACACCACCCATATTTAGCAGCTGAGGTTTATGATGCTGTCGTCCTCTTAAATCACAGATTGCAGCTCAAGAGACAAAGTTAGAACCTCTATAAAAGATCCAATTAAAGTAATATGCAGTTAAACAGATGTTTCTTTAACATCTGTTTAACGGTTCTGCGTGTCTACACAGAAACGCGGGTGACCTACCCTCAAAACTGTGCCTGAATGCATCCTGTGTAGGCATATAGGACTGAAGCAGCTGCTCCGCTAACATGCTACTTAAGCTACACCTCCTGTGTATGTGTATGTGTATATGTTCTATCTAACAGGTCATAGATAGATTTCTTCTTGTGATAAAAGTTAACAGTAGAGTCAAGATGAGTTTTCAGAAGACAAATCACATTTGAATAGATGGATAAGATGACAACTATCGCTTTGAGTGAAAGACTCCTGCAAACTTCACGCTAACACAACCCTCTTTCATGCTGTGTAATGTGTATCATGTCGAGACAGTGATCCCTGGTCAGATGTTAACCTTTTGGCCTCCTGTATCATCATCACCTTGTTGCAAACATTTTTCAAAAAACATGAGTGTACTTCAGGACAGAGTCTTGAATGTATTAACATAGATTAAATCATGTGGCTCCTTCAACAACGTCATCTGCAAGCTGAAACTATTAGACTTGATGAAGTTTCTACTTGATATTGGATTTGAGGTTGCAGCTGCACACATTTTTATACAAAATCTACTCACCACTACATTTACATCTGCCACAGCTGTGTAAACAGCCTCTATGCTTTGAGGAAATGATGCTCAAATTAGCACGTTATCATTTCAAAGCTATATATACAGTAGTTCCAAAGTCGTAGTGTTGCACGTAGCATGCATAGACAAAACTTAAATCCTAAAATGCTGTTTATGCAAAATTCAAGTACCATGAAATGAAAAATCATATTAATTGTTCTTTGCTTCCTCTCATCATATTTTTGCATACAGATTCCTAGTCATACTTTGTTTCAATAAACAGACTTATTAGTAATTTGCAAAATATGAAATAGTAGTATGAAAACATGCTAAATGAAGCTTAGTTTGTGTGTGTAGGGTTGTGTGTGTGTGTGTGTGTGTGTGTGTGTGTGTGTGTGTGTGTGTGTGTGTGTGTGTGTGTGTAATATATAGCATGACGTGAAGTCATTTCAATTCATCTTTTTGGTTCCCCAGGGCAGTGAACTTTCACCAATGCTCTTATAACGTGCCCACAAAGGAGGCTAACCACGAGCAGCATGAAAGCAGAGCAGCAGCAGTAGCTTCAGTCCTGCATCTGTGTCTACAGGATGGGTTCAGGAACATAATTGAACGTGGGTCAACCAGGTTTTTTTTAGCGTTCACAGCGCAACACTCCGATTTGTCAATCACTGACAGTGGGTTTTGAGAAGTCTTGTGATGTGGAGAGGCAGATTAGCAATGTGTGGAAAGTGTTGGTCTTCACATTACAGTCTCTTTGATAACAACCATGTGCAAGAGGTCTCAGGCCTGTCAAGGAGTATTGGCTGACAACGATAATTATGCTGAATTAGAGTCATACTTTTGCACTGGAGTGATTACTTAGTCATGGCTTCAATAAAGCAATGTGAGAAGTCTTAGCATCTGGTGCATTGGTAGTGAAGTAGATTTTTTTACTGTTAAAAAGATGATAATATACTATATCGGGGGAGTCGATAGGGTTTCTACTATCAGTAGACGAAGAAAAGTCTTCGGTGTCCTGAAGTTGCAGTGGCTCTTATCTAAGTTCTTTATAGATATCTGAGCTCATTACACTGTCCTTGACGGTGAGCCCATATACTCTGTGAAAGAAGCATATTTCAGGTGCTTGAATTTATAATGTTTACCATCATAGAGCCCATGGCCGTGGATGAGTGTTTGAACATAAATCAAAATGATAAATTGCAGGTCATGACTTTCTTTTACAAAATGAGATTCCCATACAACTAAACTGCATTCTCAATTACATTTTGAGGGAAACATATATTCTGAACTGAACTGAAACTAAACAAAATCCACTTGGATGGTACTTATTTACGTTCAACGAACAAAAGCACTTATATTGATCTTTTGACCCAAGCACCCTCACCTCCTCCCAAATTGAACTTTGGACTCAATTGAAACCTATTTGTGATACGTCCAAACTAAAAGAAAACGTAATCCATGACAAAACATGTTTCCCATGAAACATAATTCGCAACTCATTCCAGTTGCATGGAAACAGCGTCTTCTTCACTACAACAACCCAGTAAAACGACATCTGCTTGCCACCCAGTGTGGATAATTCCAATTCAACAGTGTGACATCATTATCTTTACACGCTACTGACAACTCCATGTGTCAGAGACTTGTAAACCGGGTTAAATAATTGATGTTTATGCAAGTCAGAAAATACTAGGAGATTTCCTGTATCCCCTCCATATCCCGGTACCGTTCGCCAGCCAATTTATTGCAAAAAGAAAATGAAAATCCCTCGCTAGTTTCCTACTAATACCACCAGAAGTGTTTGGTTGTGTTGGGATTAAAATTCTTCTAAACAGGCTTTTAGAGGAGTTTGGTTTTCTCTTTACTCATCCAAATTCGACTGGTTATGTTTGAGTCTTTTTAGTGGGTCACACGTTTTCTCCTGCTGGCTCTTCGCTGGAATACATCTGATATGTTTTGATTAATTCAGCTCACCCTTTGGAGGGTCCAAGTTAAAGATTTCCATTTCTTGGCTGATTTCTGTTATGGACAAGACCATTACATCAGAAGAAAAGCTTGAAACACTGGAGCCAGATATTTAGCACACTGGAGTATTTATTATGGGTCTTGAGCAGAAGCAAGTTTAGGATCCTTAAGGTGATTGAAACTATTTCAAGTAAAACGTAAGACAACTCAGAGCCAGAGAACACATCTGTTCATCAGCAGTTTATTAGAGATCAAACAAATATTGCTTAATTCCCTCAACACTGAATACCTTGGCAACACATACATCATAGGTGAAAAATACATACAGAAATAAAACAGAAATTGATTCTTTGTGGTTTGCAGGTTAAAAAAACATGAGGTATTGGGAAGTTTTTTTCAGATCTATTTTAAACTAATCCACCCCTGAATTTCTCCATACAGATGTCAATACCTAAGGAACACATCATCCTTCTGCAGTGGAGCAAAGGGGGTAAAGATTCCTCAGTCAAAGCAATTACACGTAGAAGAAGCTGCCAAGATGTTAGTTTCATTCTTTCCAGGATACTGTCATGTGGGTTTACTCTTCATGCAGCAATGGAATAACGTAATATGAGGTGATAGGACATTAGGGTTCACACATTCTTTGAGACAAAGCTGCAGAAAAAAACAGTTCATGGATGGAGCCAGGGAAACCTTTGATAGCTTCGCAAATCAGTAAACTGGCAAACGCAAAGTTTGGGTAAGCTCAAACTGAACTAGTTCAGAGAGGAGAAGCTCACTTGCTTAATTTCTCACTTCCACATACCTGGCCAGGACGTTGCAAAGATGCTGCTTTACAATCCGATGAACACTTCAAGTGAAGTGTATCTTCACCACTTGTGGAATGAAATGTATGCATGAGTATGCAAGAGTCTCATAGGTAAACACTATGAATAAAAAATGTCTCTACAATTTGTGAGTAACATGCATTACGAGATGTGACACTGCTACCATTTGCAATCTGTACTGTATGTGTAGTCATTGCACACAATATCTGTTCGTGAAAGGTGAATAAAACATATGCTGAAAAACCTTGACTATCTGAAGGGATTCCTCAGTTTTGCAAGAGTTGTAGTTTTAATTTGGACAAGATAGATGGAAGGGAGTGAAGGGACACAAGGACAATGCAACACAGAACAGGATGTAGAAATGTGTTTTTGTTGGATTCAACTTGCAGGCTTTCTCTGCGCTCAAAAAACATACTTTTTCATCTCACAGTCCATCTTTTCTATTCACTTAGAAATGTTCCATTTTCTGGACTTCTTGTTCACACAATGTATTTGATGATCTTTTGATAGTACATAATAGAAAACCCCCCAAAACATTATAAGTAAATACTATTTTGATATGTATCACACAATGCGAAGAGCATTTGAATCCTTGAACGCGTACACTTAATTATAAAATCTAAGACATTTGGTGCTGTATTCACAGTAAATAACAACACAGACATTTCTTTCCGCATCTTAAAGCAGTTAAGGTTTTGGCTTCCGTGGCCATTTATATATAGAAAATCGCATTCATTAAAAATTGCAATTCTTATTGATGTGTTATATTATAAAACAAAGGAACAATAAATACAGTGTTTACTTTCAGATGATACATTGGAAAAAAAGTCATAAATCCTCCAAACAGATCTCTTAATCCTTGAAATGTTTCCACACCCCTCTGCTACAAACTCCTTTTAGCTGAAGGCTCCCATAAAGTGAAAGCTTCCTCAGATTGTAAACTCAACACTAATTCCCAGAAGCATCCAAACCTTCTATGCAAATGAGTTTAACATGAATAAGTCTCTCTTTTCTTCCAGCCACTGAAACCATGGTGCTTCCTTGGAATATTGTTTGCTTGGCCGGGGAAATTTCCGAAGCTCGATAACTTGTCTTGGTGACCTCACTCTGCACTCCCCTCAGGGAGAGCAGCTACGTAACCTTGGAGAACATAGGACTTTAATTTTGGCGTTTGTCCGGACTGCTAAGGGTTACACATGTTTTTGACCAGTAGGCTGTTGTATCCAGTATGCAGGTCAATTTTGAAAAGCAAGATGAATGACATTGTGGTGAGATTGTAGGTAATGTTCAGCAACAGTAAAGAAGTTCACAGGGGAGAGTGTGTAACCGGCCCAAATACTCCCTAAAGTATGAGCATTGTTCAACATAATTGTATCACTTTGGGTTTCTATAGAGAGAAGTGTATTCCTCCACAAGGAGAGAGATGAACGTATCCTCAGCCTGTTTGTCTTTTCACAGTGGGGAGAAGAGCTATGCAGTCTGGTGATAACTCAGACATGTGATACAGTCATTAGGGGCAAGGAAGAGCATGATGATAAAAGTGTTGAGCTTAGTCAGTCTGATCCAGGGGAGTGAGAGGTGTTATCACTGGCTTGCTATACAGTCACAGGATATACAGTAGCCATAGTATATGAAAGAGATGCATTTTCATAATATAGCAATGTTTGTGTGTTAGTACAATTTAAAATACTCTTCCCTGTATTTTGTCTGGTAAAATAAAACTACAAATTCCAGTTTGTTGAAGAAAGTGGACAGAGCCCAGTTTGAGGGGATTCATTTATCAGTTTATCAAGGCTCACACATTGTGGCTGTGGCAGATTATTAAAATGTATACACACTGTCACCTTTCCACCCTCCTGTTAGTCTGGATTAATGACAGTCATTACTTTAAATACACAGTCACAGTGAAGCAATTGTATCAGTCATTACAGCACAATGAACTACATTCAGACATGTTATTCTCTTCTTTGACACCTATTTAGATGTATTTAATGTCTCCGTCTATTTATTATTTCTGCTGCAGGCCTTCATTAGTCTTTGTAGTTCACTGAAGTCAGATGTTATGATCCTTTTATGCAACCAGAAACAGATTGTAACAGACACCTACATTTATTATGTGATGCATAAGTGATCCTGCAGATACCATGATGATGTCATTGATTGTGTCTTATTTCTTTCTCTTCATGCTTTCTTTCTTTCTTTCCTTAATTTCTTTCTTTTGTGCATCCTTTATTTGTCAATCCACACACACATTCCAGATGTGTTCAGATTATTTGTATTAGTAATGCTCAGTGATTATTCAGTGTAACACGACGCGCAACATAAACCTTTATTCCAGGCCTCCTATACGTAGCGCCCTCTCGCCGTTCTTCTGGCTCAGCGAAGAAAGAGAGGAAGGGAGTGAGTCTTCGAGAAAGAAGTGATGCAAAACAAATTAATCGCCACAAGGGGTGGGAAGAGGGGGAGGAAAGCACACACAGTGCAAGAAGAATGACATAAAGTAGATATACAGTGAGACAATGATGAGAAAATAAAGATAAAAAAATAAGGTTTCCTCATCTAAAGACTGATTCATGCTTGTTGTCTTTGAAGTGTGCAGTTACCTGCCAAACATGGACTCAATCAGTGCCTCCCTTAAACGGGAGGCATTCAGTGTATGCTGCTCTGATTAAATAGGATATAAGTTTATAGCTACAGAGAGATGGGGTCATCTGGTTTGTCTAAATAGTTGCATCCGTCCTGTGCGTCCATGTGTTGTTCCAATGTGTTTCCAGTCTGTTATGGATTGTGGCCAGGTAGAGAATCATGGGACCCAGACTGGGAACTATTTCTTCACGTCTGTCTGCGTCTCTTTCTCTCTGATAAAACAAAGAAAGGCAAGAAAAAAAAGAAGAAGCAAAGAAGACAGAGAGAAGCAGAGTAAATTGATAAAACATGTATGTCTCAGATCAAATTGATAAAACATGTTTATGTCCCAGATCTAATAGTGTCCCATAGCTGAAATAATAAATGTAAACCTCTCATCTCCACCCAAAAAAGAAAAGATTGAGCAATGCACTCCTTTAACATTTCTGGACTCAGTGGACAGACAATGACGATCAAAATCGACGCAGCAGAACCAGACACAACGGCGGGCATTCTACATTACCCACAGATCAACTTGATTGCTTACTGACAAGAGCATTCATTACTGTTTCTTGCCTCTATAATTCACTGATCGTGTTGCCTCGGCTCAGTCTCCATTAACTCCTGAGGGAAATAGCTGTCTCTTTAGCAGCTAAATGCTCCACTGTGTTCGACAACTCGTCCTTAACTTTGTGTGTCTGCTGGTGAGGAAGTCTACAATTGTTTTGTATAGCGTTTGTTTGATAAAAAACAGCACACTAGACTGATTGAATGACGAACTGTGCAGCTTTTCCAACAGGATTTAGGGAGTTGATCTTTTACTTGTGGGGCAGCCAACATTCATAACATGTCGTCCTTGTGGTGAAGGCTGGAAATGCAGCTTCAGCCTAATGAGGGGGCAGTTTCTCATGTTTGGGGTCACCAGACTACAAGGCATATAATTAGAATGAATTATCGTGACATTTAGATGGATTTCCTACCTCCCAAGAAGCCATTATATATTTTGAATGGATGCTTCCATTCATTTAAATATAGAAAATTGTACGGACTTGAACTGCGCCTTTGTTTGCTTTTTATTTAAATGTTGATGCTATCTAGCATGGACAGTGGCTTTTTAAAGACATAACACAATCCCTTGCCTGATAAAATTAGCCATGATCACATATTGTGCTTTCATCATAGATTTATTTCGACATTTATATGGCACAGAGGCTATAAACGTGCCTTAAAGGGATGCATTGAGTTCAAACGTCGACCTGGCTCTTTAAAGAATGTGTTTGAAGCATTTTAACAAGGCGCTCATCCTTCATCTCCCCACTGGCACAACAGCTGGCCTGGCACAATCACATCATCCCTGGGCATAGACGTACACACAAACACACAGTTATTCTCTATTATATGACTGCCTCTTCCTGGTATGCATGCATGCCTGCTTTTGCAGATGTGATTGTACAGTAGGTGCTTCGTGTTCGAGGAGGGCATTACCGTCCGACTGCTAAACAGACAGGTTGACTGCTTTACGGCCTTTGCAGAAAAGCCCCCCAGGTTTCCATCGCAGCTTCGCCCTACTTACTTAAAACAGTTGTTCTGGTGGAAGTGCTCTCAAGCTGTTTGAAGTGTTTGGCAGTAAACAATCCATTTAAGCCAGTGCAGAATGGTGGCCCTAATATGGAGCTGTTTCCCTCAGGTTTGTTGAAAAGAAGAGAGGAGGGGAGAAGGACCGAGCGAGCAGCAGTTTGTTGACTAGCAGGGATCACTGTCCTGTGGCTCCATAAAATGACACAGAATGCCACTTACTAGTAGATGGAACTATTTGTGAGGGAGCTGTTTAGTGTCAGGCGGGCCAACTGGTTCACGTTAGCAACACGTGGCAGAGAGTGGTAGGAATCTTCACTTCTTCATTAGTAAATATATAGACGTGCCGCAGTGGAAAACAATTACACTCAAACTAGACACCAGGAGCTTAAACAAGGTTTGTGTGAAGAATTGGAACGTGTTCAAATAACCACCACAGTCACTACAAAACTAAAATGACATCATGTGCAAGAGGAAAAATCCGGGGGGTCACCAACGTCTCAAAGAGTAATCCTCTGAGGACCATGAATGTCTGTTCAAAATGTCCATCCAATATATTATTTTATATATTTCAGCCTGGACCTTGTCGCCAACGGGGCTAAAAAGTGTCAGGACACAATATATCCCCGTATAAGTGTCCACCCCTTGCACTTAAAGTAAAGTGATGCAGTCCAGATGATGGGTGTCACACTTTTTAGAAAACCTTGTGAAACCGCGAGCGTTGCCTGCAACATGCATGGTAACATCGTTCCAGGGCTTATAACAAAGGAGAGAGATCTTCCACTGAAGCAGCGGCAGATGTTGGAAGTGGACTGAGGCTATGGAACAAAGCTGCTACTACTCACTATTTACATTCACAAGGCTGGAGGCCTCACACCACAAACAAGTGGTAGAGCTTTTTGCCACCCAGATGGCCAATGCCATCTCTCTCTCTCTCTCTCTCTCTCTCTCTCTCTCTCTCTCTCTCTCTCTCTCTCTAATTCAAAAAGGATTTATTTGTATGAAAGTTTCAAGTTGCCAAAGCATCAAAATACAAATTGTCCAAATATTTGGATAGTACACAATAACAAAACATGAACGTCAACACAACATTAAGATTGATGTATATTTGGGATGCTTCGGATGCGTTTAAATTAAAGTCAGTACAGACTACATGGCGTATAAAATACACACAAATAGCAAGAACTACAATTGTTATGTCAATGATATGTCATTGGGTGAGATTGGGCCAATACTGAGTACCAATCCAATGCCATTGTAAGCTGTATACCTCACTGTGTGGAGGAGACAGGGATCATTCTTTTATGGCTCAGGTAACATCAGGTCTGACTTTGGCATCACATTACTGACATAAACCAAAATAGAACAAATATGAATAAATACAATTTTTATAATTAACAGGAATTACAATTCAAGTGTAAACCTTTGAAATGCAGCAACAGATTGGTCAAAACTTATACAGGAATTACAAATCCAGTACATAATGTATGTCGCAGTTTTTAATTTTGAGAAGCCATAAAGCTCTTTGAAATCTGGAGTCACAGATGAACTTGTCTAAGCGGCCGTGTATTCTGTTTTCTTATGGATGCAAAGATTTTTTTGTGTCTCCCTACTTTGATTTTCAATTTGTGGTCACTGGACCGGTGCTTGATCTGTATCTGCTTGCTTTCTCTGACATCAGAGAGATATTCTGCCAATTCATCATCTCTTTTCAGGGCCAAATAACAGTCTAATCTACTTTTAGTTTCTTGTTTCAAAGGTTCCAAATAGATTTATTCATATTGCGTTATAATTAGATTTACTCCGATTGGTGTTTGGAGAGCAGTATTGAATGTTCGCAAGTTGCAGCCCTACGTGTATTAGAGTGTGTGTTTGTGTGTGTGTGTGTGTGTAATGCTACACCAGACACATGCTTGTGGCTCCTTTGAGAATCAGCTTTACTTTGCTCACGGTCTCCTTCTCTCTCCCTTTCTCTCCTCACATTCTCAGTGAGAGCCAGCTGAGTGGGCGAAAAGCAAGAGAGGCAGCTTGCATACGGCAGTAGTCAATCACTCAGCACAGGGGGGGGAGAGAGAGAGAGAGAGAGAGAGAGAGAGAGAGAGAGAGAGAGAGAGAGAGAGAGAGAGAGAAAGAAAGAGAGAGAGAGAGAGAGAAGCAGCCAGTCGCTCGTCCCTCACTCCAGGCTCTAACTTTATAGGCAGACATGCAGATTTTCTTGGCTTAGACGCAGCGCTCATGACAGGATTAGGAGCCGGGGACGCGGGACCAACCGGTGATCTGCAGGTCCTAGTGGACGAGCCTGGGCCAGATTCTCTCCCTGCACAGGTAGGACTGAAAACTTTATATTTAACCAAATTACTTTAGATCTGTCTATCTACAAAAGATTATTCAGCTTAAAGCAGCAGCAAATCCCCAATTAATCATGATATACTGTTCAATAGGATTATTCTTTTTTGGCAAGTATTGCTAAACACCACGGTTTAGTTTCCGGTGACACAATCTGATTCCCTGAAGGCTGGGAAAAGACCACAGCAAATTAATCTAATCTTGATATGAAATGGTTATTAGGTTGCAGAGTACGTCATATTTCTGCTTCTTTTTAAATCTTTTCTGAAGGTTTCACCAGAAGAGTGACTTTCCCCTTGTTCTTATTCCTTGGTAGGCATGAGTTGATAATGTATGCACAGCAAAACAATGGATACAACTTCCTCATGTTAAGAGTTTACTTATTTTTAAGTCAGTTAAGGTTGAAGCAAATGCAGCAACACAACATCAAGACACTGTGTTCAGTGTCAGACATTTATTACAATATCCTAAATATGTGAAGATATGAATGGAGCAAACTCCATCCAAAAAGGCCATGAGTTATTGTATCCATTACCATGAAGTTGCATCTCTTGCCGGCTCAGTACTTGAGGAGCTGCTGAAGTAAGCTTTCTTTTTGTACTTCAAAATTCCAATTTGGAGTTGTAGAAGTTGGGCCAAGTTTATAGAGGGTCACTGCACCCTGCCGTTGATAAATTGCAGATAATATCTTGAACAAAGACAACATTCAAGGGCTAATTTTAGATGCTCCCTTGCTGCTTTTGTTATGTAACTGACTAGTAAACTGACTTAAAAGCACTCCTGCAATGATTAGGCATAAATTTAACTCAACATACAGAGCTAAGCACCACTTCTGGCAAAGTGATGGGTTAATTTACTAACTTGGACTCTCCTCGTACTGTAAGTAACTCTGGATAGTCATGCCCACCATATGACTCATGCTCATTGAATACATAGCCAACACTTTGTCCTCCCAAACATGAATCCGAGACGATGGTGTTAGCTGTGATTTAGGAGATTTGTCCGACAGCTCCTTCGGGACAGATTTCCAAAATTGTCCAGAAAGGCTGCAGCACTTCCTGCAGAGTTTTCCTGTATAGTTGCAGTTGTTTTTTACATGCCCCTGTGTACGTTTCAGAAAAATTCCAGATTCAAGCAGAGTGGAGCAACGTGTGGTTTCTCTCTGGAATCCTGCTTCAAATGACAGGGGGAAGAGAAAAAGCTGGACTTGCAAGTTCACTTTGATTACACAGAGCACATGTCTCTTTTACTGACACCTCTGCTGTTTTAGCTTGCCCCGTTTAAGTTTAAGTGCAACACTTAGAAAGGAGAGAGAGTGGGAATGTGTGCTGTGCCTGTTGCACATGTGTGTGTGTGTTTGTGTGTGTGTGTGTGTGTGTGTGTGTGTGTGTGTGTGTGTGTGTTTAAAGTGCAGTTGTGTCAGGCACCGACACAAAGCAATGGACATAGCCGGTTGGTTGGTGTGTTGTGTGTGTTTGTATGTATGTGAGCTATAGCTCAGTATTGATACACATGAAATATGTCAGCTCTATGGCACACATACCGTTTTTAGCTGAGTGTTTCGTAGTTAGTTTCAGAACAGCCAAGACACCAGGGGGAGACCACTCTGATGCCTGCATAACATCAGCTGAAAGCTGACCGGTTGTCACACACAAGACTCGGAAACGCTTCGGACGTTGACCTCTTTGGTGGGTTGCAGTTGCTATTTTTATGGTCTGGACTCCAGAGAATAAGATTAACATGGTTTCTCATAGGAACACACACAAAGACCGAATTTGTCAACCGCAAAGGTTCTCTTCCTGAGACTACCACCTCTGACCCACTGTGAGAAACCAAAGTGTAATTTTCTTTTTTTTCATCTTCTTGCCTTTCTTCCTTCATAAAATGAACATGTCTGTTTTCAATTAGGCTCTCAGGGATGTGTAAGGGTTCTCTCTGTCGCTCGCTCTCGCTACATTCACAGTCTATGCCGGTCACTGTCTCATCCTCATGGTTTCAGGATTCAGGGCTTGTAGT
This sequence comes from Taurulus bubalis, assembly GCF_910589615.1. Classification (NCBI taxonomy): domain Eukaryota; kingdom Metazoa; phylum Chordata; class Actinopteri; order Perciformes; family Cottidae; genus Taurulus; species Taurulus bubalis. The sequence goes on along the minus strand of NC_136608.1, from coordinate 8,836,450 downwards.
TTGACATTTTCCCACCCTCTTCTCTTTGCAATCCCAATGATGTCATTATTCCCTTGTGTTCCTTTCTTTGTTTAATTAAATATGGATGCTGTGTCTGTTGCATATTAACAAGCCACAGAGCTTTGGGCACACTTGCACATATGAAGGGAATTCAGCCCACAGGAAAGTAAGGTCAGCTTGCTGGGAGGTTGGTTCGGTGAGAAAAAACACGCTCCCCTTTAAGCGTGCTCCTTGTTGCTTTGTCACAGTTTCTTTCTGTAATTAACTGACCGACAAACTTTCTGCTTGCTTCTGCGTTTTCACCTGAATTCTTGACATTTTTCTATAACTAAGAAGAAAAGGCTCATTCTTGTTTTTGCAGCCTGCCCTGCTTGTTCTCGCTTCCTCTCTTTAACACAGTGGCCCCTTGTGTTTCCTCTGGAGGTCTGAACTCTTTCCATCCCCAGTTGCCAGTCTCGTGTTATTGGAGCATGGCGAGCCTCTACAGGCAGCCAGTGCAGGTATAGTGACTGTGCTGCCTCAAGGTTCTGTGGGTGAGAGGTGTGACATTGTGTTTTCAAAGGCCTGGTTGAGTTTGCACACTGTCCTTGACAAATGTATCACTATGGAGCAACATTTTTGGCTACTAGTGTGACCTATTATATCACCATATTAAGTTGATATGGCTGATGCATTAGCAAACTATTTCTTATTAACACATGAAGTGAATGGAAGTCCAACATTCACTCTCCTTTTTGCTCTGGTCTAGCGGCCACCATTTCCTGAGAGAACATCTTGCTCTTTAGCTGCTAAATGCTAAATGCTAAAAGCTGGGTTTACTAGCTAGTCGCTAACTGTGTCTGTCTGCAGTTTTCCTGCTGGGCATGTCACATCCAATCATTTAACAGGGCTTTTTAACTAAAAACAGCTCCCTGCTGATGAGAGCTGCGAGAGTGAACCACAATAGTAATATTCTGGGCTGTAAAAAACAAAACAATGTCCTAAAAGAAACATTTAACATAACTAACATAGCAGCTAAGAACAAGGACAACAAAGCTGGACAAATAAGGTAAAGAATAGACAGAACATTTATGTAGTTATATTGCATGTTTAATATATTCATATATATATATATATATATATGTATAAATATATAATCTGAAATGGCCTCTGTTTGTGACCCACAAATGCAATCTCAGGTCTACTGTATTGTTTGCCTTGGGTGTTCTCGGCTCAACAGAAGCGCAACGGTGAGAAAACTGAAATCAAACAAATCCCTCTCCTTACCCTTTAACTGACATCGTGATACATTTATGGACCGTGCAAGTTCAGCTTCTGACATTACCCTCATCTTTAGGATGTTCACCCTTTCACTTTCTCTTTCGGGGGTTCTTTTCAACCTGAAGCACTGGTTTTCAAATATGTGCGCTTCCTCCATCTGTATTTCTCTTAACCTTTTAAAAAGTGCCAACATTTCAAATGTGATTAAATTGTGTGCAAAGAGAAAGGAGGTATATTTCAGAATAAAGTAGGACGCTCAATGCTTCCTCCTGCAGTACGGAGCATGTAAAAGGCCCTCAGCCGTCTTCAGGGGATAAAATACAGCACACCGGGTTCAAGAGTTTGTAGCCTTCTACACACCGATGTGTAACCGATCTAATTCCACACGTCAGGTCACACGGAATCCATCAGGTTTAGTGACATGTTTACAGACAGCAACGTGTTTCACCTGCATAAACTCATTATATTGGGACTATTGGTGCTCTACCACCAATTTAACCCGAGATTGTCGACGATGTCAGACTGTGCATATAAAGGGACCATTGCTGCAGAAATGTACTACTCTTAAATAGTCAACAGAGAACTTGCTATCACAGAACATTTGAGGAAAGGGTGTATATCATACATTTATTAATTATCTTTGCTAAATTCTATATTCGCAAGTGTAAGTTTACAAGACAAAGAGTTTGAAATGTACATAAAACTCTGAAAGGCCATGAGAACAGTAACGGCATGCGTTGCCTATGATATATGTTCGTGATTAACCAATCAGAGTTTGTGCCTTACTGTCCTCTTTTTTTATTTATATGTTATGCTTTGTTTATGTCTGTATGTCTGTAGTTCTGTATTTCAATGTATTATGCCGCTTTTTATTGACAATTTATGAAATTGAGAATAATAAGAATAATTTATAGAATAAAAAGAAATAGCATATACCCCATGTACATTATTTGGGTAATTTGCTGTTTAAAATGAAGGGTAAAGCACCACTGTCATTATTAAGGTCAGGGAGTGTCTCTTCTCTCACCGCCTCTTCCTGACATAGGTGGGTTGTGATGGTTTTAGAGGCCAACATGTCTGTTTCCTCCGGTCTGCTGAGGTCAAATGACCCATTTGAGCCAACAGACAGTTCAGAAAACATACACAGACACGGCATGTGTCAACATTTGTCTATTTCATGTATTAATGTTTCTCTTTGTGTACATTTGCATGGATATACTGTTATAATATACACATTTATATTGTTTAGTGTGTGTGTTATGTGGAGGTTTTCCTTGCTTCATCCAAACTCATTTGCACTTTTACTTTTGGTCCTGGCTAACGTCACCAAACCACCGGGTTAAATTATACTTTCCACTCCATTATACATGTCTGTAATGTGTGTGATGTGCTTCTGTAATTTATTCAGTTAAACAGTTATATCTTAAACGTTAAGTCTTCAGAGGAAATGCTCACATCAAATTACAACATTGAGTAAAGAGTGCAGGAATCTAAAGAATGAAAAAAGGAATTTAGTTTCAGATAAAGGTGCACTACAGCTGCTACAGCAGGGAGACACATGATGTTCAGCTGGAGTTTAGTTCTGAGGATACACTCCCTGCACATGGTCCCCCAAAATAAATTCCACACATAGACACACTACAGACTTAAGCATTTATTCAGTGGTTTGTTTTGATAGCGAGCACTCTTGTGCTGGGTACTTGCTGTCCCTTACTTGTCTAAAAGACTGGTGCATGAATTGTTTGGTTTTTCAAAGCCATTAGAAAGATTTAACACAAATCCCCAGATAATTATTATTCCATTTCAGACACAGTTGTGCCGTGTTTGTTCAGTGCACATTGGTAACTTAATCTCTATCATAACTGATGATATAATCATCCTCTCAGTGGTAAAAGTACATTTATCTGATAGGTTCACTGGCAGCACTGTCGGATTGTGGTCTCCCTGTGAAATATACTTTATGTGGTTGGAATGTGAAAGTATTGAACATTGAGACAGGAATGTTAACAAAACATAAAATGTCGAATAATTACCGCCAAACAACATGCTGTGAACCGAGCGTGAACCGATTCCTTTAAGATCTTAGCATTCACTAAACTGTGATCATACTGATGAAACTGTCAGTCAAATACATTGCAATACATGGCTAGAATATGGATGATGAAATACTATTTGACATACAGAGGTAACTCATTGTTTTAGTTTCATGAATCTTGAATTGAGAATATAAGAATATAAATGGCCCCCTACAGTGGCTCTGAAATATCAGTATGGCGCTCTCTCCGTGGTGCTAAACAGCAGACAGATTTGTAATTGCGAATTTCTTTCTGAGTCCCGCCCTTCTGTTAGTTTCGGCTTGGATCTATAATATTCCAACCAAAATAGTTACTCATAGGGCGGTTTACTTCGCTGATTGCGGCTGAACGAAAAAAAACTCTCCCCCCTGTTACAAATGAACACATTCTTGACTGCTATATTTCACATATGCACATACGGGGCAAACAAATCACCTATACCATCTTTTCTTGAACGAAGGCCTCGGATTCTTCTCGCCGGCTCATTTTTCGATTGCCAGAAATGAGAAACATATTGCTACCACATTCCATGTCCAAACTAAACTTTATTATTGTTCAGCACGGATGGCAATGGCAGCAACACACAGTCTGCGTAGTATTTAGAGCAATAACCCTATGGAAGTGCCTGAAACCCTGAAGGCTTTCTGCAGGATGTTTACAGGCACAGGCAGACAGTTTTTCCTTGGGTTGGCACAGACTGACCAGAAGGAGCTGGGGTAAGAAATAATACTAGACTGGAAGGGATAATTTGAGCTGGTAGAGGTGAACCACAGGGATGGGTTTGGCCTGAGTGGGCTTGTTATAGTCCCAGCTGGAATGCGTCTTGCATATTACAGGCTTACCATGGCCATCTTTTTTTAGGAAGGGCTGGACCTTTCCTGGTGAACAGCTGTGATGTGGAAAAGATCTGAAAAGTACCAGCACTGGTCCAAATGGTTTGGATGTGGTGCATCAATTATAGTGGGAAGGGGAGAGAAAATGTTAAAATGCTTCTATATGTGCAATAAAAGTGAACTGTTTCATCAAATTGTTTTAAACGTAAAATTATCTTCTTTAATATTGTTTGACACCAGTGGACACTTCACTGCTGAGCTGAACCGATAGATCTTGCAAATGGGCTGTCCAGGACTCCATGTCTCTCAGTGCTGTACATAACAAGACCGAATGACTTAACCTGGAAGCACTTATACAGAGAGAGCGATAGAGAAAGAGAGAGAGAGAGAGAGAGAGAGAGAGAGAGAGAGAGAGAGAGAGAGAGAGAGAGAGAGAGAGAGAGATGATGTGTCTGGGTCCACTTAAGAACCCTTTCCATGCCAGTCGACTCTGGTGTTTTGACTGGTACAAGTCTTGCCTTGTGTTGAAACATGTCTCTCATCGGCTGCAATACAATCATGCAACACAGGCACAAGAACATGTGCTTGTAGTTGTACCTGTGCACACAGACACAGAACAATATATAAGGGCACGCTTATATTTACATAAAGAGAAAGAAGAAAGAGAAACCCAATCATACACACACTGACAGATGGTGGCTGAAAATAACCCATTAAATTATTTTGGGGCTTGGAGTAACAGCTCACTAGAAGTCTATTATTGCATGCGACGGCTGCAGTGAAGGAAATCGAACTTCCACGTTTGCTTCATTTGAGACGATTGATAGTTGGACAGTTGACGAGCGCTCGATGGGCTGGAAAGTGTCTCCCCTGATACATTCTCAGCTGTTTCTTTCTGTAGCTCGTAAACATGCCAGTCTGTTATTCACAATGGAACGGCACCATCTGCATTGACGGGCTTGTTCCACTGTGAGAGAGACTGGAGGACTGTGAGGGGGCTGCGGTTTGGTACAATTGGACTGAATCAGCGTGCGCGAGTCTGTATGTGTGTGTGTGTCTGTGTGTGTGTGTGTGTGTGGACGATGTCTTGGCAGACCTGTGGTCTTTATCGTTATGCCTCTGATCACAGAAGGGACCCATGACTCACGTTCTTTTCTTTTTGACCAGAAAATAAACACACTCACACAAACACAAGAAAAGAAACACACACACACACACACACACACACACACACACACACACACACACACACACACACACACATAGTCAGCAGGCAGGGAGTCCAAACTAGTGGCTACGTTGTTTAAAAATAATACTTTTTACTTATTATTCAGCCATTAATATTGATGTCTCCAGTCTTTGAGTTTTCATATTTGTGGCTGATGATAGTTTCAGTTTGGCAGTGCACATTGTAAGACAGCAAGGCTGCAAGGAAGAGAGGAAAAAATACAAGTATAGTCAGTCAAAGAGTATAATTAGAAAGTGGTTGTAAAGGAGCAGTTTGATGAGAAGATTGAGATGAGACGATTGAAAGCACTCTCCTATCTGTCTGTAAAAACAAATGCCAGCAGGCAGTTAATTTAGCATAACATCTGGAAACTGGAAACAGCTGGCCTGGCTCTATTGAATGGTAACAAAATCTGCATACCAGCATCTCTAATTAACACATTATATGTATTATGTTTAATCTGGGGCCATGTGCCAAACTACTCCCTGGCTGGGACGAGTTGCCAGGCGGCAAGCTGCCTTTCACTCACTGTTTGCAGTCATTATGCTACGCAAAGCTAACTGGCTTTGGCTTTAACACATTCTAACTCTCAGTCAGGAAGCACATACTGTATGTGTATTTCCCACGATTTCAAACTCTTCCTTTTAACAAGAAGTTCATAGACAAACAACCTCTTGTGGTGAATAATCACTGTCCTCTCTCAGTAGCAAAGAAAGACGCAGTGTAAAAACGTTTTTGTAGCCATGCTACTTGCAGGACTTTTTCTTGACCAGGTGCATTCACTTCTTGTAGTTTCCACTTGTTTCACGGCAATCTTGCAGTGACAATACGACAATAAAAAAGTAAAACTATTCCTTTAACAACTCAAGTTTTGTTAGTTGCTTACATTTAACTACAGTAGTGGCAGGTCAGATAAAGCTTGTATGAATCATTTTAAGAACTGTCATACTGTATTGAGAGGGCCTTTATTGAAATTCAGAATAAAGCACATATGGATCTGACATATCTTTGGCAAGGGATACACATTTTTCAATTGGATGAGTCATCAATGCCAAGACAGCTAAGTGAAAACAGAGAGAGAGAGAGATGGAATCAGAGCTGGGACATGAGACACTAAAGGTAAAGAGAAAGTGTAGCTGAAGGTAGAAAGCCTTCATGGGGTATTCTTCAAAGAAAACTGCACTTTACTGTGACCAAATTTGAACCCGCAACATGTTAACACGTAACAAATGTCTCTCTTTTGCTTCAAACCCCTTTTCCTGTTTCCTCTCGCTCTACCTCTCCACCAATTCTTTCAACATGTGCCTTGGTACCATTTTAGTTGTCAGCATGTCTCAACATGCCACTATGACAAATCCCTTTATATTTTATTGTATTTGTGAATGAAAGGATTTCACTTTTCTTTACCTTTACCTTTTTTTAAATCTCTCCCTCGGAATATATAACTGTCCAGCTTTTGGTTTTCTTTCACTTTTATCTTCATCTTACAATTACACGTCTATATGTTGTGTGAAAACATTGACATTTGTATGTTTTCTGTCCCACATTTGTAATTGCACACAATTGTATGGTACTTTGTGTATTCAAAGCGAACTGTAAAATGTAGGAAATTAGAACAATGCACTGTTTCTTTAACCCTTGTGCTACAAACTGATACTGCAATAGTTATAATATTCATTTTGTAACTTTGCTTCTGTAACGCTTACAAGCTAACTCATAGCTCTGCTGAGAGAAAACATTATGTCAATAAGCAACTATCCAATTTATGGCAAACAGCACTTCTCTTTTGTTTGTATATATAATCTTGGAGGCAAAGGACATTTAAAAGAGAAATTCCAGAAACTAAACCCAGACAGACATTTATCAAAACTGGGTGAAGACTTCTTTCTGGCTTACCTCTGCATCGCCTTCACATTTGTTATTTTTTGCAAATAACCCAAGTTAAAAATGTTAAACTTCTGACACCTCCCTTTACTTTGTTGTTGCCGTTCAGTCAACATTACCTGCTGTCCCAAAGTACTTTAGCTGGTGATTGACTTGTTTCCAATAGAAAAAATTAATAAAGGTGAATTTTACTTTACTTTATGTCACGCTGTGTTCAGTGAGTACTTTCAATTTGGTTGGTTTGGTTCACCTTTGTCTACACTTAGTTATATGTATGTGTAGTTAACTTTCAAGGCATCAAATACGATGCAATAAATTCATCTCTAAAGACACAATCATTTTGACCTGCTTAGTTGTAGTGCAATCAGTGAGTTCATTCCCTGATAGTCAGTGCGTGCTAAGTGTCAGCTAATCTACGAGTGAGACCTTTAAACGTTCCCCTGTGTTTTTCTCCTCATACACACAGCTGTGACCGGCCTCCCGTGTCCCGTCACACCAATCTTCCGACAACAGTCGCCTGAGGTCGACCTGATTACTGAGAGGCCTCCCTGTCTCTCCTCCCCTATCCCATCATGCGTCTCCTCGCCACCCTCGTCCTTTTGTTGCTCTTCAGGTCAGCTGAGCCCCGGAGAGGCCCTCGGTCAGGGGCTGTGGAGAGGGGCGCTGGGGGCCGTGTACGAGGCAGAGGCAGGGCCGGAGTGATGAGACGTCAAACTCAGGAGTGTAAGGAATACATGGAGGCAGGGGAGAAGTACCTGGACTGTCAGGACCGGCAGCTGACCACCGTGATGCAGGACTGGCCCAAAGATATTCACCACCTGCTGTTGGCAAGAAATAAGATTCAGGTTTGTATAATCAAGACATAAATGGATTGTAGCTAAAATATAATTAACAGATTCTGAGTGCCAAGCACAGTATTGCATCACTATTCTGTGCATTAGCTTCTCCAGCCTCTTTCTCTGACCCTAAACCTCGCCAGCTTGTTGATATCGTGAGCATCTGTGCACCATTCATTTGGCGTCGGGATCAAAGGCTGACTTCTCTGCAACGTATTTCTGCGTAGATGTTTGCATGTCTGAGTGAGCCAACAGGATGTGTGTCACAGGTGTTGAAAGGAATACAACAACAATCTTTGCCAGCAAAGTCATAAATGAAGACGAAAGACTTACAAAAACACTATGGAAACGGTGAAAACGAGTATAACTACTCCTTATTCAAGTTCAAAGAGTTGGCTTGTTGAATGAATGAGTACTGAGGGAAAGAATGAACAAAGTGGATTTTAGTTCACTTTTAGCTGGATGTTTGGCTCTGATTGTGCATAGACTTATAACACATGTAAATGTATTCTTTAAATATATCTATATCTTGCAATGTGTACTTAAAGCTGCAATTGTATATGGATCGAATTACTGGAAGGTTTTGTTTATAGTGGCAACTGCAGAGAAAAATAATACTCGACTCTGCAGTTAAGTTTTATGAAGCATTTTAGCAAACTTCAGCTCAATTTTTTCTTTTTTACGGCTCACATCTTTACTGTTTTGGTTCAATCTCCCTGCTCTCGGGAGCCATATTTTCAGGCTCATTGGGACGCTGCCCAACACAGATGAAGTGAGTAAATAGCTGGTGAATATAGAGCAACATATAGCAGCTAAAGAGCTGAATATTAGAAATAGCTCGTCTGTCTATGAGTCTGGCAAAGCTCTGCTTGGCATGATTTTAAAAGAGTTGACATACACACACAGAAACCAACACTTTACGTCTCACCCTTTAGGTGTTGAGGGGCAACATATTCTCCCAGTTCACCCAGCTGAAGAGCCTGGACCTTCAGCAGAACCACATCTCCATGGTGGAGGACGGAGCATTCAGCGGCCTCTCCCAGCTCACCACCCTGCTCCTCCAGCACAACAGACTGAAAACTGCCACCGAGGAGCTCCTGCTCCCTCTCCCCCGCCTCACCTACCTCCGTCTTTATGACAACCCCTGGACCTGCCTCTGCTCATTAGACAGCCTGATCAGGACCCTGCAGGTGCCCAGCAACCGCAACCTCGGAAACTACGGCAAGTGTGCGGAGCCCGAAGCCATGAGGGGCCAGAAGCTGAGGAAGCTGAATGTGGACTTGTTGTGTGCGGACGACAACAAGGTGGATAGGAGGCCGGGGGGCGGAGACGGGGGTGGAGCGAGGCTTCCGCCAACCAAAGTGAATACGGAGGCCACGTCCATGTGCCACACCTACATGTTCCCCAAACCTCAGCTGGACTGCAGCAACAAAGGTGAGACTTCCAAGTCATGTCCAGTCTATAATTGTTATAAATGGACTTCAGCTAAAGCAATCTTCATGTTGGTCGATTATAAAAAGAGAACACGTGTGTACTGTGTCCACAGAAAAGGGTTAACTTGAAACAAATTGAATATGAGGAGTGGGGTAAACTCACACAAAGAAGCGTTCTATTTATCCAGCATTAGAAACCGTTCATTTGCAGCCAAACCCAAATCAACCAGTGGCATTGTGTGGTTAACTGAAGCTTCTCTACTTATTCGATGGTTAGCATGTGTGATGACAAATCATTTTCCTGGCAAATATATGAATAACAAATAGACTGCCCTGGCAGAGGAGTACCTTGTCTAAAAGGTTTCTCTCCAGTGTAGAGGCCTAGAAATTGGGCTTCAGAATGAATTTGCTGTCTAATGCTTTGGTCGGTCTGTTGCGGTGCTGCGCCTATCTCTTTTTAATTTAAATCATGTATTCCTTAACTTTCTGCACGTTTGTGTTGTCCAAGACGATTTAGAAGGCAGTAATTGCCAACAGCATCATGCCCTGTTGGTATTTCCAGCTTTTACACTGAGTCAGCATGTCTAGAAAGCTGCAGAAAGATGGAAACAGGCATCAGTAAAAAATAAAGAGAGGAGATATGGTGCAAAGGGAAAGAGAGGGCTTCTTTCAGCTCTTCCAGCTTTCACATCTGGTTCTCTCTCTGTGTAAAAGCGCCACTATGCAGCGCGCCATGAAAACTGTCACTGTTGCTCTTCAGACATATGCTGGGAGCACAGAGTACACTTTCTGAATTTGTGCAGATCACTGTTACTTTCATGTGAGCTCTTTCATCTTCTCCCCTTCATCCGTTTCCTCTGTATCATCTTCGTCTTCGGCATCCACATTGTCTACACACTGAACTGTCTGTGTCCATGTTTCAGAGCAAGTGAGCTCCCAGATTTAAATGAGCAGTTGAACGCATCTATAAATGGAGAGCTTATGCCTCTCGCAGAAAGCAATCTTTCACGGAGCACGGAGAATCCAAAAACCACACAATGCAGCGTCTGTGTTGTGTAAATGCTCAAGGAAGCGTTTTTACATATTTCCCCCCCCTTTTCTTTTCTACAGTAAAACATTTGAATCAATTCTTTATCTGAACCACAGATAAGGTTTCTCTGTTTTTCCTCACAGCCGGATTCTCCCATCCATCTCTCCAGATCATTTCTACTTTTTGTGTGCTTGATAATTACTCTCTGCATCCTGCTTCCTAAACATGCCGCAAAATGAAAGCAATATGTGATGTGTAAATGTTGCTTAATTGACTACAGCTGTTGTGCATGACATTCAATACATAGTCTCTGGGCTTTTGATTTGCAAGGACACACATATTGGATAGTTATGCTGTGAGTTGCTGCCAGTTGAGGTTTGGAATCTCTTCATTGACTTGTTTTCACTGCACTGTCATCCAGCACCAATGTTTTCTAAATCTAATAACAGGTATAGATTATATCATCACACATTGTGTGTTCTCCAGTCTGAACACGGAACAGATGCTGGCAGAGTTTGTTTGCTGCGGTATAATATAGCAAACGTTGGCTTGACTCCTGATATCCGGATGCATATTGAATTGCATTCTTTCAGTAAACTTTAATTTTTGAACATTTCTTTAGACCCCCTGTCGCTCTCAGATTAGTTGCATGACTGTGACATTTTTATGCTTTCGGGCTCTAAGTTTCCATTCATCTAGTTCTCCTCTGCTAGAATAAAAGATGCCCTCTGGAGTATTTTTGTAAACAAACTAAAAACATGTTTACATACAGTGCATCCTACCAACAATGCACTGTGTGTGTGTGCTTTTAATTTGTGTTAAGTTTGTGGTAATTGCAAGCCTTATTATTAAGAATATGCAATATGTGGGCACAATATATTGACACAGGCTACAAGACACGTCCACAACATCTGCGGATAATTTGGGCCTGTTTTGTCCGACCTTGTAGCTTTTACTTTAATTGCTAGACTGGCAGCTTTAAAAGTAAATTAGCTGCGGTAAGACTATTACCTTCTTGAGGAATTTGACAAATATCATAAAAATGGTCAAAAACAAATAAGAAAGTAAACATGAGTGTGTGAAGCTGGAACAACATCATTTTCTTTCATATGGGGCTTGCTGGAAAGCCAGTGGGGAGCAAGAATTGAAAAAAACACATGGCAGAGTGGAAACTTATGCTGATCTCTTTCTCCAAACCCTATATTTCCCCATGTCCATCTCTTTCTCTCTGTCTTGCTCACGTTCTCTCTGAGGTGAACCACAGCAGATTGCAGGCTCCATAGTACTCTCAATGGAGGCCAATGCTCCACAATGTGGTTAGAGTTAATATGGGAGTTCTTCAGGCTGTTTCTCAAAGATGGGACGTGGACTTGGGAGTACTGTGTGGTATTGTCAAAATATTCCTTCAAATGACTTCTGTTTAAGCCTTTTTTATACAGGGGACACATTGAGTACTCCCAGTATGTATTCTAATCATAGAAGTCATAGTGAAGCCATTACAGCTCATTTTGATGTTGCATTTTTATTATACACCACATTTTTATTTGTAAGGTGCTGCTTAGGCCAACAATATTAAACATAAATGTACTCATTTGATATATTGTTCCAGAGTTAGTTTCAAGATTATTTTCATAGACATTTATAGGCTCTGGCTAGCTTGAAGCTAACTTAAAGTGCAGGTAATGTCAGCATAAAAAGTAACATTAGCATACATAAAGTAACATTAGTATAACTAAAGTAACATTAGCATTAGAAAATAACATTAGAACAAAAAAGTTAAAAAAAGTAGGAAATTAACAAATAAAGTACCTTTTTCTTGATATTGTATTAGTAAGACTGCAGATTTGTGCCAAATCAGTTTCATTAGCACAGAACCAGCTTTTCTTATTTATATCCTCATCGAGCTTTTAGTCCTTCCAGGTTGTTTATTCCGAATACATCTCATGATGTTTCTCAGAAAAATACACAGGGGTATTGATTGTTTTGGCCAAGTTCTAGACTTTGCCTTAAAGACTGTGCTCATGAGGTCAAGACATCATTGGTTTCAGAAGTAACGTAAAACCGTAAAACCCTCCATATAAACTTAAGGCCAGTCGAGTAGGCAGCAGTAAAGTGACTCATATATATGGTGAGTTGGCTACTTCCCAGTCACACAAACGCCCACACACACATTATTATGTAGGGCTCTCCCTGGACCTCCTGGATCACAGACAGCGGGCAGTTAGTCAGCAGAAAAAATGACTCGGTGTCATAGGACCATGGAGCAGAACGCATGAATGAGAAGGAGGACAGTATCAAACATACGAACAGTAGGATTCAGCTGCAGATTCTGCCAGGCGCCAAGACACTTTCCGACAATAGTTTGAAGGTCCTGTTGATACTCGGAACTGTACAGCCATCATCAAACTGAATTGATGCTTCACTTATGGGGTTCAGAGTTTCCCAGAGAAATGTTTCAACCCCGAGTTGAAAAAAGGTCACTGACACATTGTGAAAACAGAACATGGAAATTCCACCAAGACTAATTGTATTGATATTATTGTTGGCAAGTTGGCAATAACCTCCAGATTATATTTTCATTATTTCATTATTTTGTTATTCCCAGTAACTATTGTCATGGTGACGTCAGGCAAAAAGAGTCAAATACATGTATTCAGTCCTGGGCCAGACAGGTTCTGGATTTATTAAACCTGATTTGCAGAAAGGAGGGTGAGCTGTTACAAAGATGTAACTTATTGTGCAGCCAAACAAGTCCGATACATTTGCTCAAGTTTTCACATATAATACTGAAGAAAAGTAAAAGTTGCTGTCATCCATGATCATTTAACGTCTAATGTGGAAACCTATTCTGATCTTTTCTTTTGCCCCTGGGAGTTGAAGCATTAAGGCAATACACATGTTTTGTAAATGCAGCATGACACTCAAGAGAGGAGGACAGGGAGGACATAGGCACTAATCTGTTGTTTGTAATATTGATATCTTATAGACAGAGTTGTCACTCAGCATGTTTAGAAACGGCTTCACCTCTGCCTCTATATTTTGTCTGAATGGTGAAAGAGAGTTATGTGTATTATATGAAGGCCAAACAAAACAGCATGCAAAATCCAGAGCATAAGCACAAGCGGAAATTAAATGGGATGCGTCTTTCATGTTGAATGTTAATGATGGAAAAGATCCTAACTCAGTTCACATTTTGCATCAGCAGTTGTGTAGCTAAAGATAGTACAGTAACAGAGCATTCTCACTTCTTTATATGTCACATAGGGGAAGTATTGAATGTGAACTTATTCAGTTTTACATGCCTAAAATTGATAAGAAAACACATGGGCGTGTATTCCAACCACAAAAGGTCACTGCACAATGCACATTTGACCCCAGAGTATATTATGTTACAAAAAAACATGAACTGCTTGCTTTTATATTGTCTAAACAGTAGGAAACATTTTGCAACACCTGCTCCAAACGGCATCACTGTTCATGTCAGGTAATGTATCCTGCATTCTTTACATAGCTATACATTTAAACTTTTGTAAAACATCTATTTAATTTTATAGAATGTATGGGAAAGAAAAGACATTCAACCAATACCCTCTCGAGCAGGATATCAAGATATACGTCCAGAATAATGTGCTGCACTTTTACTAAATCATGCAAATAGTATAGCTCTATCTATTCAAACTATGCTGTACATTTACGGCAATACTTAATCCTTGTGTTGTACTAATACACGGCCCAACTAACTAATAATGGATGTATATGATGTTTTGACAAATGGCCGACTAAATTGTTGCAGAAAGTCATTAAAACCTGTCACTTTAACATAAAGCATGTGCTATAGTTGAGACTCAATAAATAAATTACAATAGCCGATTGTCCAATCTAAATGTATTCAGAGTTGCTATCAGACGAGACAAGCTGAGAGTTTCTCAGATAGTAGCAGAGCATGAAGCCGAGAGGGACAGATGTTCACATGTGCCCGGAAATAATGACTTCAGCAGATTCAGTAAAAAAAAAAAAAAAAGAAGCCTTTCCAATCCCAGAATGAATGACATTCACCTTTCCTGACATGTTCCCTCTCTTTCTCCCGCGCTCTGTATGTTTATTCATTCAGCAGTCTGCAGATGTTAAAGTCGGAAACAGTTCCTCCATTAAAATCCTAATATGCTTCTGATAACAAATCTAACTTCCCAAAAACACATTTGGATCCAGGAAGTAATGCAAGATGAGCTAAAAGAGATAAGCGACATAGCTAATCACGATAGCATGAAAGATAATCTTTCATTCTTTGGTTCAGCATCAATAAAATGGGTCCTACTGGTCACAGACACCACTTATCCATGGCTTAACCTACTGTTACTAATACACAGTGTGAGAGATAATCCTCACTCTCTGTAAAATACAGAAGACCACAGATGTATCCCTCTTGGACCAAGATGATCTGTTTTGGCTCTAAAGGTTGAAGTCTGATTTCTCACAGGGGATTTGTGTCTGAATGCCAGCATTTTCTCAACTTTTTCTCTTGAAAATGCTGCTTGAACGGAGCTGCAGACATGTACACCCAAGGCAGGGTGGGATTTCCCTTTAGACTTCAAGGATTGATAACTTGTGGGAAGTCTGTTCACGCCTTTGTAAATGTCTCTGCCTGCTGCACACTCATCAGCCATCACTGCATCACATCGGTGCACAATAATAATTACACTTCCATAGTGCATTGGCTACATCTGTGAGCATGTCGTATAAGTGTGCCCTTTGTGTGCATGTTTGATTCATCAGTTCTGATTTATGGCACAGTGTCCATTGATAAGTAACTACAACATCTGTGGCGGTAAAGCATGTGCATAAATACTGCAACATCTGCTCCATAAAAGGGCCACTAAGCATTTTTCTGAGTAAATCATAGTCTGTGGAAATAAATATATGCAGGAAACTAGTTCAAATGCATGTGTATGCATGAGTGCTCAACCACACACATATCCAACACAATCATGTTGTTTTAAATCTACAAAATAAAGCAGTCATTCTATATAAAAATAAACATGGTTTGATTATACTGTAGTCAGTTTTCATCGACTGCACATAATCATGTTTCTTCTCATCTGCAACCTCTTTGCAAACTACTTCAACAACAATCAACCATGTTCCTTTGGATGACACACGTTGCCGGGGCCCGCTACTCCGTTTTAAACAGAATTGCAAAGCAGACCTGATCTCCCATTTAAATGATTTGTATATTTTTACAGCTGAAAAAGGTGTGATGCCTGTCAGAGGTAATTTAAAATCCATAGAAATACCTGTTTCTTTTACTTGAATAGGCTTCTCCCTTGTGCCAGGACTTGTGCAATTGGGGTCTTGAAACAAACCCTAATCTCTGCAGATAAGCTCCAAAAAAATCTATAAATGCAAGCTTCAGCTCTGTTGTTTCTAACTCTGGGACAAAACATGTTGACAGTGACTAATCTTTATTTTAACCGCCCCACAATTGCAGGGAAATGTGTTCCAGTGTGTGATTTAAAACTCCAGAAATGACATGTTATCGAAATGTGAATGTGTGGGAACCACTGTTTCATACATTAGAGTCCTTAACAACAGTCTTACTGGGCGTACATGTGTGTGAGGATGGAAACACTGGAAGAAAGTGGAAACACTCTCCGCTCTGGCACAGAAATTAAATATTGTTACACATGCTGTCACACTCGACTCCATCTTGAAACGGTTAAATGTTGCACACAACCCACACAACATCTTGGAAATGCATACTGATGCAGACATATTTCCAGCTCTCCTGCTGAATCTGGAGCTTTGCACTTAGTGTTCTTAGTTCATCCGTCTCCATCCTGTAAACCTAGCAGCAGCAATACAGGAATTACTCTTTATTTTTGTATATATGCACTGTGTCGTTCCAGCCCCTTTCACGGTTGCAGAAATGATGTTGCTTTGTCTTTCCTTCTTTGCAGATCTGAATAACATCCCGTCTGAACTGCCATCTGACATAGTGAAGATGGATCTGTCCAGAAACACCATCAAACATCTCAGGCCCAAACAGTTCCTGCTGTCCAAAGACCTCAAGCTGCTCAACCTTAGCAGCAACAGCCTGCACCATTTAGACACAGGTAAAGCAAGTGACACACACACACACACACACACACACACACACACACACACACACACACACACACACACACACACACACACACACACACACACACACACATACACTAACAGCAGGCCCAATCAGGAGGACAGAGTGAAGGTATACAGGACCTACCATTTCCACACTCTTATTAGCTTATTATTGGCTGGCATTTTGACAAACTGGTGATGAGGGGGGTCACAAGATAGACTCTTCTTTGTCAATAGCCACAGAGGTAAGGACCCACTCCGTTAAACTATAAATGATCTTCAAACATGGATAAAAACAATGATGAAAATACTGACCCAAACAACATAAATGGTCTATTTAAAACCACGAATAACCAAATATTTGACTCAATACGAAATAGGGATCAAGGGAAGGTTGAGGGAAATTCAACGGGGAAACACAAGACAATTTAGTGTTCAAATGATCTATTTTACTGAAGTAAAATGTATCTGCTCTGAATAGGAATAGTAAGTACAGTGGCGCTAAAAAAGTGCAGACTCATTACTGTCTCCGGGATAATGATGTCTGGGCTTATGTCTTCCGGCCCGGAAAGGAAATCCTTTCCAAAACCTCGTAGTTTTCTTCATTGGCCTGGAACACATGTAAACAATCTACTGCAGTTCGCCCCAGTGTGTCAAAGGCTGTATTGGAAACTGAAAAATAAATATTGTGTAAGTGTCTGCCATATGGAAACAATCATGGTTGCTCTGTCTAATTATTTTCACATTTGGATACAAATAAAAATATTGGTTGTTTGTCAACCTTTTCATTCATGTTTCTCTCTCACTCTGATCCCACTCTGGCTCTGGCACACTGGCGTTATTACAAAGAGATGCCCAATTATTTGCTTTCCTTGTTGGTTTTGGATGATGTTTGTGCCAGATTGCTGTGGTTTTTCCTTGGACTAGCCCCCAAAAAAGACAAACAATAATGTAGACAGTCACAGGAGAGTACAGTATATTTGAAGGTCAATTTAGTGCACTTTCCTATGACTAATGACGTGGGGCCCCACCCATCTGAAACTCCAAACTCTGCAGGAAAAACAAAAACAATCTTAACACTCTTTAAGCCCTTGTAGAAGATTGCTTCCATCTCTTTCGTAATACTGTAACTAAAGCAACAACACAGCAGACAATTATGTAAATGTGGGACTTGTGCAACAGTGGTATCTGTAGTTATAGAGACCAGAGACTTTGAAATTGTGTTTATTTGTTGTGTAAAGTTGTTGCCAACATCAACCCGCAGTGGGGTAAGCCTGGGGGGTAAATCCTTAATGTATCACTTCTGCTGAAGCTGAACGAGGGCCGTGTTTCTGTGTAAAGACCGTTGATGTTCGTGCACTGAAGCTGGAAAAATAGATGACAGGCTTTAAAGCTGAATTCTCTGTGGGTGTTATGATGTATTTATCTGCGATCCTGGTGGGAGAGTTGATTAAAATGCATTGGAGATTAGTTTGTTTTGTAGAGCTCTATACTTGCAATTTTTCCCTGACAAAAAGTTGACAGTAGCTTTCAAGGATGGTGAGATATGAAGGCTTTGAAACGATAATGGTGGCACTGACATGTCATACCAACTAGCTAAGGGAAGTGTGGTTATTAAAGTAATAGTTTTTTTCAAGGCCGGTGGACATGGGTGTCTTACTAAAGGAAGGAAATTGTATGTGGATTTTAAGACGCAATCCAAGTGTAGCATAATACACTTCCTTTAAATATTCCAATGACAACTGCAAACTGAATATATTTGACAGAGAATGTTGCTTCAGTACATTTTAGTGCATTGGAAATTATCAAGAAGGTAGACCACACTGGGCTTCCTGTGGCCATAGTGGTTCAAAAAGCAATTAGCAGTAGCCCATTTGGGAGAGTCATGAGTCTCACGAGTCGAGAGATAAGACATGAGAAGGGAAGTTTAAATGGGCTCCATCCCTCCTCTTTACTCTCCAATAGTTCTATCTATCTGTGTCATCTCTGTGGTTGAATGACGAGATTGCAGTAATGATTGAAAATGGATTTCATGAAGATTATCATCCCCAGCGTCTGTCCTTTTTCTTCATGTCTCCGTCTCAGTGATGTCTTTATCCCCACTATATTTTAAATGTTCCACACATTCTCCTCTTTTTTCCTCCTACTCCTCCTCCTCCCATCTTCCTCCCCTCCTCTCTTCCGCCCAGTTAAGATCAAAGCTATAGGCCCAAGGCTGGTGGACAGCATGAAACAGTCTCCACTGTCCCATTTTCACACAGACTGATAACAATGTCCAGAACCTTCTCTGGACGTCAACGGTCACGTTTTTTAACTCAAGTTATGCCCAGCTATTTTTTATTTCTGAAAAGTTTGAATATCTTGGATATATCCATATTCCACATTTTTCATTGGACAGCAACAATGTTGTGTATAACTTTTAGAGTTACATGTAATAAATGAAATGTCAAATAAAGTGCATTATCCTGAAAATAACAGATGGAAAAATCTTAAAGCTGCACTCATCAGTATCTTTCTTTTAATTTAAGGTGCGATGCACAAAATTGGGAGCATTTCTATTGCCTCTCAACGACTCTCAAAATGGCTACAGCTGAACCAGTGGCTTGCAGCTAACAGCGGTGACAAGAGTCAGATATTTCCCTTCAGGGGTTGGTGGAGACCAAATAAAGAGTGAAAAAGTGCATGCTGGGCTTACATTTGGCAGGTGGCCAGGAAGTGAATAGTAATGTTGCACCGTGTCTTCAGGATGTGTAGAAATCCAAGAAGTGTCCAGCGAAACGGGATGAGCCTTCTTAGCATCCAGGGAGCAGTATAATATATACTTATTTTGCTCATCTTTTTTTCCTCTCCCAGCTGCATTCGCAGGCCTGCTGTACCTCCGTGAGCTCGACCTGTCCAATAACAGCCTCCATTACTTCCACTATGGCGTGCTGGAGGACCTCTACTTCCTACGGAAGCTCTCGCTGGAGAACAACCCCTGGGTCTGTGACTACAACATCCACTACCTGATCTACTGGCTCAAGCACCACCCCGGCGTTTTCTGCACTGGCCTGATCTGCTCCGAGCCACGGGAGTTCAGAGGCTGGCGCGTGGAGGAGTACGTCAAGACGTACAACGGGGAATGTCCCATGGATAAACATACTGGAGGGATGGATACGGGACAGGGAGGACAAGGGGGAGCGGACAATAACGCACAGGAGGCGGGTGAGGTACCGAGTGAAAGTCTGCGTCAGCCCCTGAAAGAGAAGAAGCCCAACAGGTTTGAGATCATCAGGTTGAGTTAGAATGGTGGTGGATCAGACTGCTGCGGTTTAGGATGGAGTCAAAGTAGTGTTGGATTACAATTAAAATACAGGTCTTTGGAGAATCTGACAAATGAATTAATAAAGGTAGATTCAGTGATTTCATGTTTAGATGTTACCAGTAAAAAGTAAAATTTTGCGATGAAATACTTTGTCATTTTAATAATTCATATTAATATTATTAAGCTAACCTTTATAGGTTTAGAAGCTTTTCTTTTATCTTTTTGCAGAGCATTCCCAACCCAGTCTGTATCAGATCGAATAGCCTCCACAAAGGCGCCTACTATTCCCCACACAAGGAACTGCAGGTGCTCACTTTTTTTTCTGTTAGTCATTGTATTATTGAGTTCAGGATTTTCTTTTTTATTATTCATAAAAAGCAGTTTTGGATCTTTTTTTTGTGTTCATTCATGTACGACAATGTCTACCTGTTTTCTGGAAATAAAATTGGGTTTATTTTTTCTGATCATTTATTTGGACGGTAAAGGTGTAGGTAGATGCACCAAACGTCTTGTCATATACACCTCAGGCCTGATATCTGACTTTAACAATGATGAGGATGAAAACATCCTGCCTTTTACATCCAAATAAAATATTCCCTGAAACTACCCACAGGTTATATTTCTGCATTCAGAAGGTTTAACATGCACCCAGAGGGAATGTGGATGCATGGCAGAAAACACAAGTATTCAGTGTGCTGTAGTAGACCAATAAACAACAGCCAACTTCCTTCTGTCTCCCTGCTGTCAATAAGGGCTCAAGCACCCACCACAGTTTATCTCCAATAAGTAATAAGTAACTAAAGCCATTGAATGACTATTTATTGCTTGTCAGATTTGGGGTAAAGGACAAGGCTACTCTTTGTTCCCACAATAGTTCCACATAAATCAATATGGCAGGTTAACTGCGTAAGTGTAAGAAAATAACAATCAGTGCAAGTCCTGCAACATGACCTCCAGACTGGTGTTTGAATAAAGCCGGCCAACTTGGCATTCGCCACAAAGACAGATTAAATCCTTGATGTAAACCTCGTCAGTTACTTCAGCTGGACTGTTGTGAAGTTCAACCTTAATTAAAAGTGCTTTTAAAATGTATTTCCTGCGTTGTGTGTCGGGTTGCACTCAATCACTTGTTTCTTTGTGCAGTCACGGATGTTTTAAATCACCTTTCTATTTATTGTTGAAGGCAATGAGCCCTCAACCTGCAGGAATTGGTCATGTATAACAGCACAGTGCCCTCTAGTGTTCACAATGTAGTGCTCAACAGGAGGATTTCAGGAACACATTCACAGCCTGATATATACATTAATGACAATGTAAGACATAATTTTGTAGTCAAACAAATATTTATAATTCATAGTCTTTTGGCTTGCAGCCGGTTCTCCAAGAGGTTGTCATCCAGAGCACAGCAGCAGAGGATCACAGCTCGTCATAGAGGCACTGCAAGAGGTCATTTGGGTGAAAAATACAGTCTCCTGCGCCATAATAACATCAAATAGTCTTTCCCAGATTTTTAAACATTCTACCAGCAGAGTGAAGCATGAAGACAGCTTTTTGATAACATGTGTTAAGGATAACGTGGCTAAGGCCAGCAGGTGTTGAGGATGCTTGAGTGTTTTGTGATTTCTAACCACCATAATAAAATGCTTTAGATTTTACATTCAGATTTTACATTCATTTTAGTAGTGCAAACTTAAAAAAATGGAATAGTAACAGTCAAACATTTAGAGGAAAATAATGTCCAGGTATAGCTGAGATAAATAAGATCGGTTTCCTGTAACTTCACCCACCACTGTCTCTTGCTCCCCCATTATAAACAGGCCCGGTCCGTGTCCTTGTAGCACCAGCTAACAATTCGCTTGGGTAAGTTAAGCTACAAAAGCTCATTGGAATATACTGAATTGATTTTTCAATACTTAAAAAAAAATTGGAAACTTCAATGCAAACAATCTTGAGGCCTCGCCAGCCTCATTCAACATCCATGCATCCTTGGATCTTCGTCCGTTTCTCTTTTCCACCATTCATAATCAAAAGTGTCCTTGCCCCTCTTCCTCTTTTCTATCCACATTACAATCAGCAACATGTATTCTTCTCTGGTGGTACGTAGGGAGCTGCTAAGCCATCGACAGCCCGAGAGTTGGACCGGAGGAGGAGTCGAGGTGTGTTGCTGCTCTTTAAGTCCTCCTGCTGGACATGGAGGCCGTTACGAGACAGCAGCTCTCTGGCCATCATGATGAAGGCTTCTTCCACATTCTGACTCTCCTTATCACAAAGAAGAAGATAGAGAACTTTAGATTTGAGCCAACTCCTTGGTGATTTACATGCGAAAGCACTCTCATTACCTTTGCTGATGTTTCTAGAGCAGCCAGTATTTCTTTTTCCTTTGCCAGATTGCAGGCTTCCTCAAAAGGAACCTGACGTTCCTGCTCCAGGTCACATTTGTTACCTATGGAGACAATCAGGGAGCGAGAGATGCAAACACAATACCTCAAGATTATCTTAAAAACCAAGTTATTATGATGATCAGTGCGTCTAGTTTACATGCTAGTGCTGTCAGTACTGCTGAAAACCACGTGTGATATTAATTGCCATGTTTTTAAAGTCCTTTTGTTGTAATATATTTGATCCAGTTATTTAAAAGTACACATTTTCCACACAGAATTGATTTGACCTCAAGTCCAAAAC
This sequence comes from Taurulus bubalis, assembly GCF_910589615.1. Taxonomy (NCBI): domain Eukaryota; kingdom Metazoa; phylum Chordata; class Actinopteri; order Perciformes; family Cottidae; genus Taurulus; species Taurulus bubalis. Next base: position 8,813,765 of record NC_136608.1, on the reverse strand, counting down.
TTTACCACAAAACCGATAAAGTGCACGCTGCTATGTGTGCAGATTTACTCAATTTACTCAGTTTTCCTAATTCCATTTAAGTTAATTTAAGGTTAGAAGTTTAGTTTGATTCCACTCTCTGCTCAAAGTCCATACAATAAAATTTAAGGTTTGTAATGTGATGCTTAAAACATTTGAGTGCATCAAGTGCAAAGTATGCACTTAGTTATAGAGGTCTGAGTCAAGTTCAACAAGGTGTTTCGTGAATGTTTTCATGAGCCAACCCAAATTAAGTTGTGTATCTATATTTTTGTATTTTCTCTAGTCAGTTAAGTTAGGTATGGTGCCTTTTGCACAAATTAGAAAATACCACAGCTGAATATTACCAAACATACCAACGGTAAAAAAATATTGCACATTAAACCCACACTTCTCTGACACGCTCTCATTGAAGGGCTATTGCACCAAAACAGCATTATGTTTTCAAATTTTACTTTTTTGTCCACCCTCTCATACAAATCCCTCCCGAAACACAGACACTGTATTCATGCACCTCACATGTAACTAACATGCCAGATCCACACTCACCTATGACAACCAGCATGACATTACTCGCTCCATAGTTCTCCACCTCTTTGATCCAGTTCGCCACTGAGTTAAAGGTCGGGCGTCGCGTGATGTCATAGACGATGATGGCGCCGTGAGCGCTGCGGTAGTAGCTCTGGGTGATCGTACGAAACCGCTCCTGACCTGCCGTGTCCCACACCTGCATCTGTTACACAGACAGTCAAGAACAAGGAATCAGCTGTGACAGCGTTATGTTTCTAATATACATATACATGAATAGACGTATGGCTGATATGCACATGAACAACAACATGACAATAACAACCAAATAACACACACACACACACGCACGCACGCACACACGCACGCACGCACACACACACACACACACACATACTAGTGTATCAGATTCATTGTGTCCCTCTGCAGATTACTCCCTGAGCAACTGAGCAACTGAGCTACTGAGCAACGTGGTAACGGCTGTCTTGGCAACTAATCTAAACTCACCAACTTGGCCAATTTGTTTTCAACGCCATGTTGATGGTTTGAACTCTGTCTACTTTTGTGCATCTGGACAAGCGTAACAACCAAATCAAAGCATCCTTTTTCAGCTGTATTGATAAAGTAAAACGGACAAACCGGAGCTCTCATTCTAACTGATTTATAAAAACATCACACGTCACTTAACTATAACATATTTATTTGGGCTGTCTTTAGATTCTGCAGTTACCTAGTTGGCTTGTCAACAGAACAAAATAGTTGGTGTAGGTGTGTTTGTGTGTGTATTATGTGACAGACTGTTCCTTCCTCCTGGCTAGGGCAAATCTAAACCATGTGACATGAACAAAACAAAACAAAAAGATACATTTTGATATATAAATGACTACATTTGATCATTCTGGGCATCATTACCCACAGTAGTACAGTAAGAGAGAATGCTTGGCTGTGTCGACCCAATGATCACACACCCACCAAATGGCACATGGATGTTAACTGATGGGTTCTCAGAAGTACTCAGGGAACAGGCTGACTTTAGATGAGGAAACATTTGCGGTCTACCTTAGTTCCTTTTTCTATATTAATGACGTCACGGAAAAGTCATACCAGGCTTATTTTTACCCGTGCAAAATCTTGAGCAGAGCAACCTGCAGGACAGGTCCTTCATGTGAGCAGCTGGTCTGACTGGTTTTGGACTGAGTCTAACTGACACTGGAACCAAAGGTCACCTCACACCACTGTGTGTGGTGTCATTTAACCCTAAACCAAGAAAAGTCCATCCCATTGGACAGGAGCTGCAGTTTCAATTTTGAAACATACTTTTCATTTGTTCCAGTTCCAGTGCTAAGCAGTCTTTCAGTGTCAGAGAGAGCTGACTCAACAGCATCCATGATAATGATCGAGGCATTGAGCGCGCATTACTGGGGCATAATCAGGGTTTCTGCAGGGTTGGCCTTGTTAAATGTAAGACTTATCAATACCACATAGAATGCACTTACCAGCTTTAAAGTCATAAGGATACCAATATGATACAAAACAGGATGGATAATATGGCCAAGCATGACATTTTACTATATAACATTATTGTTAATACTTTCGAGTATACAACAATATTGTTAATGATCTAATTGAATTTGGAGCTACACCCTAAACCACATAGAACGCATTAACTCAAAATTATGATTTAATCAAAGTGTTTTTCAGTACTGCCTTTGTCATTTACAACTTCTTTTTAATACCTTATAAGGTCTTTTAGGTGTATATCTTTGAGGTTTTTCAAAACCAAAAGCTACATTGATCATTTGCAGATCATAAAGTAATTCTTTATCTCTTTCTAATGCCAAACTGGGACTTTAAATTACAGTTACATGCTGGTCGGCCTAATCTGACAGCAGTTAACAGCTTCAGTGACTCCAACATTTACTGTGTTCTCAAATGAAATTATGACTCTATGGCTGGTTGCTCAGAAATATCAGCATATGGGTGATTTGATGTTCTATACCTCATATTCTTATCACCACTTCAACACATACATGCCCCAAAAGACTCACTACACACCACACAGAGTGCTCACCTTGACTCTCCTCCCTTCGATATCCACGGTCCGTACAGTGAAATCCACTCCGATGGTGTTCTGTTGTTTTTCTGAGAAAATCCCGGACTTGAAATTCTGAACCAAGCAGGTCTTCCCTACATTAGAGTCTCCGATCAGGATGATCTTGAACAGGAAATCAAACGTGTCATCGTGGTCAGGTCCTGTGGTTTGCATGGTGGAGGTACAGTCTCACAAATGGAGGAAATGCTCTTCCCTTGTACCGTCGATCACTTTGAATGTTTGGACTTTGAGGCCAATAGATGCTAGGTAATCTTTAAGCTTGAATAAAGGCCAACACCACTGTTTCTCCTTTCAGTGAAAGCTACAGTTGGTCACCAGAATAGATTTCCTGCAGCAGGGTGGAAATGGAGCCTGTAAAACCAGTTTAGTGTTTAGAAAGTTTGTCAATATGTAAAATGATACTATTTAAAGGTTAGAAAGTGCCTGACATCCATTTACATCACCAATGTTCTTAAAATAAAACATAAAACAGTCTAAAAGTTGAACAATTTAGAGTGTATGCCTACACTTTGTGAAGTAATGTGGACAAATCAACGGTTCCTGTTTTCAGGGACTAAAAAACTAGAAGTATAATCATTCTGCATTCTCTCTGTCTTGCGTCTCCAGCCAGTTCAATCTGTCTGTTCCCTCGTGTGATCCCTTTTAGTAGAACAAAACGGCCTCAGTCTCTGCTGCTCCTTTCAGCTTCTTCTCAGGTGTTGACCCACTTTGTGGCCCTCAGCGAAAGCACGAGTAAACAGCCCATCCTTTTTGTGCACCTGCACAGGTTCTGGTTAGCCGTCCTTCAAAAGGAAAAAGGAACTTCCTCAATAAAATATAGTTCAAATAGATCCTTGTTTGTAATCCAGGCTCCTGTCCAACCCACCTGCTGTTCTTTAATACACATCAGTTTTCTTCTTTGCCTTATATTTGCCTCTTTCTGTTATCCGTTTTTCCTGTTCTTACTGACTATAGCCTCCTGTGTCTCTCTCTCTCTCTCTCTCTCTCTCTCTCTCCCTCCCCCTCTCTCTCTCTCTCTCTCTCTCTCTCTCTCTCTCTCTCTCTCTTTCAGCACCTGCGGAAACAATAGAAACCCGCCCTACCTGTTCTAGGGAAGTAGCCCAGCCCCTTTATGGCTGTGGGATCCTGGGAAATGCAGTCATTTAACTAAATCTTGTGGGATGTTTTGCAACTCTTGAGATCTCTCACTAGAATTTAAGCTCTGCTAATTTGAACAATTCTTGGCCAAATTTAGGAGTTACTTTGCCCTTCTCTGCTGTTTTGTAGACTCATGGAGACACATACTGGTTGAATAATGACTTGTGTTATAGAATATAAGCAAAATGTTTGGTGTGAATAGCAAACAACATTGCAGAGAGGTTGTGAAAGATTAATGAATGGCCCCTCCACAATATTCAAAATGATAAGCGATGGATGAAAGTATACTTTAGGCCTCCCAATATATTAGGAGCTGCTTAAAATGCAGCATAAGTTAAGAAATAAGAAGAATAACAGACTGCATAAAGAATAGTAGAGACAGTCTTTCTGGATTGTGGTCGAGGTGTTCTGAGGGTGCTAGGTGTGTATTTCAGTAACTCAGTTATTTCCACGGCACTGCTCACGTTATGCACACCCATTGCACCTAAAATTCCTGAATGAATTCCTCTAATCATGCGTGAACATCCATTCACGCGTGATTAGATGTGCGCGTATCTTCTTGATTCCAGTATTTCCGACCGTACGTGAAGGCGTCACAGACCCCTCGCCCAGTACATCACAGTGACGTCCTGTGCGGATAGATAGATGCCCTTACAGTTCTAAACATAGGGCTACAGCCTTAATCTTGTCTTTATGTGAACGGGCGTTAAAAGCCTGGGAGAGAAGAAGCAGGATGCAGCGGAGTGCAGTGGTCGTGGTGGCGGATAAAACGAGCCTGAAAAGGCCGTTTATTTTTGCAAACGCTGTACATATGGTAGGTAGCCTACAATTCATCGCTCTTGAATGCAATTCAAGCCCGGAGGCCTATTGGATCGCATTTTATAGCTTTTTTTTCTGTGATTAAATATTTGTTTTGCTTGCTGTTATTTTGACGCAAATCATCATTCGCCCTATAATTAAGCTAAATAACACTATGCTAGTCCTGTATGTCTGTCTCTCATACAAACCTGCTGCAAATTATTAAGGAGGTAATTCCTGCAGTTCGTTTTATGTTTTATGTAACATGTTTTACGGTTATAAACACAATAAATGATGCGGAAAAACAATCACTGCTAGCATATATTAAAAAGAAGCCATAGTGGTGGTCAGATTAGATTGCATTAACAACGGATATCCATCTATAAATAATCCCCCCTCACGTCGATCTATCCTCAGAAAGAGTATCTGTCACGTCCTTATGATGCTACTATTTACAATGATATTTCTCAGCTGTGAGTTTAGAGTCATGGGCAGATGAGCCTGGATATAGCTGACATTACTGTTCTGTAAAGGTATTAAACTAATCCTGGATATAGCTGTGCCACTGTCTACCATTCGTGCCTACTGAACTATACAACATTTTAAAACAATGGCTGACAAAATAACATTTGCAGATTTAATACGAATTTAGAGACACTGGCATTATAAACCTACTATATGTCCCTTCATTTGCTGTATAGCCTTCTATACTTTTCATGTTTTCTTCCCTTAACACATGTTTATGCTCCTTTCTCCAAAGGCACTGTGCTTCTTCATGTTGACGATGACAGTAGCTTGGCATAGAGACCTGATACAAACTGGCAAAGTAAGACTAACTTCAGATGTTCTTCTGAGCGGATGAAAATGATTTTTCTTGTCAGGCTTCACAAGGGAAAAAAAGAGTTGCTGGGACATCCATGGACAATTTGGGGATTATTAATGCATGGGTTTACATGGTCTTGCGTCAATATTGCTTGAACACCCCACAGCGATGTCGTTTTTATATTACTTTGGAAGACCTGAGTTCAAGCTGTCGTGCTGGCAAGCGTCATGCAGTTGAGGTGTCCTTCGGCAAGACAGTGAATTATCTTCAGATGTTGTAGCTGACCCTGACCTTTGACCTCTTTTGTAGCCACGCTATCTTGGACATACATCTGTGACAACAAAATAAGATGAATATGAACATGGTCAGGCCAGTACATGTATCACTTTGAAGCCAATGTTATTTTTCTCCTCAGCTGGTGTCCAATGTTTCTGTAGTGATAATGTACGTCGTAGAGATCGGCTGCCTGCTGCTCTCGGTGCTCGGTGTGATTGGAGCCTGTGCAGGAAAGAGATGGTGTTTGATTCTGGTAAAAACCTGCTTCATGTCTTTGTATAACACTTTATGTATGTTTTTGTACGATTTTATTTTAACCTGTGAAGGACAAAGTGAATATGTTAAAAATATTTTTTCTGCAAATAATGTATCTCTTTCACTTACTATTGTTGGTTTATCTGTTTGTGCAGTATGCAACTGGGATGGCGGCAGCCAGTCAAACAATAATTGTCAGAACAGCTCTAAGTTACCAAGATGTTTATGAGGTATGGTACTGCCCTGCATGCTTTTACGAGCAAATTCAGATTTTTACAACATTGTATGTACCCTTATGGTATTTTTTTTACTAGGCTAAAGTATGTCTTGATTTCTCCCTCAGAAACGTGTGGTCCGTGAGGAGTCAAAGCTGCTGTCCATGATGCCACTTACTGGAACCAGCAAAGCCAACAGGACCCTGCTGTATAGTATTCAACAAGAAGTAAGGTGTTTTTATTATAATGTTTTTTTAAGCTTGATTCATTGGGCAGGTTTTTTTAATGTACAATCCAGATAATACATTCTGGAGATTGAAAATAAATAAAACTACTTCTAACGGTATTTTTGTTCACCACACAATTAAACAGTGTCCCAGCTGTCCACCTTTGAAAGCTTATACAGAATATCTCAAATAATTTACACTATTAGTATTTTGATACTTAATACTTGCTTATTTTATTATTTGTCTTTCTTCAATTTGTGTGCTCCCAGTTTTGTAATTAGAGTTCCCATAATGCTTTGGAGCATGTAAACAGGAAGAACAATGTTGCAATGGTGTCAGGTAGTTAGCTACCTGTGGCCTACAACTTGAGCCCCGTTTTTAAGCCAATTTGTTCACACTTACAGAAATTAGCACCATTTAAAAGTATGCCGAATGAACTATTACCAGTCCTTGTTTGCAGTGAAACCACAGTTATACAGAAAACCATCCCTAGTTTACTTTGATAAAAACCTGAAAACTGGATTATTTTCAGGCAAGTTCTGTTTTCATCTTTTCCCCTCATTTTAAAGTCGATTTATGGATGTGTATTCGCGAAGAACATTGGATATAATGATGTCCTCATTAAGTGCAAGTCACACGTTTCGTAACAATATGCAATATTGTCTGTGTGTCGAAATTTAAAGTAAATGACTACGAGAACGTTGACCGTTCTCGAACTCGCTTTTACGCGAAAAGCTAGAAGGATACAATGCAAATACATCTATGGAGGCTGCTTAAAGAGGACAGGCAACGTATTTGTCGGACTTTACTATAAATTATAACCTGACACACAAGTCGCAGATAGCACCCTATGTGGTGAACACACGTGAATGAGTATTCTGAAGGGCGTGTCTGGGCAAGCAGGTGTGTCTTATCTTAAAGAGCCAAGAGGTACTCGCTTACCCGGATGATGGGAATGCCAGGATCTGCAGACAAGTATATGTGCTTGCTAATGCATTTTATTCTGGTGTGTGTGTGTGTGTGTGTGTGTGTGTGTGTGTGTGTGTGTGTGTGTGTGTGTGTTTGTGTGTGCGTGCGTGTGTTTTTTTGTGTGTGTTTTTGTCACCTCCAGTTTGAGTGCTGTGGTCTTATTGAAGGCTATAAAGACTGGGGTTCCTCCATCCCTGCCTCCTGTAACTGTCACTACCCAGGAAAATGTGTGAGTATCTCCCTTTGTATAAGCAAAATATAATCAGTGAAGATGACTCTCAGGATTAGGATTTCTGGTCCTGTAGCCACACATTATCAAAAATGTGTTGTGTATGAGTTTGACCAGATAACTACAGTAGAGCTGAACCATATTATGATATACAATATCTAAAAATACATGAAAGTAGCTCTACAATATTTAATAAATGTTTGCAGTCCAATTGCAGATCACAGCAACAACATTAGAGAAGTAACATGTTATGACCACTGATGGACAAAACCGTATAAATAAGGAAATGCAAAAGGGAGTGAATTAATTTAAACATTTTAATTTGTCTTCCGGTTATTGATGTTGCACCAACCTTTCACCAGTGAAGCTTAATTTTGTCATGTTATGTCATGGGACTTTGTACTCCTCTCCAGATTCGACTACGAGGCAGCGCCACACTGGGGGCGCCAAAGAACCAGTACGTTTATCAAGAGGTAAAACATGTTTAAGACTGTTTTGAAAGTAAATTACAGCAGTGGTTCCCAACTTTTTTGGCTTGTGTCAAAATGGCCAAATGAGCTGCAGTATACCCAGATCAGTTATTTTGTACATACAATTATAACTACTTTTTCTAAGCCTTAACAATAAACCTGCACTTTTTTCCACAGCCCTGTCTTCCAATTTATTCTTCTGAACTGAAGCTTGCATTCTCATTGGCGATGGCTGTGCAGTTTGGAAGTGGAGTATTTTGGGTGAGTCTTTTTACACATTTATGTTTTAGAGTACTTCACATGGCTACTAATGCACAAAGAGGGTTGAATTATTGATCTAATATATGCCAGATAATTTTCATTATACAAATGCATACAAATAAATGCTTCCTGTCATGAAGAATACCTAATGATAGCCATTAATGAGCCCCACAACATGTGTGTAACTCCTTTGCTTCCCTTGCCAGGTGGTTCTACTCATTATGAGCGTCAAGCTGATGGGCCAGATAAAAAGAAAACAGGAGTTCATAGCTCTTCTCCAATCAAACAGATATGTTCCTGGTGCCTTCTAGTCACCTAACGCTAGTATGTTTTGATACACGCTTCAAATTAATATCAAGCATACCATATTTGTATTTGCACATGTAAACACATTATGATGTATACCATATCCCGTCTATTTTGTGCTATAGCAACATGTGTTTTTCTTTCTTTCTGTTAATGCATGTTACTGATATTGAAAAGTAATCTACATGCAAAGATCAATTTCAAATGACTTTTTTTTGTTTTGCCTTACTGCTGTAAAACATTGCAATTTATTGAAATGAACTGTCTTGTAAAATGTGCTGAATATTAATATAATCAGCACATTTTCAGATGCTTTTGTTCAAAATGAATATCTTACCAAGCATTAATCAGCCATCTGTTTTTATTGAGTAGCTGGAGCCAATCCCGTCATTTTGTTATTTACAGTAAGTGTTGTCTTATCTGGAATATATTCAGATATTATTTATCTCCATTTCCTTCATACCCGCATACATCACTTAGTGTTTGAAAAGACAGATATTAATCAAATTGAATCTACTGTACCTCAATTACTCAATTAATGGGTTTAATTCAACACTTGTCGACTGGACCAACGTCTTTTAAACACATATATTTCAATATTCATACTTGTCTTAAGCTCACTTATTGAAATGTCAGCATTAGAGCAACCAATAATCTTTAAGCAAATAATAATATTAATAACCCTTATGTAGCACCTTTCTTAAACAGTGTTTACAAAGTGCTTTGATTGAAATATAATCATATATTTATTATTGAGCAATGTATTTTCTTGGGTAAATAATCAGGTTGGACAACGGAATGAGCCACAGCTCTCATTAGGACAACAGAATGTCTTGATGCCTTGTTATGCACAATGTATATTTGAAACTCCATCACTCCATTCAGTTGATCTTAAAGCACATTTAGTAGGTAAACGCTACGCACTATGAGGAGAAGGGATTCTGTTTGGTTGCACATTCAGTAGACATGCAGTTAATCCTCAGATGTTTTGCACCCAGAATTTGATTTCAAGGTTTGGAGACATTTGGGCAATGCCTCTGCAGACAGGTTGTGAGAGACTCTTGTAGGAAAGCGCGTCACCAATATTCTTGCAGAGACTGTAACATCCCTACTGAAGCCACTCTCACCGAAGAAGCCTTTACGCCACATCACTCCTAATATGACTTGCTGCATGAGCTGCCTGCGGCGGAAGTGTCTCCTTGACCAATATATTGTCAAAATGAATTTCATCTGAAACAGCAGATCCAATGTCTACCTGTGCACTTTAACCATTAATGCCTAATATACAAGATCTAGCTAAATATGGTATTTTTATTTCTGTCATACACAGTTGTTTTTTTTAATTTATGGAATGAACGTATGTAATATTTTGTAAATAGCAGGAATAAAATATGTGATTCTTGTTCCTTCTTTGAAATTGTTTCTGAAAAACGTACATTTATCCAAGTACTTTAAGATTGTGTGGTACGTGTACTTGAATATTTCCATGTTATGCTATATTAGATGCTCCAACCCATTTTATAGGGACATGTACTTTTTACTCCACTCCATTTTTCGTGACGACGTATTTTAACATTGAACTATGCTAATTCTTCCATTGTTTGGTTCATGCGAGAGAAAATAACTTGACAGCAGAGATGTAAGCTTGCCAACCAAAGGGGGCAGGTTAGATACGATTGATCACAGGATGTCGTCAATGTCAGTAAGGTCACACAGTTATCTGTTCTCCTTTCTCATCCTGCAATGAACCGAAAGTATCTCATCCTCAAAATGCTCTTACATGCAATATCGTTGATGGGATGGAAAGTGGCAGCTGCACTGCTCCAGATCTTGAACAGTATATCGGGTGCACCGTAGCGGCAAGAACCAAAGAAACAAAGCGCGTGTCTCAGCGAGAAGCCATCAGCTATTTGTCTTTGTTTCTCTCATACAAGTATGTACCATGACATTATAACAAACTGTACTATAGAACTTTGAAAGTGCTCCAGTAGCTTCTCTAATCAAAATGTGATTGACAAAAACTTTAACATTTAGCTTACATTTAGCTTACAGAAGATTACAGAACGCTACACAACCATAAAATACAGACACTCAATAAAACTAAAGCTATAACACATTCATAGTGTACATATTTCTGCAGTAACAGTATCAGTGCTTTTATTAAATCCACATTTCTTTTATCCGTCTCATTTGAATTGCTTTCTCTATTATCATATCTTATAATACAACTTATTTTGCCGCTTGCAGAACAAATGTGCAAAATGATACCACACCTCTCTTGTATAGGAGAAAGGTGTAGGTCTCAGACTTATTATCAGGCTTATACTGTATATATCTGTGCATATTACAAAGAAAATACTCTCACAGTGTGTCTTGTTTCTGGCCATTTTCACAGCCCAGTTTTCCCATTGTGTAAACATGTACTGCATCTTCAGGGATGACAAGAGTGAATAACGGTTACATGGTTTTACCATTCATACTAACCAAACATAAAACAGAAATAATCAAATGTACATGTTTTTCATGCAACATGTGAAATATTAAAACATCATAAAACACTTTGTATCGTCCTACCAATCCCAATCAGGTGTCCTCTGCTAGCTCTGTGAGAGCCGCGTAGTTGCCTGCTTTGGCTTCTGCACTGTAGACCACCACCGGGACGTCTTCCTTCTTACACAGCCGACACAAGATTAATATACACAGCACCACTGACAATACCTGAAGGACAGAGAAACAAAGATGGTCCTTTCAGTCTTACAGTATTCATCTTTTGTTTTGTCCTATGACGATAATCATTGTTTGGAATAGAGCTGCAGCTTTAGAAAGAGACTGAGGGGGGCAGAAAAGACAAAGCAAACACTGACAGACATGTTGATGCGTCACAAGTAAGAACAGCACAGGTGTAAATGATCAAATAGTTAACGATGGCTGAATCGCTTTAGCTACAGAGTCAACATTAATGTTATTGGTAACACCTGTGCTTTTCCTACTGAAGCGTGAGGGTTATGTGTTCTTATATAGTCAGACATTTTTTGAATAAGCAGATTTACCCCAGAGCTATATTTCATTTTGATTATTGAAGCAGGTATTCCTGTCAGGTTTCATATAAAACCGTCACCAATAAGATAGGGAAACCTGTACCGCCAATGTTGATTGAGTGAGTTATACCAATTAAACAATGTTATATTATTCTAAGATCTTATTATTAGTGTAATAGAGTGTGTCTACACTATTAATGACACTATTGCAAATGTTGGGAAAGGGCCTTGCTTTTTTTAAAAGCTTTTTTTCAGCTACACTCTTTATCCCAGGAATATTTGCCAACTTCCAGAACAGCTACTCAACGGATGTGAGGTGAGATTGTTTGTGTTGCAGTTTCTGAGTTCAAGATTTAATTTTGAACCTCCACTTTTAAGGCCAAGAAAAGTTATTTAAGTGATTCCACTTAAAATCTGATTGTGTCTTATTGTTAATGAGGACTAGCCTTAAGAACAAAAGAGCAAAATGAAGGACACACACAGAACAAGGGATAGTGAAGTTAGAGTGGCTAGGAAGCAGGTAGACGGGCACAAACATGACAGACACATATATTGTAGATTGACAATACATACCCATAATAATATGACTCCCAGGAGTATGGCCATTGTAGCATCAAAGACCTCCATTACATGAGCAATCAGGTATGGGAGGCAAGACTGAAAAAGGAGAGCACATCAAACAATGTAACTTTACGAGTGCAATGCTTCATTTAAAGGGGTCAGAAGACACTAAAAAGGCTGGAAACCAGTTTCAGACAAGAGATACAGATATTTTACACACTTCTTTGAATTTATTAGGATTTTAGAGGTATTACATAGCAGGAGTTTTAATAAATACAGCAAACTGAAACAATACAGGACACAGCATGCCAGAAAAAAACAATGTTGCAATTCATGAGATTGGTCTCTTTTAGGTCCCGGTTGATGTTCTGATTGTCACAAGGAAAACTCTAAAATGCTACATTTTGGAAAATTATTTTTATACTTGAGCTTTATCAGTTTTTTTGATGTTGTAAATGAAAAGTATTTTCTGTTTCAACACAGAGACAGCCTATAGTATAGGCGCTACAGGTGAATAGAAGCACCATCCATCCATAGGGGTGTCCAAAATGAATAAAGAAAAAACATTCTAAATGTATAACTTTTACGATTTTTTAATAATACTATTCTGATACTATTATTTAGAAGTGTTGCAATAAAAGCCGACAACAACATTACTACTGTCCCTATTTGACCTTGAGTGAGTGACATTGACCGTGAATTAAAAAAGGATTAACATCAGTAACCTCATATATATGTATCAAATCAAAATGAGCAAAACCCCAGGAAGAAAAACAAGAAGAGAAGTGGAGGAAAATCATCAAAAAGATAATGTGAGGATTAAAAAGATTATCTAGTGAATAGTTGTTACAGTTGAAGCAGAGTGCAAGCATACTTTAGACAATAGTAACATTCTCCAATGTACTCCCACCTGAAATGTATTAGGGAAAGTTGGAAAGACTATTCATGTGTTTGGGATTATCCTCCATCATAACATTGAAAAAAAAAAGTTGTTTCCTATACATGTGCGATTGATAGAAATACAGTTTTGGGGGTTTTGTTTTGTTTCTCAAATAAATAAATAAAACAATCCCAAAAACATAAAACTATTCAGTCTCTTTGTGAGTGTATGAACACTGTTGTATCACTGTTTCAAAACTTTTCAACCAAAAACTAAAAGAATCCACATCTTTTTGAGGAATCAATGTATTTCTGTTTTTTATTGTTTTTAATAGCTGTCTTGAAATTGAAATATATATATAAAACATGGTCAAATTCTATGGTATTTCACTCAAGCTTTTTCTTGCATTTTAGTTATAATCTATTGGCAATCATTAATACAGTAACAGTTTGCAAATAACTTGTAAATGTAGAAAATAAACAATTAGATTGTTTGTATTACCTCTTTATAAATCATGATGGGCTGGTCATCGATCTTGTGCTCAAACAGACTGCTGTTTCTGGGAGCTGCCACCTGGAAGACACAGACATAACTCAAAGATCACCAGTTATTACAATTCATCGTGAGGCAAAAGGAATATACTATATGTATATATAGAATATTCAAATACAATTCAAAGCAGTCACACATTGATGTGTGTACGAGATGACATTAAGTCATCCAAAGGTTTTAGAATCACACTACTCTGACCCTCAAATGTCAAGGTCATAGTGGCCTTGGATGAAACTCAGGGGGTCGACGGGCCTTTTTTGATTTACTTGCCATGTTAAACTTTAATTGAGCCATAATAATAATACAAAAATTGGTCTTGATACACAAGAGAATGGAGTAGCATTCACTCTCACACATGGCTTAGTGGGCTCCTCCGCGCACAAGCAGGATTCTGGGATGTTGTAGCCCCAATCCAGGTAGCCCTGATCCAGTCCACAGCACTGCAACTGAGAAGATGGAAGGGTGGCGGATTACTGCAATGCACAAGATCTTCAGACTTTACTCTGTTCAACTGCAAGACTCTTTTTGAGTTGACTGCTCAGAGTAACTTTATCCGGAGAGCACATGCCTCTGTGTTTGATCCTCCACATCCATACTATCTGTGGACATATCATGCTTTCCCTATTACAAAAACATAATTCATTTTATATCAATTTGTTAATGTTGGTGGTGGTGTGGTGTGTGCTGTTTGGGTTTTAAGTTGGGTTTTTACCTTCTAAAGCAATTGGAACTACTTCTGTATGAGATTAAAAATAAAGAGGGGCCAAAAATATGCTTGAATTTAACTCCCACACCCACACAAGGTTACCTACTTTAATCTGCACAATCCTCAAGGTGTCATTCATCTCACTGGTATTATTCTGCGACAGCATTTGTCGGTAATGCATCTTCAGATGTTCAGCCACCTGCATGACAACACAAAATAATATAAATAATTCATAATTCTTGTTACCTGTTTTTACCATTGGTCGCCATTGCAACTGTAAATTGAATATAAAGCTTGACATGCGTAGCAACACAAACAACACAAGGTAGCGTTGGCCTAACTGTAAACTGATCCTTGCTGTCTGGTAGCCCTTTAAGTACTTCAAGAGGTTTAAAAGGAGCAGTGTGTAGCATTTACAGGGATATATGGTCTGAAATAGAATATAACATTCATATCACCTGAAAATAAGACTCAGAATGTGTTTCCATTAGTTTAGCACTTGCATGGTATGTCTACACGGAGTCGCCATGTTTCTGTAGTAGCCCAGAACAGACAAACCGGACAATTAATCTAGTGTTTTCGCAACATCCAATTTATAGTTCTACTACATGCTTGGCACACGAGAGTTTCCTTTGGTTGCAATCTGCAACCTCCCTACTAGATGCCGCCAACTCCTACACACTGGTCCTTTACAGTAAGCAATAAATCAAGAGTTTTCCTCTTTTGTTTCTGTAATAGTTTCATTAGGAATTTAGTTTTTGATACAGCCTGCTACTCATAGTCTGTATATAGTTATCGGTTCTAAAAGAAATGTCACCAAAGGACAACACATGTCAGAGTCAACTTTGCAATACCTCTGATCGCCGCGCCAGTGCTTGAATATCTCTTGTAATCCAAAACAGAGTAAAGAGGATCATTCCAACTACAAACTGAGACACACACATATACAGACATGAGCAATCAGATTCTTGGAAAAGATTAAGGACATTTATAATTGTTTATTACTACATCTATTAACTATGTAATGTATGTTTGTTTTTTTCTTCACCCACCATTATAAGTGCCCACTTCTTCTCTTTGCAAGCACCATACATACCAATGGTGGCCAGGATCAGAGCTATAATGGAAATACTATACGTCAACTGAAGGCCGGGGAGTAACTCGTCCATCTGTGCAGAGAACAGCAGGGTCGGTGAGCAGAAAAAAAGATGAGCATGCATGCTGGCTGCTGAAGAATCCAAATTGTTGCCTTTTAGCTCCTGAGGTCAATCTTGGCAGTTTCTACACAGATTGCAACTACCGGTATGTCAAATATTCTGAATGTCAGGGTGAGTTTAAGTAAACATCTACACAGAGCAGGATTATTCTAGCACTGTTACTGTACACAATGAGTTCAGTATTTACATGGCGTTCATACATTATTTACTGAAAGACATAAGGAATCAAGCACCTTCACCGCATTCAGGTGTTCTATGTGTATACAGTCACATTGAGTGAGGACATTTTGCAAAATATTGAATTGATAACAAGGAATTAAATAATTCAGAGGGATGGGAGCTTAAGCAAGGCACTAACAAATTATGTATGTGCCTCGAATATTGCAGTAGATCCTTTCTAGATTGATAGATGGCTTTAGAGGACACCGTTATCTTCTTATGGGCTGGAATAGTATACAAACATATAAGGTCGTGGACTCAGAGTTGGACTTTTACCCTTTCTTTTATGTGTGTATTTTGATTCATGGTGTTCTTCAGGAAAATATATATAAAGCTTTCAATAGGAACAAAAAAGTGTGACGTTTGACAAGTCACCATTCAGTTACTGAGTCTGGTATTACGTGTATGTGCAGCGCTAAAAATACAGCAATACAAATCCGAAGGAGCTCATTTTAGGCATATGAAACAGAAGTTATTAGTTAAAGGACCATACCAGTGTTTTTTTCAAATTTAAGCTCTTGCAATATGCCACATGTCACAATTTAAAAATGCAAGCCGTACAGCTTTAGATTTGGATGTATTCCACAGGGAACCATTTATTCCAATTAATTTCTGTACAGCAGAAAATCTGGTCACTATAGTCTGCTCAGGGATGCCTGAAACCGCATGAGAAATACATCAAATAAAATGTTTAAACAGTAACAGAAAATACAATACAGAAAATAGTTGATGCTGGTTTACTATGATGTAAAGAATACATTGTGGAAGGCTTTGCAAAACCACTGATAACCACTTAACCCCTTAATGTATGAGAACTATGTTGAGTATGAGTTACCTCCTCATCCTCCCCATTGTAGACGTGTCCGTGGGTAAACAGAGTGGCTGCCAACAGCAGAGCACCCAGTATCTGCAACAGCAGCAACACACTTCATTATTCTTTATACTTTCAGTATAAAGTTAGCAGAAAAGCCACCCTTCAAGACAAATTGGATTGCATAAATCCACAATGATATGGTTATGATGGCCATGAAATACATGCATCTTCAGCTGGAAGTGGACAATGTTGAAGAATAAGCATATGTAACCTCATGAAATGTGTGCACGTCCAATAAATCATTAGAGATTTTCCCAGAAAACTATGAACTTTGACTGAATGCCAACATGTTCGATCTGTTGTACAAACATGTTGTGACTTGCAAAGAACAGTCAATGACCGGCCTGGGAGTCGACCGGATCTCGACAGGAAAGCAAGGTTATGTGGTAGCGAGTGGTAATGAAAGAAAGAGATATGTAAGGAAGCATCAGTCCAGATGTTTTAGGGGTGATTGCTAACATCTGGGAAAAGGTGGCGTAACAGGAGGTATATAATTCAGGTTTATAGGGAATCTGCTCGCTTGGAAATGTTGAACTTGTTGAACAAGCATACAGAATTGTATTATTGAACAAGCAATAAAAGGCTCGTCGCTGGTTGCCAGAAATCAAAATCCTGTCTTTCCAGTTTCATTTGCCACAACAACAAGTGCACTTCGATGCATGGTGCAGTCCAAACATGTCTACAATTAAGTTTCCAAAACCCAAAGGGACGTCTTCAAACAACTCATGCAGTCAAAATCATGAAAAGCAGCATGTTGCTCACACAGCTTGAAAACGTACACTTATTCCCATTCAGATTGTTTGTGTTTCTTTTTATTGTTTGGTTTTTATTTTGTTGATATATAATTCAAGAATATCTTTAAGATTTGAGCTACAATTACTGTAAAACATATAGCCAAAGAGAGGTCTAGGTGTTACAAAACTGCTGAGGCATTAGTACTAACAAAGTACTTAACAATGTTGTTCATCATGTCCAGGAGATATATTTTATTTACAGTACCATCATGTCCTTTTTCCTTTCATCCACTTGGGGTTCCCTTTCCCCCCTAAATGTTGAATCCAGCTTTTTTTAAATAAACATTTTCATATACAGTCCCTCTGGTTTGCAATAAACTTTAGCTGCAGTGCTAATGCCAACAATTAAGGCAAAATACAACATCACATTTCTTTAGCAAATGGCACTGAAAACAATTGAAATCATTGACTTGCAGATTCAAGTATCTGATCCAACAGCTGGCATATTTATACTTACACAGGTAACTGGCACTTGCTAAACACTGGTTTTATTTGACTATGAACATGTTCTGTTATGTGTAAAAACACTTACCCCAATCAAACTTATCACAAAAATGCAACTCCCTTTCAAGTAGACGTTCACTTTCCCCATGTTGATGCACTTGAATGTAAGTCGAACACAGTTTAAAGTTTTCCAATAGTAGAAATTGAAATGCTTTAGAGATTTGTAATGCTGATTTTATTAAAGAACGTACACCCGTTGCACCCTGGTTTTGACAGGGGTGTAGGAGGAGGCAGCTCCCCATGATTTGCTGGTATAAGGTCCTCCCATCTGGAGGAGTGTTTGCATGTCTGTGTGTGTGTGTGCGTGTGTGTGTGTGTGTGTGTGTGTGTGTGTGTGTGTGTGTGTGTGTGTGTGTGTGTGTGAGTGTGTGAGAGTGGAGTTGGAGAAGAGAAGGGATTCATTTATTTCATTTCATGACACAAGGGTTGTTTTTTCTTAGCTTTTTTATTTAGTTTACTGTGCTGACTTCACTTCATTGTGTGTGTGTGTGGGTGGTGGTGGTGGTGGTGTGAGGGGGGGGGGGGGGGGGGGGGGGGGATAAAAGAGAAAGACTGGCAGTGTTTCTGTTGTTACAGTGAAAAGGTGACTAATCAAACCTGATAATGTTACCAGTGAAAGACCTGATCCTGAAGAAATCAGTGCTGCAAGTGGCATCAAATTCTTATTTTTCTATTTGTGTGCTTCTGTGAGTGAACTTGCCTTCAGCTCGGTCCCATAAAGTGCTTTTTGTCTGCTGTTGTTTTGGATACAAACAAAGGAACGACTGTATAGTGAAACGCTGTATTAGATGACCTCCCATCAGAGACCCACACACAGACATATGAACACACACACACCATACATCCACCCATCTATGTCATTGCTGCAACAGTATTGTTCCCTGGAGTTCCTGAAGAAGGATTTCAATTGTTAAAGCAGATCCAGAGTGAAGCATTTCCTGATGGAGCATAGAGACATCTGGAGAGCATGATCAACACACTCTAAAACAGACATCCAAATCTGCATATGCTCAAAACTCATCCAAAAGTTTCAGTCAACTTCACCAGCGCACATCCACAAAGTCATTGACACACACATGTGGGACATTCTGTGTCTCAGAGGATGTTGGTGGGTCGAAGGACACACCAGTATTTAATTTACGGCATATGTGATTGACTAACTTTCCAAACTTTGTTTTCTCCCTTTCCATGTTTGAATGATAAAGTCAGAAATATATTGATCTCAGAATATTACCTTAAATGTAATGTTTTGGTCACAAAGCTAACTGACAATACTGGACGCCACATCAGTATCGAGCAACACAATAATCCCTCATGGCAGATGAGGACAAATAGTAAATCACTCGCAGTGTCATGATGTCATGTCGTCTGTAGTTCTGGAGAACTTTGTAGAAAAGCAATAATTGCTGGGCTGCCCCTTTAAAAATAGCATGTAACAAAATGATATAAAATAAATAAGTTTATAAAGTGATCACCAAAGTCAACAGGCAAATGTTGCAGAATAAGATGTTTATGTGAAAGACATACTTCAGATGCATAATGTATGTCTTTGAGGGATTTTCTGTACTCGACCATATTACTGATTCAGTACAGTGGGAAGTGTGTGTTCTGTTTCAATTATACATTATTAATAAAGTATAAAGTAAGTGTATACAGTAAGTGTGCTTACAAGCAGCAAAGATAAGATATGTGGTAAAATAAGATGATCAGATATCTGGCAGCACAACATGATGAGTCATTTCTAGGAATTGCTATTGCTCAAGGTATTTCCAGAAAACGAGAGCTCTGAAACAAAACCAACTGTGATTGAGTGGTTTGGGACCAAACAGCTGGTAAAAGTGGAGACATTATCCAGCTTACAACCCAGTGCCTACTGAAGGCAGTATAGTGTGTCTTTTACTTTGAAAGTAAAAATCCTAATTTAAAACACCTGATACATTTGGTTCTATTTTATGGTTGATCGCACAGATATAATAAAAACAAATGTTTTCCCCAGAGGACATTTGTTTTATTTGTTTTAGATATCATATCACTATTATTTATTTGCATTTATATATATTTGTTTTAACATGTTCGGATATTATTTTAGACGTAACTGGGTTCTTATTATTATCAGTAAAATCCTCCAAAAATATATTTCTATCAGCACACACAGCATTATTAAAATAAAATTGCATTTAGTGCTTCACGAACGGACCATGACTGGTATCGGCCCCTTTAAGAAAGGTCACATGAAAGTCACGTGACGCGGAAGTATACTGAATCGTTTCAGCGTTGTTGTGTTTACATCAACAGCTCCTCGTCTACACACCGCGTGCAGGTTCGTTGAGTAAACAAACAGTTAAGTTATCATTATTCCTTCACAATGAAAGTATATTCCCGTTTCAAATGCAGGCATGTGTTTCATTTCCTTTGTTACAGCACGTTCAGCTCTCTGTCAGCAAAGTGGGGGTAGGATTTATGTGTCGGATACGCATCTTACTGTAAATTATCGGCTATTTCGCCTGAATAACCAAGGCGATAAGCAGTATTACATCACCTATCGTTTTAATAAACCTCCTGACATTATTTTTTAAGGTGTGCCCCAACTCTGACCGCTGGAAAAACGCAGGCTTTCAACCTTATTTTTTCTTTCTTCTGTGCCGTCTGATGTATTTATCGCATGAGATGTATCTATCTTCTGTGTCGGATCTGATTTTGTATAAATGTTTACATTCTATTTTGGATTCAATCTTTTAAATTGTTTTCCCTCTGTTTCTCTTAGATACAAGTAGCACACTGTAAAATAAGTGTGTGAATTGTGCCATATAAATAAACGTGCCTTGTTTTTTTTGTCTCCAGTAACAGCTGACACATTTAGTTAAAATTGTATCTTTTTCCTTTTCAGAAACAGGAGTAAGTGAAAACTCTGCAGTGTTTGGATGAAGTGACCATGAAGCAGGACAGTGATGCTGTGAACATCCCTGTGTGCTTCATATCGAACCATGAAGGTTTTCTCGGAAGCATCAAAAACCTTATCAAAGACTTTGTGGTGACTGAGATAGACGTCACTGGACAGCGCGTTAACACAGCAGCGGCCACACAGACACCAGACTGTGCCTCCCCAGATAAAAACGATGAAACCGATGCCGAATGTAAGTGGAAAAATTATTCCTCAGTCTCACAGGACACGGATGTGGCAGCCGATTGCGGGCTAGATGTCACCGTACCTAGTCCAGGCAGTTTTGATTTAAGTGTGATTTTAGGCCAGTCAGTCAGCGAAGAGCTGGAGCAGTTTGTGTTGACTCTCAAAGAAAAGCCAAACAAGCAGGAGCTATCTCTCGGATCCTTCTCTGACAAACACCACAGAGCTAACGTCCATCGGGCCGTCAGACACCGCTTCCCCTTCCTCATGACAGTCACCATTCAGCCTGAGATCAGGGTGAGGGAAGACCCAGACTACAGAGAGCTCTCCCATCTGGTCACGGAGGACGAAGCAGAGGACTTCTTCAGGTTCATAGACGCCAAAGTGCGAGGTTCATCCTATACGTTCGGACCTGATGACGATAAGGATCACAGGACAACAGTCCACCACTTCCTCAGCCGAAGGTTTGGCAAACTGGTGGAGACTAAGAGCTTCACCGACCAGGGGACGACGGCAATCTCGGTGAGGCTGAGAGAGCAAGGGAGGCCGAAGAAAAGAACAGCAGAGGAACGTAAAGAGGAAGAAGTTTACACTGGTATGGGGATGAGTTGTAACTTTTTAAAGATTGATTATTTTCTCAAATGACACTTAACATGTCAGAACATAGCCCACGGGGACGTCTTTAAATTGCCTTTTTTGTCAAACCCACAGTTCAGAACCCAAAGTTATTCAAAAATACTAAAAACACTAAGAAAACCAGCAAATATTCACATTTAAAAAGCTAAAATTCAGGTTTGTTAAAAAAATGACTTGGCTCTAATTCTATCAGCCTCTGAAGGCATATCAATAGGCATTTTCTTGATGTTTGTAAGATAAGATAATGTATTAATACCACAATTGAATTCAATTGTTACAGCAGCTCAAAAGTCAGAGAAGACAGGAAAATATGTGATTAATGAAAATGAGGCGGATATATATAAAAAAACATCCTGACCAATCATGAAAACACCCTGTGGTGTATATGTGTGTGTGTGTGTGTGTGTGTGTGTGTGTGTGTGTGTGTGTGTGTGTGTGTGTGTGTGTGTGTGTTCAGCTTTCACTCTGCGTAAGGAGAACCTGGAGACTCTGGAGGCCATCAGCTACATGGCAGCCGCTCTCGGGATCCTGCCATCAGATTTCACCTACGCTGGGATCAAGGATAAGAGAGCCATCACCTACCAGTCCATGGTGGTCAAGAAGGTCTCAACTCAAAGGTAGTTCTGGGTGTCTTACAGGGATTTTTGTTTGGGAATCATGTTTCCCTATTCATAAATTAGCGAGACAAACTGCAGCAATCCTAAAATGTTAAAGGGTTGTACTCTTGTTAGATTTTCCTCTGAAACCTTGCACGTATTGCCAAAAATCCCCCAACTGATTTATTTGATGTTATTGATTACCAGGTTGAAAGAGAAGGCGGCTGAGTTCGAGAAGAGAGGGATGCGTCTCTCCCAGATCCGCTCCGTCAGCGAGCCCCTCAGGCTCGGGCGACTGCAGGGGAACCACTTTGACCTGGTGGTCCGCGACCTGAGGCCTCACGGGGCCAGTGACGCACACTCCTCTGGTGCAGACACACACGCTCGCCTGGCACCGCTGGTGAATGAAGCACTGGAGAACGTCAAGGTATATTCAAATTCTCTCCAATTACTTTCATGTTTCTTTTGTGACATCACACTTTGACAAAATGTGATATGCTCAAAACAGTGTATATTGTCACAGACTTGCTGTTACTGTTGTCCTGAAAAATAAATAAATCTTGTCCTAATCTAGATACACACAAAATATAATTTGTGACATGTGAACCACCACAAATTAAAGTCATGTCTCCCTTTCTATGTAGGTGTCACAGTTATTATCTTAATGTCTAAAAAAAAAACTCATAGAGAGAGTCTTGATTTTTTTTTTTTAAGACTTTACAACTTTAAATTTCTGTCTTGAAGGAGTAATAAGGTCATTGATGCAGCCTTTTTGCCTAGCGTATAAGATCAAACAAAACAAAACAAGACAATTTAAGCTTTATCTTAATATTTGAATTTCAATAGTTCCACATGTTGTCTGTGTCGAATGTAAACCTGCATTTACCAAAATAATAATAATACATTTATAATGGAGATTTACATTTACAGGAATAACACATAATTTGTTACTTCCTTTACATTTCTTCTCTTGGAGTAGTGATGGTAAAGCCTTTACAGCTTTAGAATCAGGACAAGGCACCTTCTTTCATTATAATACCAGAGCTATCCTTTAAAATGAGATTCCCTTGTGTTGTCTTGGGGTCAAAATGACCCATCAACACACATACATATACACTCGTACACAGGTCATTTTGACCCCAAGACAACACAAGGGTTAAAGCATAGGTCTACTAACAATCATTTCCTGTGAATATCTTATTCCTGTGTAACATAGAGCTTCACTATATTCAAAACACTACCAATATTGCACTGGCTGATATTTTTCTTCATTACGATGAATGGATGAAATGGTTATTGAAGTTTGTTTTGAACCAATCCCGCTTCCTGCTGTTGTATCCTTACTAAAGCACCACATGTGTATTTATCCGCAGCTGAAAATAGGACACAACAAATGCACTATTTCCTCCCATTTGAGCAGTGGCGGGCCGTCAGGGCCTGCTAAGCCTTCTCTGCTGGCCTAAACAGAATCACAAAGTTTAAATTTAAATTGTGTATGATCTTTTTATAATTTAAAAAAATATATAATTAAACGTTATAGCTGTTTCATTGTTTTTCACAGATGCACTACATGTATTATAATACTTTTTCCATATTAGCTTATTTTCTCATTGCACACCTCCTGTGTTCCTCTGTTGCCTTCAGCCTGCTGCGAGGCCACTGTTTAACAGCGCTCATCCAATCACATTTCACTCCTGTTTCTCTATGGAATTAGAGAGCTGATTAAACTATATGAGAAGGCCTGCTAGCATCTGTTTTGCTGTACGGCCTGCGTGACTATTAATGTGCGCTGTGATTGGTCAGTGTGTCAGTACACACCCTGGAACTGAAGCGCACCCATAAACTGTACAACAGCGTTGCTGAACTTTTTTTTAAGGAGAGCAGATGGACTTTGTCTTTAATGAACAGCATCTGGTAAGTTTCCTGCTTTTTGTGTGTTTTCATCTATGTTGGCGTTGTGTTGATGTGTTTATGGTGCGGTTTTAAGGGGTTGGGCTGGTCAGGTGTGTCAGTCAGGACGCACAACATCGTCGAGGCGAGGTTGGAGGCGTCCGACTGAGAGGTGCTGTAACTGTGTTGCTTAGCGGGGTGTCTGCTGGTGGTTGAAGTGGCTTCGTGGGTCTGTCCCCACACCTCCCTCCATGCTCGTGGCGGTGCCGTGTGGCCCGCCACTGCATTTGAGTAATAATTTGTGAAAACTACAGTGGCCAACAGTTTGAGGAAATTATTGTACCTTTTTTGGGGGGGGTTGGGGGGGGGGGGGGGGGGATTAAATTATATTTTTTGACACAATTTTGAAGATTTTCACCATCAGTAGGATCTCAAGGACTTGGTGTACAGACAGGCCAGGAACAACAGGCAGTCTTTTTATGAGATTTGTTTATAGCCTCATGCTTAGGATGCTTGCTGTTCCCATATAACTCCTTCTGTTCAGTAGTACTTGAAATATGCCAGTGATCTTTCAAATGAGCTACAGTACAAATAGATGGTCATTTGATTTGTTACTCTTTGCAGGCCAGAGGTTTTGTCAACTACTATGGACCACAGAGGTTTGGGAGCGTGAAGAGCGTTCAGTCTGACCGCGTAGGCCTGGCTTTACTCAAAGAGGACATGGTAGGTGCTGTGCGTCTCTTCTTCACTCCAGATGACGGCAATGATCCTCAAAACCACGCTAAGAGACACTTCCTGCAAACAGGTGAGAGCGACCACTTTGGTTTAATTTGTCCTGAAAGTGATGATCGCAATGTTGGGAGTAGTTGTATTACAGCAACTACTCAGTTCTTCTTTATTTCAAATTATTTGCTGAAATCCATCATATTTTGTTTGAAAATCTGTGTTGAGAGCAACTAATGAAGCATATTTCTGAATAATGTTTAGCACATAGGAATTCAACATGCTGCCTCCTTCTTCTCTCCCCTGCTTCTCCATCACCAGATAACGCCAAGGAGTCTTTGGCGCTGATGCCGTTGTCGAAAGCCAGAGAGCGACTGATGCTTCGGGCCCTGAACCGCTACGGTACCGGTCCGGATGGTTGTACCCAAGCTTGGCTCAGCCTGCCCCACAGCATGAGAGTCTTCTACCCACACGCCTACTGTAGCAGGTCAGCTGCAAGAAAAATACTACTTGTTTCCTTCAAACACTTACTGTAGATTATTACTGCCGACTATTGAGCAGCTCCACTGCAGAAATTAGGAGATGAAGACATTTACACTTTGACTTTGATTGTTAAAAAAGGAGCCTCTCATGTATTGTCTCATTACAACTGAGTAAAAAGATGGCATCTGATTTTCAGAAAGGTTTAACCCAGCATCTCCTGCTTTAATCTAGTTCATTCTTTTTCATAACTATGCGGATGTGCTTGTGGTTGCCAGAGTGTGGAACGAGGCGGTGGCACACAGGCTGACCACTCTGGGCCACAGTGCCAGACGAGGAGACCTGGTGTGGATGCAGGACGATACTGGAGAATCCAGCTTGCCTCAGGTAAGAGAGGGGGATTTGTTTTTTGGGAGAGTATCAAAAGAGGATTTAATATCTGAGATGGAACGCACGTATCTTTTTGTTTTGAGTTTTTTGCAACTACACTTGTGAGAACACTTGTCCCCTGATGGAGTAGCTCAAGGATCTTTCAGCAGTAAAGAGGCTTATTAAAGGACACGTTCTTTTTTTCCGGGGATTGTGATTGTGACGTCTTGATCGCTGGGCACTCTCAATGTTCGGACATCTTGTCACATTGTGCAAAAACCACATCCAGGCGACTGATCGTTCCTCCTTTTTGATTTTCCAGATCCATGTGGTGACGGACCAAGACGAAGACGAAGGAGTGTACACACTGGGACATGTATGTAGTTCAGGGAAATCCCTCCACTTTAAATGCTACTATTTCTTTCTACTTGTCTCACTGTTGTGTTTTTGTTAACCTGTCAGGTGTTACTACCAATGCTGGGAAATACTGTGAAATATCCAGAAAATGCCATGGGGACTTGGTTCCAGGAGAGACTGGCCAGAGATGGACTGGAGGACTGTCGCTTCAGAGTCAGCAGCCTCAAACTAAATCTGCCTGGATGCTACCGCCCCCTGCTGGCCTCACCAAGCAATCTCAGCTACCAGCTGCAGAGAGCAGCCTGTGAGGAGGGAGGAGGAGAGGCGATAGGGAACAGCAGTAGAAATAGTGACAGGCAGCTGAATGGCAGTGCAGCAGAAGGGAAGCAGGACTCGCTCACTCTCACCTTAAACTTCGACCTGGACTCCTCCTGCTATGCTACTATCTGCCTCAGAGAGATCATGAAGTGTGACCCCTAGAGGTCACGGGACATTGTTCCTGTTGTATTTCTATATATGTTGCAGGAAAGAATGATTTTTTTTTTCTTGTTTTTAGTTTTGTAACCCATCATTGTGATACATTATTAGTAGCCTTTTGATTTGTTGTTGATGTATTAAGCATACGACTGTGTTTATAAATTGGAAAAATGCATAATGTGCAATTGATAAAAGAACTGAACAAATCTAAATGTTAAACCGTGTAAACAGTGTTAATGTTTTGTGCCATGAATAAAACTTTTAGAAATAATTACACATTCTGCACTTTTATTTTGAAATGCCAAGTTTTTCCAACTCAAAACAATCTCTGTTTGCATCCTCTCCCCATTTGGATTACTCTGCAATTCATCACAGCTAAAGGTTTTACAAATGTGAAAAGGGCTCAATTTCTTTCACCGTTATTTGTAATAATTGGTCAACAAATAACTTGCATGTCTTCCAGTATAACTATGTGCTGAATAAGTAATCCTAATTATCCTTCTATTACTGAGAGAATGATCAGGTGCAGTGTCAGAAAGATACAGACAATCACTTTTCCATTTCAAACAAACATTATAAAATAACTATTAAATGTGGTCCTTTTGGATTTACTACAATCCACTATTAGTTGTATATTTCTCCAGCTGTGACCATTTCCTTTATGCATTGCATTGTGGGACAACGATGTCCATCCATCGGCACTCAAGGATTCACTTGAATTAAACTCATCTGGCAGTTTGAGATACACATAAAGCAAATGCAGTCTGAATCAACAGTCCTGCATCAATAACGTCCAACCTGATAACGGCTATATTGTAGTAGTTGTAGTGTGCACAGTGAGTGCTTTCAGTATACTTAATTCAATAACTTTACATTGTTAACTCATTGCATACTAACAATTAAAAGTAGTTTTTATTACAGAATTGTGATACTTCAGATGGATGCTCATTGTACTTTCCACTCACGACCATTAGATGGAGACAACACACAATCAAAGTTACTCATGTAACAATGTGTGCTCCTAGTCCTTTAAATCTAAATTATGCCCTCTTATTTGTAAACCTGTGAATGTTTTCCACAATATTACCCTCAGCCATGTTTTCATGACTGAGTTCCTACGGTGAGAGAAAAAACGACCTGCACCACATGACTAAAAGGACAATGATGTTGATGAGTATATTACACTGTGGGACCAAATCCATGCTGCCAGTTCATACGATCCACTCTCACAAACATAACAAATATAAAATAAACCGTGCACCAGCAGGAGAGGCATTTCAGAACCAATATAAAATATAATGAAGCATAAAACTCTGCTGTAATTAAGGTCCTGAGGGGCAACATCCGATCTGTATTACAGTTGAGCCAGCTTGCCCTCCTGAGATTAATTTATGCAGTTTTGATGAGAATGTTTAAAGACAGCAGCATATGAATCCTCATGATTAACCCACATATACCTCTGGGCTATTTCTTTAATACTCCTTACTGTAAGCAACGTGGAAAGCGACTATATGGATGTTTTAGTTGGAGGTGGGTTCTGACACGGAGCCTGTCGTCAACCCGCAGCTCTCTTTGATAAAGTGCCTGCCTGTGAGCTCAACCGTCTGCCAAGGAGACACATTAGCAGTAATGAGTTTCTTCGCTATTTGAGGAGTTTTGTTACAAAATGACACACAATCCACCAGAAAGGAGAGTGGATAATTGAAATCCTTGCAGTAACACTTAATGACGGAATATTAAACGCTTCTTGCCATGCAGTAAAACTTTATCTTGACAGAGCTTCTTCACATTTCCTACGCTCATAAAACCATAACGATCTTAGCGTTTTAAATAGTTGTTGCATGTTGCCATTAAATGAAACTTTTTTCGGAGTTGCGTGCTGCATGATTCCCATGTCCCCCCTGACCCAGTAGACATAACGAATGCATCATCAACTGTCAAACTCGCTTAAACTCTATGTTTTGTTCTGTTGGCCAGAACGAATCAGCCAATAATCACAGAGAACCTGATTTACACTGATTTCAACCTATAGATGCCACGTCCACACAGGCTCCTGAAGACTAAATCCCATGTTCCATCCAAAGTATTGAGTCAAACATATAAGTGTATAATTTACTTTTGCACTCAAACCTAAGTATTACTCAGTCAAGAAAAATATATCCTTTAACAAGTGTTATTTTTATTTTTTATTTTCATGATAGTAATCTAAAACAAGTGCAACTATATTATAAACTATAACAAGAACCAATTAGCAATGAAAGCATCCCTCTCTTTGAATAGTAGAGGATCTAATTATTATCCATCTCCTGCCTAAAAATAAGAATGATCCATCGCCAGATATAGACTTTACTGGCACACTTTTGTGATTCTGTACTCATAGAATACACTATATTGTATTGTGCTTGCTTGGCTAAAGCCCAGTGCGGTTACAGTAAAAGTAGAATTGGCCTGATTGGTAGTGAGAACAGGACTTCATCTTGCTTTGCTATGAT
The DNA here is from genome assembly GCF_910589615.1 of Taurulus bubalis. Taxonomy (NCBI): domain Eukaryota; kingdom Metazoa; phylum Chordata; class Actinopteri; order Perciformes; family Cottidae; genus Taurulus; species Taurulus bubalis. The sequence continues at coordinate 8,784,651 of NC_136608.1, read as the reverse complement.
TCCTCTACGCAGACAGAAATGGACGAGTGGCTTTTCCCCATCGTCGGGCTCAATCCTGTTCCAGCCGGCTGTAGATAAATGTTGACCCACTTCAGCGGCAAAAGATGACAACTTTACTACTCGTCTCGCTTGGTTGAAAGGCAGAGCAAAGGCTTGAGAATGAGGGGGAAGTAAAGGGTTATGAAAGACGTGCAGCGTGGATGTAAAGAGATATATTTCTACTCAGAAAGAGAGACCCAGGAGGAGGAGGAGGAGGAGGAGGATGCCAGGGGTTATGAAAGACACAGAGCAGTACGGCTTTCTCTGGCCAAGTTTTTTTTTTGCAGCCCTTTAAAGGCCCTCAAACATATTTTCTAAATCAGCTTCATACTATGAGACATGGGTCCTCCGTGAATACAAAGCTTTCTTCCAAGGTTTGAACAATCTTTGCTTGCCTTGAGAGAAGGTTTTTCTATGCGCTCTTAGAACTGGTTTGAAGTGGACGGGGCACAGTGGTAAAACGCTGATGTCACATACTTCTGTGCACCAATAAGAATAAAATAGTAATGAGCAATATCTGCATCAAAAGCTGAAGTCAGTTGCTTTTGTTTGACACGTTCTTGTTTTCTTGCTTTCTTTTGCCATCGTTGTCAATCTACAGTGATGAAACCAGCTAACCAGATGTCAACATTTAGCTATTCTCCTTTTGTCGAAGGATATTTCCCAAACTTTAACTTTAATTGCAAAAAATAAAGATTTGAAATTTGGATTTGAAAGTTTACGGTGGCTTTTCGGGTGAGAGCCATATACTGTATAAGTATAATGAATAGCTAACTGGTATTGGTCTTGAAAACACCTAAGGAGGAAGAAGATGAAGGCCGGATGGACCATCATGTTCTGATTGGATCAGCCTGTTCTGAGCTCATGGTAATGTAGAAGGTTCACACACACACACACACACACACACACACACACACACACACACACACACACACACACACACACACACACACACACAAAGCTCCTCGTTCACGATTAGACATATAAACATTCCAGCCAACTCTGACCTGCCTGCGCTGTCTGTTCTCCAGCTAGTTCCTTAGCAAGTGGTCGGCCTTGTTTTCAATAGAGGAGATGCAAATACGTGACGTGTGTGAATTTTGAAAATGCATTTGCCTGTGTGTGTTTGTGAGCTTGTCTGTGCCTGCGAAAGACAAAGCAGAAAGCGTGTGTGTGTTTTTTCTGGGACCCTGTCAACCTTGTTGCTGCAGGAGTATTGTCCAGACGTGACAGCCTGTGTACACAAGGTGGCTGAGCACAGTCAAGAGTGGCTGGATGGAAGCATAAGCAACGCTGCTGTTTGTGCAGTATGTGCCTCTTTACTTTTAAGCTGCCGCATTAATGTGACTATCCAGCGTTGTCTTCAGAGCTCCCGACGTTACATTGCAGTCTTTTATTTATGTGATTTATTGAACTGATGTAGTTCCCCTGAGCATTCCAGTTTCCTTGTATTCCGGCTCTCTTTCTCTCTCATTGGCTGTCTGTGTATAGACACATATATAGCTTCAAGAACAAGGTTCAACAAGCTTATAATAATTTGGGAAATGCAATAATGATATGAATGAAGATGAATTTGGCATTGTAATGTACTGCATCATCATTTGGCGTCAAGACAGATCGAAATCAAATCAAATTAAAAGAAAAAAATCAAATGTTAAATGTCAAATCATAACTCATAACCCTTTCTTATTGTTCCTGTCTCTCTCCACTGACCGCAATCGAAGACTAGTAACGTCTTGCTGTGTCCTTATTTGCACAGAAAAACAAATCGGGAGGCAAACTGAGGCAAAATGATATTAATTAATCATTTTCATTCGGAAAACTCCAAGGGGTCCATGACAATGAAATGTCAATGAACGAAAAATAAACCATGCAGGAATAAACTAATTAATGAATGCAATGAACGCACCCGGGTAAGGGTAACTTGGTCATTCCCTATATCGTCTTATTGTTAGTGGGAAGTCTCTTTAAGAATGGCTTTAGTTTCACATTTCCCACACCCCATCTTGTCTGTGAAGCTTCTGACAGTCAGGCTTTCTACTTCAACATGACATGGTGAAAGAACGCTTGTTGTTAAATGACGAGCAACTAACGGCACTGTATCTATATTACGGCGTTATTGGTGAGGATTAGTAGTCTTGCACATATAACCACCTGAACCTGTGTGAAGTTAGCATGTGTTTGTTTGTGTGGGGGCGTGGCCTCAAAGCTCACTTCTGACTGCCAGTGATTTTCTCTGCCACGGCTCCCTGATGGTCTCGTGGCTTATGGAGGACAGAACATTGCAAGCATCAAATATATACCTATACATGTATTATAATGAATATGAGATACATACCTGTATACATCTGTGAATAAAAACATAAATAAATAGATGTGGAAATAACTAAATTAATATCCTGAATAATACACTTCTACCGATAATGAAGCCTGGGCTTTGAGTAGCGATCTGATACCAGTGTTCAATTAATAAGCTGTATGTCTCACTGTGGGGAAGTGACTGAGATCATTATGTTATGTTGACAGCTTGACTTAAACATTGCTTTCATAACTTTATCAAATAAATACATAGATGAAGATGAACTGAATTGTTATTTATTAAAATAATGATAATATAATACCAGATTTGTTAGAAATATGTTTCGGTTTCGCTGCTTATCAAGAAATAAATAACGATAATGATAATTAAATTAGCCACATGTAATGTCTTAAGTGACGTTCTTTGTGTAGGCTCTTGAATTGGATTCTGCTGCTGTGATTATGAAGATTTAAGCCAACAAGGGTGCCATTTTTGGAAGGGAAAAGTCAAAACCAGCTGTTGCATTGCACCACATTGTAACTCATATCAGACCTTACTTTCATGGAAGAATGTATGTAATAAAAACAAAACACAAGTAAAATGCATGCTCTTTTCATCATGAGACAGTGTTATTCAACAGTAAAACCACTAGACCTCTGTGCTGCCCAGCGGCTGCCCCATGTAGTGTACTACTGTCAGTGTCCCACATGTGAGAGGCCTGCATGTGGAAAATACTCTGACCTGATAACTGCAGCTGAGCTATTGACAAGCGGAAAGGGGGAAAAAAACCTGACTGTGTCACATGAGATTGATTAATGGGAAAAGTAAGGCTGCAGTTCTCTGAGCATCACTGGGTCCTGTATATACAGAGCAGTTGGATCCATTGGACAAAAATACATTGTGTGCAAGTCAGGTGAGACAAAATCATATATATATATATATATATATATTGCTCATTGCACGCTCAGTCAGCATTCCCTGCAAAGATCATTGACCATGTGCATTTTTTAAATTTTTAATCCTTAATTTTGGACTGACAAGCAACTGTGGCACAATGGATGTTGCAACCTGGAGAAAAAGTATTATTGGAAACCAAAGGCTGGTAAATTCTATGTCTGACCCCGAATGAAGCACCGATCTGAAACACTTTTCTTTCTGTAATAAAATAAATAAAAAGCTACAAAACATCTGGCTGCTAAAATATAAAAAGAGGCTAATGACTTTTGGATCGGACCTCTCACTGTGTCCAGCTGGTGAAAAAACTTAATTTCCTGCCCTGTTTGTGACCCAACGAACAACCTGACTTTTAACACACTCCAGCACAACACCAATCGTGGTAAACTACTTGCACATGAGCCATAAATGGGTTACTCGCTACAACTGGGAATATTTCTCACACTGTAAAAGTTAAGGGGATGAAAAACTGTTAAACCTCTGCCTGGGTACAGTGAGCACTCTGTGCCAGAGTGGAAGAATCTGTTGACTGGCTGCAAAGCACAGGGAGGTGAAGGAAAGCTCATTATTTTTAATGGCATCCCTCCACTGGTTTTGAGAGAGAGAGAGAGAGAGAGAGAGAGAGAGAGAGAGAGAGAGAGAGAGAGAGAGAGAGAAAGAGCCATGATAATATCTTAGCTAGCTCCAGACTGTAACACTGAGACCTTGTCGAAAATGTGCAAGTATGCCCATGCTGTCAAGCAAAAAACATGGCCTTCCATTGCTTAGTCTAAAAATGAATTTCTATGTATTTATTCATGACTAACACATGACAAAAACTAAAAGTTTTGATGGAAACTCATATACCAACATGTTATTTACACTCAATTGTTTCAATCTTTTGGAAAAATGTACACTTAATTTATTCTGATGAAAGTCTGATGAGAAGTTCAACTCTTAGCTCTCAAGTTGCTTAGCTTAGTTTAGTGAGCATAATGGAGGGAAAAGCCCAGCTAGTTGTAATTAACACGTATCTTGGTTAATTAATCTATACACAAACAGTAATGTAAAGACGACAAGCTGTGGTTTAATGGGCAGTTATGAGCTCCAATTATTTCTTGTCCATGAGCAGTGGCTATATGTGTGAATCCAGCTCTCTAATCGTCACACTCAAAATGTCCTCTTAACATTGCTTCAAACCTGAGGACACCTCCGGGTCTTTGTCTGTCTTCCAAGACAGCGGAGGTGGGGGCGCTTGTGGCTTTGGATGTAGTTGATCTCGGAATGCACGGGACCTCTTTGCTGGCCGGGCTGGCGGTGGTGGAGGGGCTGGCGGTGGTGACCTGGACGCAGGCAGAGGAGGACGTGCTTGCTGCTGCAGAGATGCTGCAGTTGTCCACTGGACCCTGGCAGCTGTGAATCCTCTCTGTAAAAGAAATTACTACAGTACTAAGTTCACTGAAAGAAAGTTTGGTGACGGTTATACACCTGCGTAACGTAAGCTAAATGTGCTATTGCAAAACAAAGTTTTTGTAAATACACTTACCCATCTTCAAATGGATCCCTATTAATTTGTCATATTAATTTTTGACAGCAGCATTGATGGCTGATTGGAAAAGTACATCCATTACCCATTACAGAGCTCTTCACAGCCGGGGAAATGTCGAAGAAGATCAATAAAAAAGGAGTATGGAATAAAATGTTGAAAAGCAATCAATAAGTAAGACTGAACAATAAGGATAACATGAGCAAAAGGTTATATAGCCAGAACGTCTTAGCCAAAAAGTCTTTCAAAAACTAAAATTTACAAACCACAGACCATTATATTCTTAAATTTTTCTGTTTAGGAAGGTAAATGACAAATTCCATCAGGTGTTTCACATCTATGGTACAGAAGAAAAAAATCCCCTTGTTTATTGCAGGCGTATTACGGAGGGTGCAATTAAATAAATTATCATTTATTTATTACACTTTATCTTCGGAACAGTATTTTTCAAAGTTGAATTGTGATCGGATAAAAAAAAGGCAGGGTAGCGTGAAGGATATAGATGTGCAGTTTTCAACTTAATTATAATTAATATTTACAAAAAAACATTTGATCAAACATGTCAGTGGATTTATAGCCTGGCATTATTTTTATTTCTAGGTGAAAGAAATTTCAGCTTTATGTCTTGACCGCTTTTTGCAGTTTCATATTTCCTCCATCACTGAATAAAAGAAGGTATTGCACTCTGTACAATGATTATGTTTCAACATGCATTAAGCACTGTGTCTCAGCTTGTTTCATGGAAAACTGTTATTTAATGCATAATGGGCTTTTTATTTACGAGACCACTGAAACATTAACTGGCAAAATACTGCAAGATGTCGACACAAATTCAAACCAATAATCGCGTTCAGCAATGCTGACACTAAACCGTTAAATTAACGACAACCACAATAATCCATGTTTTGTTTTTAGCTGTAGTGGAGATATATCTACGGGTTGTTGCAGCTGTTGAGGCTGGCCAGCAGCATGACGATGGCAAACACCGGACCTGTGAGAGAGAGAGATTTACAAACAACGTGAAAACAAATGTTATGCTCTAAAAAGAGAGAAAATGCACAATTGTTGACTATAGCTTGACATGTAGATCCTTCTCCCCCACGATTCGATATGTAGCCCAGCAGTCGTACAGGTTCTCCACCACCTCCTGGAGAGAGAAGATGGAGATCTGAGCAGTGCTGAAGGCGAGAGAGATCAGCCATGCTGTGCCAATGGAGAGGTTTCTCCTGAACGAGCCCTTCCAGAAGGAAACCGCATGGTACCGGTTTATGGTCATGGCCACTATCATGCACGTGGAGGCAAACATCCCGACCACCTGCAAATATTTCACGGACCGGCACAGGAAGTCCGTGCCTCGGAACCTGTGCGTAATTTCCATGAGAAACTGCGGTAGGACTTGAAAAAAAGCGACCACAAGATCTGCCAAGCACAGGTGCAGCAGGAACAGATGTTTTTTTGTGTTTCTTTGTGTGCCCAAGAAGAAAAGATTGCCACATGTTGCAAGCACAAAAACCAAACCCCAAATCCCATGGGCAATGATGAGCGCAAAATGTGCTAAGTTATCTGCATCCTGTTATAGATTGCACATCATCTTTTCTTACCACTTCAAGCACACAGATGCTCTGGCCTATTACTGATGTCTGTATTAGACAACAAAGTGCTCATGCTCTGTGAGTATTTCCGGAGCTGTATAGCTGTATAGGTTGCTTGGCAAGCTCAAGGTGATAACAAGACTCTTGGAAGCTACACCTGTGCCCAAAAAACGTTTTGTTTCAAACAGAAAGCATAGCAAATTTCCACATTGCGTCATTTGCGCTAATTTCACTGCTGAACTGAATTTGTCCCAAACAGCCAAATTACTAACTTAACAGACTTAAGATGTTAGCTAGCTAGTGTGCCTTTGTGTGTGTTTGCGTGGCAGCTCAGTCCTTTGCGTCTTTCCATTGACTTTTGTTTGCAAGCAACTCTGAACACAACTACTTTCTAATACTCAACTTTCAACTTTTGCTGTCCTGCATCCTTTCTTTGCCATCAGCCTTTCTCCTTTACATCAATCAGTGTCTCAGTGGTGTACCTAGTTTGGAGGCCGACTACAGTCCTGTAATTACATTGTTGACTAAATCCCAGCTGTGTGTGTGTATTTGGACATGTCGGTGTGTGTGTGTGTGTGTGTGTGTGTGTGTGTGTGTGTGTGTGTGTGTGTGTGTGTGTGTGTGTGTGTGTGTGTGTTCATACACAGATCGGAATGAAAATGGGAGGCAGGCCACTTTTGAGCAGCTGCACCGGTGCGTCAGTTGGGTTCAGTGCCCGAGGAGGAGGAGGAGGAGAGAGAGAGAGAGAGCGCTGTCCTTGTGATGATTGATAGACCAACTTCCTGTCCTGGTAAAGGTTATTTAGGAGCTCTGAGGGACCAACGTTATTTCCTCATGCTCTTAAACATCCCGCTCCAATTTGTCCTCCCCCTCTTCCTCCTTTTCACTTTCTCAGTTCTTCACCCTCCTCTCTATACGAAGCCCCATGCTTCGTTTCCCCTCACTCTTGTCTTTCAAAGGCATGCCAGATATTGTTTACATAGGCTGCATACAGCTGATATCTCCATACACCAAATTATCTACCCAGTATCTCACAAACAGCCATGCTTGGACCATTAGATAATATGTTGAGGAAAGTAAAAGCACTATTTATCAGAGATGTAAGCTAATGGACACATTATAGCCTCCTAAAACTGAATATGGCCAGCTGTTTATCGCTCTCTGCGTCTATACAAACAGTCAGGCATCATGCTTATATGGCATATATCTTGCCTGTGTTTGTCCACTCCCTCTCTTTTTACTCCAGTTTATATCTCTGTTCTCACTTTGTTTCTCTCTCTACATTTTTTGTTCTGCTTCATATCTACTCTGTATTAAAAGCTTAAGGAAATAGAAGATAGAGATATTGGGAAATATGCTTCTTGCCAAGAATTTGATTGACACCATGTGTATGTATGCTAAATATGGAGCTAGAGCCAGGAGATACTTTGCTAAATTCAGCAGTGTTTCATCTACATTCTCTCAGCATAGGGCAACTAAGCTTAACTATTATTTACCCAATAAACCACAGTGCATGTATACCTTTATATGACTGCCAAAGCATTTCATGGGGTTTTAGATAGATGTCATACCTAAGTTAATTTCAGAAAAGGCAGAAAAAAATCTAAACAAGGTTGAGATCAGAAATATATTACAAACACTGAGTCATATATATATTTGTGGTTTTAATCATGGTAATTGAGACGCAAGCATTTCATTACAAGTGCATCAATGTAAAGTTAATTCCACAACGTATAAAGTTCACTTTTGTGAATGGCACATGTCTGTGAAATTCACAAATAGCCTGACCGTGTGGTCACTCCAGAGAAACTGAGCATCACACGGCTGGTCTTTAAACCCAAATGACAGTAACTGCTGGTGAATAGGGCAGAGACAGAGGGAGAGAAGCCAACTAAACAAAGGGGTTGAGAAGCAAGAACAGAAAGTACGGCATGCAACAGTCCAATGTCTAATTAAATTTAGTCCGAGGGGAAATTTGCCAAGAATGGAGCCATTGTTTCGGGGCAACTGGAAAAAACTGACATGCATCTGTGCATGTGGTTCTTTTTAAAACTCTTGTTTTGCAGATGCAAGGGTTTTGGTGCAGTTCGGAGGATAGAAAAAAAGACAAACCATGCATCATAAATGAACATGTAAAGTAGAGTATAAACAACTGCGCACAATAGATGGCACAATATGCAGTTGGATTTGGGATGAAACAGTTCAGGCCACACAGGGAGAGACAGACATGAACTTTCCTTTTTGTAGATGTTCGAAACAATAACGCATAACTACTCTGTAGGTACATAATACACAATCATGCCATGACTGATCCAAAGCACCTCAGCCATAGTCCCTCTGTTATCAGCTTCTTGCCATGATTTGTGTAACTACACAGGTTCAATGGACCGGCATGCACTCCTGTTTTTATTTTCTGACATGGTTCTTCACCTGCATGATTCACTGATTACCAATGGGAATGTCAGATAGACATATGAGAACATCCGTCGCAGCCAATTTACTCCAAATGGATTCATCTCCAACATCAATATTATCAACCTGTCAAAAAAGAAGTCTCATTGGAGGGTGAGTAGAGTACAAAGCGTTTGGTCCTCTTTTGACTCGATGTCTGAGTTAGAGTATAACACTGAAATGGACTTCTATTTGAGGTCAACTTTCTCAACCCTGAGACATGCTCACAATAGCAGGTCACAGAAAATGTTTCTCAAACTGCTTGCAAAATAATCAAAACAAATTGCAAGGATTACTCATGGTCTGGATGAGCTGCCCAGTTAGAGGGCTTTTTGTCCAGTGTTGATACAAACTGAACAGACTTCAGTCCATTTCAATCCCTGCATTTCTCTTGAAGGTCCACAGAGTGAAATGAATAATAAAATATATTCAATTCCATCACCATAGCAAAATATCGTTCGTTGCAGTCGGACCTCCCATCACTTTGGTCCACACATAAATATTGGATGGATTGTCGGGTTATTTGTTACAGCTATACATGATCCTCAGAGCATGAATCCTACTGACTTTGATCATCCCCTACATTTTTACCATGTTTCCCTTATGTTAGTAACAATGGTACACATATTTGCTAAACATCAGCATTTTAGCAATGCCACTGGAAGTATGCTGATGGTAGCATTTAGCTGAAAGCTAAATATGCTGTTCACAAATAACCTAATCCTATTACACCGTGACCATTTGCTTCAGAGCTTAAATGACTAGCTGAATTAGATTTGCGTCTTTCAGTTGGTTCGTATTTTGGAAATAAACCATTTATATACAGTATAGAGAGAGTATAGAGAGAGTATAGAGAGAGAGAGAGAGAGAGAGAGAGAGAGAGAGAGAGAGAGAGAGAGAGAGAGAGAGAGCATCTCTGAATTTAAGCGACAAATGTGAGTGGTTATTGGAGAAACACTATCACACAAAAAATTAAGTGTATCTGTCGTGGAAAAATGTCTGTCCTACCTTTAACTCAAACCATACATCCAATATTTGACACTGGCAACAGACCAGGGTGTGAAATTCATCAGCCTATTTTAGAAGGCTATTGCTTTGTACAGTTGTGTGTATGGCAGTGGAAAAAGCTGCTCATAATTTGCCAGCCATTTCAGGAATGACTCGGGGCTGAAGCTATTGACTCTGACAGCCAGTTTTGTTGTTAAGTCTGCATGATTCATCAAGATAAGGGCTGATTGGCTGTGGACTTATATAAAGCTGATTTTCTACAGGAGTCATCTTCTACATCGAAGAAACTTCATCAGAATCTGTCAGAGCAAATGTCGGAAACATCATTGTGTGGGAATGTCCTCCATTCGAGGAACATTCAAGGCAGATTCTGACATGAATACACTTGGAAATCTGCTGGGGGTTATACTGTATAATACAAGGTGTCCTCACTCCTGTCACATCTGGGATGCTGCATCAACTTATTCCACTTGTTTTCTTGGAGACAGAGGAGAGAAATGACCCTGCATGCGTATTTTTAGGCTTGATGGTAAAAGAAACATTATCTTAACGATATGGCTGATAAGGTTTAGAAAAAGCAAACAGTGTGCTTGTGAGAAATGACGCAACTCATCTCTTTAATTCTGTTTCATTCCTGTACTCTCCTGTGAACAGCACATACGCAGTGGGATTAACAGTGCTGAAGGCCTCATATTGGGACCTAAGGATCACAACATGGATGTGCTGTAGATATAGATATATAGATTGGTCTCACCAAACTCCCTCTGGCTGTCTCTTAACACACATCGTTTCTCTATCATTATATTGTACTCACAACAGATTGTCTTTGTCTCTGTCTCTTTTCCATGCCTCTCCCCTCTTGAATGGGTTTTTAAGAAAGCTAGGCTTCTGTGGTTCAGAGTATTTGAAAGTCAGGCAGACTGGGTTTGAGGTGACATCACACATTTCTAATATGCAACTATAAAGTGGAAAGTATTACTCCCTTAAGACATGAGAGACAACATGTTTGACTTCATGGGTAAATCAATGAGCTAAATTGTCAAATGACCCAACATTACCAGATGACTACATCATAATGGAGGCATGGAGTATGAAGTGATCAGACAATAAATTCAGCAAAATCCTACTATATTTGGAAATCAACTTTGCATTATTTTGAACAGCATGACTGACATTCTCTAATGATAAACATATAACATATACATACAACTGTGCATAAAGCCAACACTTACATCATGGAAAAAAATAAACTGTAGCTGATCGTTGATTTGAACCAAAGGAAATCCCTAACTTAAAGAAAAACACTTACACATATGTCTTAATGGAGTGCTGGGCCATTACAAACATGCCAAAACAGCTTCAGTATATTTTGGCATTGATTCCATTTAAAGTGTGTGACACTGATTTAAATCACCCCAGTGGTGTTCATTTGGGTTGAGGTCTGGGACAGCCAAGAGGGTGTTTCCATTGCAGCCGAATAGGCAGGTTGCAGCACCTGGGCAGCTGTTTCTTCTTTTTAAGGAATTTAAATTGACACGTAGTCCAAGTTCCTACATCTGCACCATAACATAGCACAGTTAGTGCACTGTAAAATATCCCTCCTTTAGCTTCCCATCTGCATTTCTGCGTTGATGGAATCAGAAAGTGTCTCTCTCATGCTCCTGCTGGATTTTCCCTCCCTGTCTCTGCAGGTATGATATCGGATGACACATTCCCACACTCTCGCTTCACACGTGCCCCGCTGCCTCTGTCACAACTGGCCCACATAGATAGGGATGCATGCACCTACGCAGATGATCCACTGTGAGATGTCCTTGTGCACGTGCAAACTGTAAGAGAATACAGCGTTGAAATACTCAAGAAATGAACGTACACTGAGATAAGAGCGGAGACCAGCTCAGGCAGCCGTCCAGATTAAGATGACTATCAGATCCTAGTGGACAGAAAGGCCGAAAAGCTTTTGAGTTTAAGATAATATATAGGAAAATGATTGTGAATGGGATGGGAATATAGAGAAAATAAACGGCAATAGACTGTAATCAGAACAAATTCTTCTTGGCAAGAAAGCAACTAACATTTCTGTAAAGGAAATAACTCTCTTTTAACCCGGACGCTGACGTTTCTGTGATGGACTACATGTCTGATCACACTGCTGTGAGGTCCTTGAGATTTATGAAGTGTCTGTGATGTTCATGCTCCCGTTGTGACTCTCACTGCTTTTACAACACTATCGAGGGACTCATATTCCACATTTTGACAAGAGTAAAGGGTGAGAAACTGGAGTCAAAGTTCAGCAAAGTCACGTGAATGGATTGACCATTTAACAGTCGGAAAGAACGACTTCCCACATTCCTTTGAGGGAAGGTTTTAGTATCTTCTAGTAACTGTGTGTGTGTGTGTGTGTGTGTGTGTGTGTGTGTGTGTGTGTGTGTGTGTGTGTGTGTGTGTGTGTGAGAGAGAGAGAGAGAGAAAATATGCACTAAATCTGTAACTAATCCATTTCCTACATGCATCAGCCTCCCTGCATCTCGATATTACCGGTTTACAACACCACATCCACATGTTCAGCGCCGGTTGGCGAGTAAACAAACACGTGTTTGTGATGTTTATTGTTTCTGGCTTGAGGTTTTACCATCGCGCATATAGTTTCATCATGAAAAGTGCGGTTGAACCAACCCTCAGAGCACAATGCTGATTAAGGACAGATCTGCTTGAAACAATAGAAGATGTAAGAAAAAATGATGTCTGAATGGTTGTTTAAATAACACAAAGGCTTTGTTTTTGTCTGGAATATAAGTAAAGGAGCTGGTTAGGCTGCATGTTACTGATATGTCACTGATTGTACGGTATGGTCCTGAGGCGTGGAATCTGCCAATCTCCGCCAATTTATAAGAAAACATTCCCCATATTAAATATGACATTAGGGATGATGGAAGACAATAATTTCCACATTGTTGGCCATCATACCCTTATTTCACCCAACGGGACTATCCTGAATGCACGCCTCCACCCATGGATCCGACTCAGAGCAGTTCGATGGTGGTCTTCTCAGCTGTTCAACTGCTGTTTAGAAATCAAACTTCATTGAAAACAAATGAAATTATTTCATTCATTAGATATTCAGTCTGAATTTAAGATTAAAATGGAAGGACATTTTGTCAAAGTGGTTGTCCGTGTCACTGGGTGGCTGGTTATTAGTGCCACAGGCCATCACCTTCAGCCTGGATTAAGTCTCCATAAGGAGCCTGAGCAATGTCCCAGACTAAACTCCAAACGACAGGATTTAGTGAAATGTGTCTAAATTAGCGTGTGATAGTGCCTTAATGCCTCTGACTTATTTTGTCCCCTCCTTGGCCATGTGAAAGCTGCAGCCAGCCAATACCAACTGGATCAGGTTAATAGTCACTAATGGATGTTATTGTTGAGTAATAGGAGAGTTCATTGTCGAGCTCTGTCATGTGTTAGAGAATTGGGATGTGCAAAAGCGTATTGCTTTGTACCTGTTTTACACTGTAAAAAACAATTTTTCTTATTGTGAAATTCTTTAAGTATTTAGTTATGATTTCAATTGATTCAAAAGCAATTTCATCTTAACCATGCTTCTTGGCCACTCGAAGGCAACTGAAACAAGCTGGAAGCACAACACTGACACATCATCACCTTTTCAGTGGACGTGTTAGTAAAGAATGACTTGCTTACACACCCGACAGACACGCAGCAACAATAGCATTCATTTGGTGTATTGTCTCTGCCACTTGAAGACTGCATGTCTGATATTCATGCTTCTCTTAGCTCAGTTTGGGTCTCCACCAACCCCTTAGGGCAGGGGTGTCAAACTCATTTTAGTTAAGGGGCCACACACTGCCCATTTTGATCTCAAGTGGGCCGGACCAGTACAATCATAGCATAATAACGCATACATAACGACAACATTTAAGACTACAATAAAGTAGAAACATAAAGACAAAAAATTCAGACATCAGCCCACTGTTTATCTGCCTGGGATCTCCTCTGCAGCTTTGTGACATGTTTTTGACGCCACTTTCATGACGTGATCCATTTTTAATGACTTGCAACACAATGCCTCCTGGTACAAAATATAGTGAAATGTCCAACAACGTCATCCTCCATTTGCAGCTTGTACTTTCTCCCTGAATTTCGTCACAACGCCTGTTTTTCTGCCGATCATTGATGGTGGACCGTCTGTAGCCCCACTGACAGCACGGTTCCAGTCTACTCTGACCCGGTCCACTCCGACCCGGTTCACTCCGACCCGGTCCACTCCGACCCGGTTCACTCCGACCCGGTCCAGTGCTACAATGAGAGCGCTAAAAATATAATTGGCTGTAGTGGTGTCTGTCATCATGGGTATCAACTCAAGGAACTCCTCGGGGACCGCCCAAATCTCATCAACAACAGTTAAGCAATATCTCTAGTAATGTCAGTGCTCCAATCAATTCTAGAATGGAATTTTAGAATTCTAGAATTTCCTTTTTTTTTCTGCAATTTTAGCAATTATCCCCGGGCCGGACTGGACCCCTTGGCGGGCTGGATCCGGCCCGCGGGCCGTTTGTTTGACACCCCTGCTTTAGGGTAATATCTGGCCTTTTAGCTGCTAAATGCTACACTGTATGGGCGCATCCAATTTGTGGCTATTTGGTCCGTGGTTAACATAAATATTGATTATTGCAGCTTCAAGTTTCAGGGGCTTTAGTAAAAAAAAAAGTAAAAGTGTTTCTCAGTAACTCTTCTTAAGAAAAATGGAAAAAGTTTCACAAGTGAAATGTTGTTACCTAAACAAAAGTGTTTTCACATTTAAGGACCAAAAAGCTTTGCACCTATATGTACACATTCAATAAATGTTAAAGAACTGACTGAACTTTTTTTTTACAGTGTAAAGACTGCAGACTTTCTAGCTGAGGCCAAAACATAGCTTTATCTTGCGATCCGACTCCTCAAAGCTTCTGAGCCGGTCTGCTTTAGACTAAACGCTGGTCCATGCCAAAAGGAGATATCCTCCATCTGACAAGAGTGACACCTACACTTGAAAGTACTTTGTGGCATTACAGTAACTGCTAATAGAATTAGTTTACTGTGTAGTTGGAGAGACTTGACATATGGGATGAGGATGGAAGCATCCATCGGTATTTTTCAAATTTCAAGTTAATGTCCTATAAAATTAACAACATATGTGTACATTAACATTCCTGCGAAGGAAATCTTTGTCAAACGATTTTAACATCAGCCTATAAAAAAGGTCCTGCTGGTTTGTCTACTTAAGAACCTCAGTGTGCTTTCATTTTGTGCTCCAATGTGAATCATTTTGAAAGCACAGCTGTCACTTTTTTTTTCGTCTAATGATGGATTTTTTCAAATAATTTTGGAGTACAATGAACAGTCAATGCATTCCATGTGGCTTATCCTGCCCACCTGGGAGGTGGAGTTTAATGAGTAAAGAGTAGTGAAAGTGGCTTTCAAATATTTTAACAACATTTTAATGGAAACACATGCTGACATCCGGGAAATCAGCATAATGTACACTCAGATAGTAAAGGTGAAAGAAAAAAAAAGTGCAGCTGCTTGTGTGCAAAAATTCTCAAATCAAGAGAAGTTTTTTAGAAAAGAAAAAAAACCTCTGCTAATGGTTATTACAGAGTTTGTGTCTGTAGCTCTGTTAAACAAAACTGAAAGCTTACATTTAATCAACAAGCTTAAATTCCCCTTTACCAAATCTCATCGACAACAGACTGAAGCTCGCTGAGCCGAGCCCACAGCCGCCTCTCTCTGCAACCACCCTGTCGCAGTTCCACCGGGGAAAGGAAGAGCGTGTCACAACAGATCAGACGTTTGCTAAAGGCAGAGTCGCACGCTAATGGCAACAATGTGCTTTCTCTCCCTGCAAACGCTTCAGCAGCCGATAGCCATGTGTGCTCCCGGCTAGCTTGGCGCATAACCTGCAATTTTCCAAGGATAACTGGGGAAGTTGTTTTTACGGAGGGGTCAGGAACAAACACAGGGGCGTCATTTCAATGCTGTGAGAAGGTTCAGAAGGAGTTCAAGGGAAGCAGGGCATCATTTTCACAATTAGCCTTGCTATAAGTACTGAGGCCCCTTGGCATGAATGATACTTTTGGTTTTGAACACAGTGTTTATTAGCTCTGTGATGGCTCAATCAGAGCCGGTCTGAACAGTTCCTGTTGTCTAATTTCTGATGTGATATGTGTGTTTGCATGTCTGTATGCATTTAGAGTAGATTTGAGTGTTTGCAGAGAGAGAGAGAGAGTTGCATCTTTAATTAAATAAAACATGGGATGGGCTTCCATCATCTATTTCTTAAATATTTTAGGATGGCAATTTTGGTCTGTCAGATGATCAATCCACTACTTTGGTCCAGATTGAAATAACTTAACAACTATTGAATGGATTACCATGACATTTTGTGACATGTTTCCCAGAAAATGAAACTGAATGAATTTGGTAATACCTCTTACTAATGCTCCAGCACCACCAGCTGGTCACAGTTTTCACTTACCCGGTTTAATGTGTTAACATTTGATATCCATGATTCCCAGATAATGAAAAACAAGAGACACAATTTTCACGTAACTTGGTTGAAGGACGTAGCATGGGCCAAGGAAGCAACCATTACATTTTGGAGCAGATCCAAGAAACAGTACGGATACACGTATTATTGTTCACTTTCGTTATTATTGCCAGATAGGACATTCGGCCTTGCCAGACATATGGGCTCTGCAAGTGCGATTCTAGTTCTAGTTCTGCAATTGCGATTCTAGTTCCCAAATGTTTGCATGCTTTCATAAAACTAAACTAGCAAAAAATGGGAAAGATCAAAGCTTTTAAACATCAGCTTGTGAACATTTTCATGTTACCATGCTGTGCACAAGTACAGCCTCGCAGAGTCACGAGCATGACTGTGGACTCTACGCTGTTTTGCCCGAAGTCAAAGTTTGACTTGAGTTTGAGTTTCAGCTGCTACTTTAACTTTATGTGTCACCCAAAGATGCTTTCTTCTCTTCTTTATTGGCGGGAGGGTGAAAAGGACAGTGAAGACAAGAAAGGAGGAGTAAAGGTGCCTCACTGTCTGTCAGATGTTTTATTCATTTTGTATCTTAAAGCCAGATGGAAGAGGTTTGTTACGCAGCCTGCCATATAAATTCTTGAGACATAGGTTTGGGTTAAGCACAGGGAGAAGAAAGTCAAGGGTTATTAAAGACACTAACCATGCAAAGAGTGTGATATTTTTCTTCTCAGACCGCAGAGGAGACTGAGAGAAAGTGAAACAAAAGACAGTGTGATGCATTTCCTTTGCACATGTGAACTGTCACATACATCTTTGCTACACATACAGATTTACAGTGAAATGTAGGATCTGGACAATACTTTTCACACTTCCGTAAAGGTGTTTGTCCAAATGGAGAAAACAAACCATAAGGGAGGTTGGAAAAGTGCTAAGGGGAGGCCAAGAGGTTTCAGGGTGCTCAGACAGGAAGGGGAGGTTAGGGCAGGGAAGGTAGACAAGGGTGAGAAAGGGGAGACAGAGAGGAGACGAATTTGAAGTGGATGGGAGGTGGAGAGGAGAATGAGGGGGGTGCCCCAAAGTGTCTGGGACAGATTATCCTTGGAAGGCAATCAATCTTCCCTGGGATTTTGGCCGACTGCAGGGGGGCAAACGCACGCACACACATACATGCACACATTGAGAGATCACCCCTCTTAACCTCGTCTGTCTCTCTTTTTAATCTCTCCATCTCTCCTTCCACCTTCCTTCTCCCTGAACGATCGCTCCCTCTCTTTATACACTTAAAGTTTAAAGTCAATTGTGGATAATAGTGTTGTTTCTCAAGGTGTGCGTGAACCTGGGGTCCCCTCAGACATATGGCTGCAATTTCTGAAATACAGGGGAACGAGCACCACAGAGAGGGAGAGAGAGAGACGGACAATGTGTTGGGGGAGGAGGGGTTCTGTTTCGGGGGAACATGAGGGTGCATTTAGCCGTGTGGAGAATCGCAGGATCCACGTGAGCGCTGGAAAATAAAGACTGAATAAAGTCTGATTTGCAGATGGTCGAAACACAGTCCTGTATTGTGTCAACGGCTCGAGTCGGGCCTTTTCTTTTCAGCGTGCCTCATTGCCCACTTTAAAAACACTCCTCTCACAATATTCGTCCATCTCTCCTTGGCAGCTTCTTGCCTGCATAATAAGCTGCATATCAGAGGAACATCGGTGATTCCATTAAGTCCATCTACTTAGTATGGATGCCATGATGACATGCTGGGGAGCAAGAATCAATCTGCGCAGCAGCAGCAGGTAAGACATGGTCGGACATGCAGACAAAATATGCTGAGAGAGAAAAAAAAAGGATCTAATTAGTTTGCCATGTCAAATGGTGGGACAAATCATCTCAAGGTGATAGTAAATGCAATTTGTTTTTGATGACTGCCACACTATGAGATTATGCAAATTCAATGTACGGACGTGAGTGAAATGTTAAAACTTCCTCCTGAACACATATAGGGTTGGATGAGCTCAAAGTTTATCATCAAGCCTATTTAAGGGTTGGTTCTCTTGGCTCCAGGGTAATCAGGAAGTGTTTGTTGTGCCTTCATATAGGAAAATAGTCGGAGACGTACTGGTTTAAGCTTTTCAAATGAGAGTATTTCCTGCTTTCTGACTCTGACTATGATAGTAAAGTTAATATATTTTGGGCTTTGGAAAATTAGGCAATTTAAATACATCACGTTGGCCTTCGGAAATTGTGATTGACATTTCCTTGTTTTCATTTATTACCATTTTTAGACATTTTATAGACTAAATGAATCACAAGACATTACCACACAAGAAGTAAAATGTGTGCACTTATACTGAGGGTTGGCTTGCAAGATAGTATTATTATAACTCAAACGGATCAAATGGATCAAACTGGACAGCACAAAATCTTTTTTCCAGAGGATCTTTTTCATTCACTCATTTTTGACAGAACAATAACTCTTACATCTTTACATCTTTACATCTTTATTTGAATGATGATATTCTGGTGGAAGAGTTTCATGCATTGCATTTCAGAACTTCACTATTTCAAGATTCCCCTCTGTGAAGAAAGGACTCCTTGTTGAAAAACCAGCCACACTGCGATAAATTGGTGCCATGGATTTTGAGTTAAAAGCCAAATCCCAGGATTAAATATCTCTCTTTTTGCTGTGTCAGGGTGATTGATTCCTAAAGAGGTAGATAGCCTTTGGCAGAATGTGGAGCGTGACAACCCCTGTCTGTGTTCACCTCCAAGTCATGTGTTTTTAAGAGATGGGATGGGATGATGGCAAATTTAGTAAAAGAAGGTAAAGAAACTTTCACGAAGCGTAAAAGGAGGCCATGAAAAAGACAGCATGCTTTTTTTTGGAGAAGGCCTGTCCTTGGCTTCCTGCTTGTTTCCAGCGGTGAGATCATTGTGAGCATCCATCGTCTTAGTTTTTTTTCTCGTTTCTTGTCTCTTCCTGCTCTCTTCTGCAAGAACACATACACACACACACATGGGCATACACACACAGATGCAATCACCCTGTCTGTTCAGCTGCCAAGGCTAAGTGCCCTGAATCTGCTAGATCTCTATCAAATTTGCAGACCAACAGAGAGCAATTTCTCAGTGTGATTGCACATGCATGTGCATGAGCGTGTGTGTGTGTGTGTGTCTCCTCGTTGTGTATCTTTGTATATGTGTGTGTGTGTGTGTGTGTGTGTGTGTGTGTGTGTGTGTGTGTGTGTGTGTGTCTGTTGATTCTCAGTCTGTGTACACCAAACTCGGACCTCTGCCACAGCATTTGTTAGCATTTCTTTGTGCTCAGCTTTAAGACAAACATCTCTTGGCAGATCACATCACATGTTATCCCTCTCTCTTTAACACACACACACGCTGCGGTCTGCTGTCCTTGATTGATAAGATGTCTACTGAGAGGTCTATCTGATCATTTCAACATGGTTGTGTTGACTGTGGCTTTGCTCAACTTAACTCTCTCTTCTTTTCTTCCTCATCTGTTTTTCTGTCTTTTCTTTTCTTCTGCATCACTTTCACTTAACTTTTCCAGCATTTCTGGTGTGTATCAATTGAGCAAAACAGAGACGTACTGTAGATTGGTACTTATCCCACTGTCATCTATAACAATACTAGCTTGGTTATCCCAGGGAAACAGGAATATTTCTTCAATGTGCGTTCAGCTCTCTGGCTGGTCGCAAAGGTGGCCATCTGAGAAATGAAGCTCTCTCAATTGTTGCTCTCACTGGATAAAAGCATCAGGGAGATGCCTAAGATGTAAATATTTAGACAGAGAATACAAATTGGAAATGGACTGCGCAGGGCCTAATGAAAAACCTGGCAGGAGTTCACTAGACTCCTTGTGAACTCACGAGTGAACTTCACAAACATTGATATGATTTAAAATATTGGTTTTGCAATCGTTTTATGATGAACAAAAAGTCGGTTAGACTCGTAGACTGTATAAAAGAATTGGACGTAGTCACTGTGACATCACACTTTGGTTTTTGGACTGCTGTTTTTAAGCCTTGATTTGGGAATTATGGCTGTTGCCATTGGCTTTCTGCAACCAGAAGTGACACAAGAGGTTAAGAGACCATACACTCATGTTTGCAATGTTTACTGAGGTAATAAATCAAGTGAGATTTAGGATCATTTTCTCATAGACTTATATCCAGTCAGACTTCTTTTTTGCCACAAAAGAAGTCGCCCCCTGCTGGCTATTAGTAAGAATGTAGATTTAAGGCACTTCCGGATATCTTAACTTGTCATACCGGTGGTGGCGGACTGGTTAGACCTCAAGAATACTGAATTTTAAAAGCCCCCTCTTTGTTGTAGTATCAAAAATGACGGCCCAGGCAAGCAACCTGCGAACAGTTGGGGATTTGGTGACTTGCTCAAGGGCAAATCGGCGGTGCCGAGGAGGCTAACTGGCCCTTCTCCAGCTGCTAGTCCTCACTCTGCACTTGGTCGGGACGTGTCCCTGCGACTCGTCTGGTTCTTAAGCCAACCTCTGCATGGCGCTCCCTATTTGTCTGACCCTGTCCGTCTGCTTGTCAGTACAGTTGTTTACCGCTGCCTTTCATTTTCTTTCTTTAACCCATTTCTGTCCGTGAGCATGCCTGTAGAAACGTTCCACACATCAGACCGAAGGAGACTGGTTTTGGCTCGTCTGTCTGTCAGAGACTTTCCTGGGCAGCTGCTTGGGGTGTTGTTTAAAGTGGGACTCTTGGCGATGCTGTGAATCATATGTTGCTGCCTTGATAGATGTTTGAGGAATGCCCCAAGGCTATTTCAGTCTCCCCTTCTCCAGGCCTTTCACCATCTCCCCCACTCTTTTCTTTTCTCTTCTTCTGGAGCTCCCATAGTGATATAATGACGATCCCTCTAATGTGACTTCCTCTTCCTCTTTCATCAATCTAAACTCATTCCACTATGAAAGACAGACAGGAGGGATCTCCGTGAAAGAGGTCTACGTGTGTATATTTGTGAGTGTATATGAACGTGTATCCGGGTGAACCAGAAAAGAATTTCTTACCACTGTCATAAATCAGCCTTGAGGCGAGACACTGCATATTATTTCAGTGGCAGAAACAATAACTTTGGAGCCGCATGATGGTGTTTTAATAGCGTTTGATAGATGGCGAAGTAATTGTTGATGCTGTTATTGATTATGAGAAATTAAAATGTTTAACTTTCTCAGCAACATAGACAAGCTTTTAGCAATAAATAAGGAAATAATTGCGTGTTGTACTTGGTGTGTACATGTAGAGTATTTGTTCTTGTATTTCACTAATTCATAGGAAACAAATGCATGAATGCAAAGACACAAACGGGTTTACTAAATATAATTGGTGCGTGAATTGCAAATACATGTATACACATGTGCTGTGGCCATGTTTATGCAGAATGGGCAAAACATTTTTTCAAGGGCACTTGAAAAAAAAGATGAAAAACAACATTTTTGAAATGTCTCTAATCTGGTGTCATTGAGGGATTTTTTAACTTCTGCCAGATGAAAAGTACAATCAGTATCTTCGTCGGTGGAGTAGTTCGGTAAAGAGAGTACGACGCATGTCTATGTTGCCTTCTTCCCACGATAGTTCCTTTCCTTTGAATCGATAAAGCAACGTGGAAACACTACATTACAAATGGTTTAAAGGAATGCTACTGATGTGAAAAGCATTACGGTAAGTAATTTGTCATGCAGTGGAAAAAGAGATGGGCAATTAGGAAATATGCAATATTGGACAAGGCCATGAAGGCAGTGCTGAATGAGTAAAACATTTTCTTGGTCTCATCTAAATGTCATTGTGGCTTCAGCCACAGTTTGTCATTCCCTTGTAGTTTGTATAGTGCCCCTCGGACTTTATATATTGTCCCTTTTTCCACTTCTTTTATCTTTTGTCTTCTCTTCTTCCCTCATGACTTTCTCATAAGCCTTTTAATATAGCTCTCTGCATATATATACAGTATATATGACTTTTTTATCATCTTGTATCTTTTACTTTCCTCCCTCTCTTGTTTCTTCGGTGATCCAGATATTACCTTTCTGTCCCCTCTCATATTAATGTGGTTCTAAAATGTGTATTAACTGAATGCATGAGGCCTATATGCACCTCATCAGATGGGAGCTGAACTCTTACGTAAGTATTATGAGCTGCATATGAATGAATCCAAGATCAACATAACTGATGAACAGCTCCACAGGGTCTACGGTTAGTTCTGGGTCTTCGTATTGGGTGGCCTTGATCACCATGAGAAACAAAACCCATATGAAATACCTTTTGTGTCCATGTTTCAGCCATGTTTCTTCTATGTCATACCAATACAGATCATCTTGCTCTGGTGTTGTAACTCCATCGGTCTCCGTCTCTCATTAGGCACTCAGGCCGACCCTTGACCTCAGTCTGCTGACCTGCTCCAGGGGTTGTGTGTCTGGGGTGTAACAGTGAGCCGACAAGCACACAGAGAGTGAGATAGTGATCATTTGAAGTGTCGAGAGGAGGGATTGGTTGGTCTGCATTTTTGTGTGTAGGTGATGGGGAGCATGCGTTCCTGGAAACATTGAGAATGCTGTCACTAAAACCACCCAAAACTACTTTTTCAACTACATTTTTCTGTGATAGATAGATTTTCAGTGTGTGTGTGTGTGTGTGTGTGTGTGTGTGTGTGTGTGTGTGTGTGTGTGTGTGTGTGTGTGTGTACGTGTCTGGTGTCCCTGTACCTCAAGGTCCGATAATCCACTTGTCAACTGACCGTAAACCCGAGAGTGTGTGGTCGCCGTGACGGCTGCTACGTCTGCGTGTGTGATGTGTGACATTCCTGCCATACCAGACGATCACGCAGACTAGGAGAGAGAGAGAGAGAGAGAGAGAGAGAGAAACAGAGGTAAAAGGAGAAAAAAGGAGGGAGAGAGGAATCAGCCTGTTATCTACTTGAAAGTCAGCAGTGTGAATCTCTGTAAAACGTTCAAATGTTAAAATATGCAAAAAAGGAAACATGTCATATACCATAGGTATTGACATCAAAACCAGAGAGAGAGAGAGAGAGAGAGAGAGAGAGAGAGAGAGAGAGAGAGAGAGAGAGATTCAAAGAGGTGATATTGAAACAAATTATTTAAAGATAAAGCAGTGAAGGATTAAATTAGGTTTTTCAAGTGTTGCCATTTTGCTCTCTATTTAACACCACAAGTGAATCTGCTCTGCAGCAGTTTATTTGGTTGCTCTCTAATTTTCAACTAAATTCCTCCACTCTCTTTTCCCTGAGCCCTCTGTGCTCTTCAAAGCTTGCGGGATATTTGTCGTTAAGCCTCTCAACATGGCCAAAGAGCATCTTAAAACAATTATGGGCCTCAGCGTCATTAAAAACCAAAACTATGTTTGAATGGACAAATGAGCGTAGCACCATTTAAAGGTGTTGCTAGGGAACTGATTGATAGGGATAATGTTACTGGAGGATCAGAGGAAACACATTTCGTCATATAATTCCTGTTTTGTAACTTAAACCAGAAACACAACCACACACACACACACACACACACACACACACACACACACACACACACACACACACACACACACACACACACACACACACACACACACTCAGATGTATGACCTCCTCCAACAAAACAGAGACACATGGTAGTGCATACGTGTGGATGGGAAGATGAATGGTGAAGCTATAAAACAACACAGAGAAAGAACAGCTGACATTGCATATATATGAGCTAGCCCTGCTACATGCCCACTGCCATGTTGCATGAATCCGATGGTGTTATTCTGTCGCGTGACTATAGTTCTTTATAAGCCTGCAATGCTCATGGTTCGGTGTTAATTTTTTCCCGGCTCAATTGTTCCCATTTCCGGTGTGTCTTGGCCTTCGTTGATGCATTCGATGAGCAACAAAATATAACTTGAGTTTTTATGAATCATGCAGGGTGGCAAACTGTCACATTTCAACTTTTATGAGCCGGCATGTGAGTGTCCTCACCAGCAGTGTCGTCCTCCTTCCTCCGTGAAAATATCTCTTTATTGATTCAGTGTGCTCTCAGGTATCCAGCTCACTTTTATTGCTCTGCCTTATAAAAACCACATCCTTCTCCCATTGCATGGATAACCTAATAAATCAGTGCAATAAAAAGTTCACTGTCTTCATTCTGAAATTTCCCACTTTTCTTTAGTTTTCCCCCCTCCTCTCTAGCTCTAAATAATCTTGTCTTTATCATCATCAGGCCAAAGAGTTCTCCAATGGGCCTTTCCACACTTACTCAGAAAACCAGCAGGAGGTCTGGGCCGATGTGAAAAGCATTTTCACAACTCTTTCCTGCAAGCTATGACTCTTAAAAAATCACATAGATGTTGTTCATCCAAATGTGTCCTTATTCAATTATGTGTTACAATAAGAAGGGGATTGGAGCCAAAATCCTATGGTGGGACGAAACCTTGTGATACTACGATGGGAAGTTCTATGCTATGCTACATTCTCCCCTCTTTTCTCAAGGAAAAGAAAGCCTTCTTGGTCGTTCTTGACAGTCCATACACTTATCACAGAGAACATACAAATGTAAGTGTATGACATGATGACTCACACTTCCCACAATCATCTGTCTAAAAAAAGAGGTCCCTCGTGGACACAAGGCCGAGCTCCATGTTCACACTGCAAGCAACACCAGCAGCGAGTCATCGGAAGTCCATTCACTTCATCTGATGAGTGACGAGGGGAACTCAGGCAATGTGTGAATGATTAACAACTTTCTATGAAAAAAAATTAACAAACTGAACTTCTTGTGATAATCATCCATCAGAAACCAATCAGATTTTCAAAAGCGTTGGTTTGCTTTTTGGTGTGATTTTGTTTCCGGCGCGTCACTTTTTTCATGAGAAAAAAGATGAAAGGTTTATTTCAGCCATTAGAGAGTTTAGTTCTCTCATCATTATGATGAAAATGTGATCTATACACTAGTTTTTGTTTCTGTTAGAATGTTACCCTATAGACCAGTCAAGTATTTTGTATTAATATCATTATTTCTACTCTGGGCGATATGTCCAAAATCTTGTGTAAATAAAATACTTAACAAATGAAAATTATTGAATATTTTATTTTATTAAGAACTTTAGTGCAGATGAAGGAACAGTTTTAAGTGAAATTATAAAGAAAAAATAAATAAATATGTATATATATATATATATATATATATATATATATATATATATATATATATATATATTATATTCATTTAGACAACATGTTAAATCACTACTTTGTATTTATTTTACTATAGCCTACAAAACAGCTGCTTGCGGTTATTGTTATCTTGAATTACTAAAGTCTTAAACTGTACATGTTCTGCACTGTATACATAGCGTAAAGTTAAAGGTTTAGCTTATCTGGAAGGCCGACCTCCTCAGGCATTTCGGAGTCAGTGTGAGTGATTTAATGTCCACAGTGGTGAGAAAAATGCCTGCCAGAGAGATAGCATCAGCCCTACCTGCAGACCTATTAGAGCCCATCCCACTCCATTAGTCCATTATCTCTCTGTCTCTCAGTCTCTCTTTCTCAAAGTTTTCTCTCTTTCTTTCCTTCCTCCTGCATCCCAAGTATCAAACCAGACATTTTTCTCTCGGGCAATTATTCAGACGACTGCAGGGTCAAACTGGTCCTTCTGCCCACGGCTACATTTCATCGCCTGCGAATGAGTGATGAGCTCTCAAGTGTAATCACAATCCTGCACAGATACCATATTTCCCATTTAGCTTCCACTTCTAGGTTGCTCCAAAATTTTGCATGAGGCATGTCTGACCTTTTTCAGAATTTGGCAACATCTTCAGTGACTCATACAATTTGCTGCTAATAATTAATTTTTAGGGAGTTCATAGCGATGAGTTGCTGTCATGTGAAAACTGCAAGGTCTGTGACTTGCTTTTTCAAACTTTATCAAACTGAACATGTATTTAGACATTTAGGGCAAACTTACTTTCTTAAGATATACTATTTTGACAAGACAGTACAGTTACACTGACCTGGGTGAGGTCAGTGTAGCTGTAGCTAGCCTGTAATAAACTGGAAAGAGTGTTGCTGGACATCTCCTATCACCAAATCAAAGAGATAATGGCTACATTAGCAGCATCCCAGAGACAGAGAGAGGAGACATAGTGCTGCATTTGGATAGAATGTGGCACCGATCCAGATAAGGAGATGCTCTGGATAAGCTACAAAAAGAGCTAAAGCTAAGCACTAATCATACATACTTTATCTTTCCCCCCTTTCTTTCCCACACTGCACCACTCATTTCTCTGCCCCATTTTTCCCATTCTGCTTCAGTCTCCTTTCTCTTGCCCTCTCCCTCCACCTTCAGCCTTTTTTGACCTCCTTCATGTCTTGTGTCTTTCTCCCACTCTCAGTCAAGTTGAAAAAGAGCCAGGAAATGCCGTGTGACACCCCGATTCACAGTGTAAATCCAACTGTTCAAGGTTTAACCGCCCTGCATGCGGGTATGTGAGATATATATCCCCGTGTTGGCCCACACTGCTGGCTGACCCCGCCATGACACTGTAATGCAAAGCTAAGGTACACCAACTAATGGCTGCCTGCACATGCACACCCACTCACAACACACGCTCACAGTTGAATAATAAGGTACTACGGTGTGTGAAATTTCTTGTGATAAGACGAAGACATGGTGGCACGACTACTTCTCCCATCTTCTCTCTGTCTATCTTAGGTTCTTATCTGTTTTTTAATTGTCTGTCTTTTTCATCCCCCACATGCAACTCTGAGGTCAGCGTTTGGCATGCAGTGCCTGATCGGTCACCTTGGGCTAATCGTGTGTGTATGGACATGTGGAAGTACATGAACTTGTGTGTCTGTGCCCACAGCTGGAGTCTGCACATTTTGTTGGGGGAAAACATTAGTAAATCCTAGCTAAGCAGACCACATCCTCTTCAATCTAAAGCCCTGCAGGTAATGAGACAGTGGGGTGTTACCTCTTAAAGGGGCAGCAGGAGATGACATGGGCAAGTTAGACGTATTGCCAAACATCCCTTTCTATTAAAGAGTTTTCTGCTGTACAGGAGGAATTATTATGCTACTCATTGCAGTGTATTAACGTGTGGCTCTCTTCCAGTTCATTAACCTGTCTATTAACCTGGGCAAAAGTCTTTTACCTTCACCATTTTACTATGTGCTTCATGAGAATGTCCCCAGCTGAGAGTATGTAATGAGGAACAGAGTTATGTGCATTATTTTAAATGGAGCATTATGACCTGTCATCAAAATAACTGCACACCCTCACCTCTGTACTCAAATGTGTGTTCAGCAGCAGAAACAAGATCCTGAGTGAAACAAGAATGGATGTACTAAATGTGTTGGCAATCAATGAAGATAGAAATTTCACTGGATAAGTGAAAACCTTGACTTTCTAAATAAAAAGGCATGAGATCAATCAAGTCATTAGGAAGACATCCTCTTGGCAATGTAATTATGGGCAGACATTTTATAAAAAAAAGAGGAAAAGACATCAAGGAGGTCAATAGGATTCATCATCTTGGGGCCATGAATGTCTGCACAAGATTCATGCCATGCAATAGTTGTTGACCAAAATTGGTGAACAATAAACAGACAACATTGTTCACATTCTCAACACAATACATCACGTCAACTCACCCTGAGACAACATAGGTCCGTGCATTGGAAAGTAAAACAAATGTGCATTGTCCCAAAACTCTAAAAACAAACGCATCCTCTTCCAGAGTAAAAAAAAAAAACATCAATACACATGTCCTTCAGATAATGTATGGTAGCATGCCATTTTGTTTCAGAGAGGGGATGTTGTGACCACATCCTCTCCACAGTATAAGCCTGTGTTAAATCCCCTCGGTTTGACTTTACTCCTCATTGCTGTTTGTCTTTAGCTTAGTGGTATAACACTTTGTCCACATCCTGTCTTCGAAGCTGCGAGGGAAAAAGAAAAATATGGCATGAATATGCTGTTCAGTTCACATACATGTATGTTGGAGCCCCATACTGTCCATCTTAACACCTTTTGGGTGAGTGCCAGGGAACTGCCAAACCTTCACCTTCTAACACATGCACAACATTCAACCCCTGCTCTAGTGCCAAGTTCCTCATATGGAAAAACACACTAATTATTGGCGTTTACAGCACAGCGTGATGCAAGTATCCCATTGTGACTGACATTCTACATAAATATACCATATGCAGCAAACTCATTTTATTTAAATTGAGGAAATGCAACTTTATAACTCCGCTGACAAACATTTACTCTCATGGCAGTGAAAACAGGACTGTAAGTCTGAATGCTGGAGGTAAAAACTTGTTGAGATGAGTATTTTTCAGGGGGGAAAGAGATGCCAACTGAGGACAAGGCAGCGGGGAGGAGAGCAGCGCAGAGGAGGGCTGGCTGTTAGCAGACATAATGGGAACCAGGCCTGGTGGTAGAGAGGTAATTAAACTCCACAGCACAATGGCGTCACCACTCATAAACTCTTCAAGAGACGTTTTTACCTCTGAGCTATTGCTTCTTTTCCTATTGACTGCCATGTATCCAAGATCTGTAAAACGTTGCATTGAATTAGGTGATGGATTCGGCTTAATATCATTAATTGTCGTGTGGAAACATAAGCATAATGCTCACTAAGTCCCTGGATAATGATTAATTTTCAGGTACTCCACTTTTACCGTTGTTTTTTGATTTTCATTCCCTAGTTTCCTTACATCCTCATATGGAAATGATAGCATATTTAACTTAAATCTTTACATTACGTATTACAACGTAACATAGTGAAAGACACTGACAAACTTCATGACAAACAATCTGTGTTTGCTTAAGAATATTTTAGATTGTTCAGAACCAACTTTTTGCCAACAAACTTTCTGCCAACAAGGGACTTTATAAATACTTTGTCTGGCTCCGGGTAAATTGGAAAATTAGTAACATTCAACAATGACCAAACTCATGGATGCTGTTTTCTATGTCTCTGCTTGCAATTTACTTGTGAAAGAAGACTGTTAAAGGTTGTGATTAGTCAAGTTCAGCCCAATTAGTCTAGTCTAGTCTAGTTATGTAGCATGTATGTATGTAGCAAAAAAGTGGTGCTATGCTCAGAGATAAATAATCATGTGTGTTTGATACTATAAACAATTCTAAACGTTGTTGATGTTTAGACTATTTTATTGAAGCTGCACTAAGCTACATGCGCATCTCTTTCAACATAACAACTTTCAAGAGGTGATTCTGTTGGTACAGCTTGGTCTAGAAATGTTTAGAATGAGAATCAGAAATCGTTTATTGCCAGGAATGTTTACACAAACAAGGAATTTTGCTAGGCGGAAGGTGCATACATTAGACATGAAATGTTAGACGAGACAAGCAACAATCAACAGTCAACGACAACAACAGTGCAATGATATTTAAATCAAGTTTAAGATGCAGCTTTAATGTCATTTGTTTCAAAGTGTAATTGATTTGTTTTACATCATACTGTCAAGGTGTGGGAAAAAGTAAATTTTGTAATGGACAGTAAAGTTTTATTGTATTGTAAATACACATATCTGCAGTGGCACTTAATGTGTGTACACAGGGAGTGGTTTGAATAAATGGGATGTCATTTCTTCCAAATTATTGACTTTCTAAATGTGCAATGTGTATCTTAGGTAGACCAGCCGTCTTTGAGGAAGGTGTACCTTGGTACCTCTCTTTGGAAGTGGTGCTTAATTCCATATAATCCATTAATTGGACGAAGCTGAGCTAAGCATACTCAACATATTTTCATACACGCAGAGACATTTTACAGCATCAAATTTGCTTTATTAGCAACTGAAGAAAACTTTCCCCTCATGTAAATTTGCTTTCTTAAATGATTAACATGCTTTGGTTAAACCTTATCTCTTGCACTCTCCTCCCAATCACTCAAACTGATACAGTCGAAGTGAGGGCACACCTTCGCACCCCGAGGCTCCGTGTGTGCATGTATGTAAGCCAATCACCCTGAGGAGGGTGTCATAGTTCAGGGGGCATCAGAGGGGTGCAGGTCACGACCTGCCATGTCGCGCTCTAATTGTGATTGTCATGTTGATGGAGAGGAAAGAGACTGGAAAATTAGCAAGCTAACATAAATTTTAATGATAGGTACTGAGCCATGGAATTGTGTGTCGGAGAGTTTGTGTGGAAGTGTGTGTTTATGTGGGTGTGAGTGACAGAGAGAGAGAGAGAGAAAGAGAGAGAGAGAGAGAGAGAGAGAGAGAGAGAGAGAGAGAGTTTGTGTGTGTAGAAAAGGAGTAGAGCGAGTTATTTTGTCCCGGGGCAAACGGAAACCATTGTTTGAGCCACAGCTCTTGTCTCATAAGTGTTTGCGCTTATGGAAATGCTGTGGTTATGGAGTCATCGAACAAGAACGTAGTGTTACACTCACAGAAACAAAGTGAGGAGAGGAGAGAGAGCAGATGGAGGGAAGAAGAGAGCAAAGGAGAGAGCGGTAGAGCTGCAGAGACGATATGAGAAAAGGACATAATGAGACACAGAAAAACAAAGAGCCGGAAAGAATTTGCATGCAAACCAGAGACGGAAATAAAATAAATTGCATGAGAGAGAAAAACAGACAATGAGAGACAGATACAAAAAGAGGAAAAACAGAGAGAGAAAGAATACATTCAGTGAAGAGATGGAAAAAAAATGGAAAAGAATTGAGAGGGGACAAGAGAGAGGTGATTCCTCCCATGCCAGTCATTTTTTTTCTGTGATCTTTCTTTTCCAACCTCGGGCTGTACATATCCTCAGGCCAGCCCGACGTTGGAATTTACAGTCCGGTCGGCCTGCCTGCTAATAAAACACATGTGGACTTGTAGAGGAATGGGGAGGGCCGGGGTCCTGAGAACAGCCTCCCTCTGTATCCAAGTTACTTAAAGCACACGCATACATGCACAGGAACAAAATCATTCAAATCTACGTATATATCTGCTAATGCTAATACAAACACATTCACATGCTAGTGAACATGTTCACTGCACATTCAGTTAGTCATTCTGCTTCTACGATACAGTAACGCTTTGGGCTTAATACTAATGTAAGCATGCTAACATGCCGATGCTACCATGTGCACCATCTTTTCTTTAGCATGCTAGCATTCTAACATTTGTTAATTAGCACTGAACACAAAGTACAGCTGTCATTAGTTGTGTGACACAATTTGGGGAGCAGTGGACATTTTGACCTTGTGTCGGCACTGAATTAAACGTGAAGGGATCACACGTCTTTAGGATTCATCGTCTAGGGTGCATGACTGTCTGTGCAGAATTTCATGGCAATCCATCTAATGGTTTTTGAGATATTTCAGTCTCAACAAAAGTGGTGGAATGACTGACCAACATTGACAGCCCTAAGCCACGAGTGTGACTAATAAATATGAAGGAAAGAATATGTCAAACAAAAGAAAAAGATATTCAAAATACAATATGTAATAGAGCCCTTTAAATGATCTCCTTGCCAGCCATTGATAACCATTTCTAAACACACAAAAGCTCTGAAACCATATATTCCAAATTTGTAAAGTGGATCATTGGGGATTAGGGTACAAATGTTCCACACATGTCATTGATTTCTACTCGGCAAAGCAACACTAGCAAAGTGGCCTCAAGTCCAACTGAAATCAGTCCTGTATGTCTTCCCTGTGCTTCGCTCCAAACAACAACTGAGATGAAGAACACATGCAGCTCTTCTTTATCCATTCACAAAACTGTGGCTCGCTGTTTATCCTCCACTAATGGTAAATGCACAGGATCTCTGTCTTGCTTGTTCTCTCTTTCCCTCTCTTTGTCTTGTCCTATTATTTCTCTTTCTCTGTGATTCATCCTCCAGCTGTCCACAAAATATATCCTCGCCGGGCAGATATGCTCAAGGATTATCTCCTGCGTAGAGAAGCTTGCAATTAAATGTTTTATATACTCTCGTTTCCCCTGACAGAGGAAAAGAGAGTGTGTGCATGCCTGTGTCATGTGTGTTTCCAACTGGGGCCATTCTGAGTTTTGTGAGACTCGAGGGGGTCGAGAAGAGAGACAGATAGAGAGCCCCATCACCAAAATCTCTCAAAGTCAACCCTCTCCACTCGTTAATCTCCGGCCCTCAGAGAGTCTGCAGAGATGCACGTCTGTTTTAGAGAAATATGTTCAGGTCGCCTCATTGGTCAGCATACCTGTGAGGTGATGAGAACACAGGAACCAAAGTCAAGCGTGTGAGCATTAACTCTGGGCCAGATCATCATCTGAAAAACAAACTCGTAGTTGCTATGAAATCTTATCGGTACTTTTAGAGTCGAGGTTTGAAAGTTTGGGGATTTTAAAACATGGCAGAAATAATACATTTACCTAAAAGTTAAAATCACTCCATGGTAGAGGGTTGGATTGTAGAAGATAATTTTGAGAAAATGTTAAACTTGCATCTTGAAGCCGCATAAGCAAACACAGCATTCATATAATAACATGTTATATTTGTTAATATAATAGCTTACAATTGCTTAATTACATATCCAGTCACCAAGAAACATTAACATTAATTTGGGGTCAAATTGTATACAATCCAACTCAGATAAAGAGAGGGATATTAGGCTACTAAGTCGCAAAATGTTCCCTTTGGTCGCCAGCTAGTCTGTGTTGGCAAGTTACTTCCAAATGTAATGTACTACAGATTACTGGTACTTTCATTTGAAAGCAATACGTTGCTTTTCAGTATTACTGTCTGTGTAGAGTAATGCAATATTGATGAGAATACTTTTACTATTATTACTATATTTTGCATCACCAAAATGAATCGCAGGCTATGAATAGGCACTATATCATGGTGAAGAGAATGTTGTTTCTAACTTATGCTACGTTGTTAGCGACAATTTCTGTCATTACTTTCGAGACTTGTCAAAACACACAAGACGTCGGCCTTGACACAGAGATACGATCGATCAGATGTTTCACAATTAGGAGGAATTAAACAAAGAGGCGAAGCTTCGTAGACCCCTCCATTGTTTCTCAGGCTGTCCCGCCTCATGTGGAGGTGGGGGTTGGGATGCGACTGCGGTCAAATTAAGGTTAAGTCGCAGTCTGTATATTGTTAGGATGAAGGCAGATAATGATGGTGGGATAGGGAGGGGGTGTCTAGTGATTAGATAGGCTGTCTTAATGTATATCCAGTAAAAGTGTCCTTGAGCAAAATTTGAACATTGAATCAGTCCCTCTTTGGTAAAAAAAAGCTCTGCATATAGATATATACAGTATAGAGAAAACTTGCAGATCCAGCCTTACACACATGCGGTAATGTGAGTGGGGGATGGGAATCGTACAGTAATGGGCTCACAAGTACAGTAAAGTATATGAGTGGCATGTCAGTGGAAGGAGGGGTTGGAGCGGTTATTTGCTGGCTGCCCATGTATTGTCTTTGTGTAATCTGTGATAACGAGGAGGACGGAGAAGACAAGGCTGCAGTATGTAGGGCACAGAGCAGTACTATTGTATCCTTTCAGCTACATTGCTGGAAATGAATGAAATGAGTCAGTTTGCTTGAGGGCTTATTTGTGCTCGAGACATATTTTGGTAATTCAAAAATTCAAAACTATGTGACCGTGTGTGTCATTTTGTAATGACAGCGTTTACATGTTTTGTCCATGGTGGCTATCTCATTAAAAGATCAAACTTGTGGGGCCGAGCCGGCACAGGTCTGTGGAGGGCTTTTGACCCACCGGTGCTTCTGCCCTGTCTGACAGCAAATCTCCAGACAGTCATAAGGAATCTTCTCTTTGCGTGTAAAAAGGAAATGGGAATTAGGTTCAGGAAACTTCACCGCCCTGTGTGTAAGTGATATCCACTGTGTCCATTATTGTCAGTGTTTATCCTTTTAGACATTTATAGTTCTCACAAAGAAGAAACCAGTTTATCCGTTTTGGTGAGCAGCTTTTGTGTCTCTCTCTAACCACAGCCACAATTTAATTTTCTTTATACTTTCTTTCCTATTTAACAGTTTCAAAATTATGTTTTTGTAAATTCTATATAAAAAAATGATGTGCATTTAGAATAATCATTGTCAATTCGATTTATGTCTCACACACTTGGAGTCAATTATGGTCTAAATCCTGCTTTGGAAGGTTTGAAATGCTGATATAAAGTCATATGAGGTGAATACATTATTATTCTAATTTGTCACTTTTTTTCAGTGATTGGTGAACGATTTTAAAATTCTGAATATGCAAAAGTAAGGACTTTGACTCATTGTTATTCTCATTTTACTTTCTTTTCTTTACTAATTTTCTTCACTTGTGTGCATCTCTGTGTTAAATTATGTGTTGTGCAACATTAGGCTTGAGTGTGGAGCTTGTGTAAATGTGGTTTACATAAACCTATAATTGCTTTCACATCCCTGATCCCTGCCGCGGGCCTGTTCCTCCCGTGTCATGCTGCCGCAGTGTCAGTAGCATGCCAACACACACTGTTACATACGTAATTGATTGGTCTCCATGGTGACGTGGTACCTGAGGAGTCATCGTCCTGATGATATGAATCCGATTACCAGGTTTCTCCTGTGATTATGTCATAATTGTGTAATTAAAACGAACAAACATTTATTTATTTTTCCTAATATGTTATTCACTTTTAATTTGACATGGTTTAGGTCGTAGTTGTCATTTCCATTAAGTGTGATTCAGTTACTGTTGCGGGAGCTACTGAACAGGACGTGGTAATGAGATGAGAAATCAGTGATGCTGAGACTGGTGAAACCGTCACAAATGAGTTGTATGAAGGCCACCGTGGTCAGACAAATCAGTGCATTATCCTAATGTAGAGACACACTTAATAAAAGAAAATGTGTATTTTTCATTTCATTATATAAAATGCTGTCTGCCCTGGAAGCCATATTTTAATGCATTTTGCAGTAACAATAGTTATTATTAAAAAACAATAAAGTGTGCATAATAAACTACTGGGGTCGAGAGTAAAAACATCCTCTGTGCAGATGAACATCTGTCTGGCAGATGAATTAATCATTGTTTCGTTCCCCGATTAAGGTCCAGGGGATTAAGGGACTAACCAACCCAGGGAAAAGATACATGGGAATCGGATTAATTTTAAAATAGTGATTTATTAACAATGAACTGAAATGCTCACAAGGCAACAACTGAAAACTGCTCTCTTAAAATGTAAAGCAACAAGAAACAAACCAATTGGTCACGCAACCAACACTGGCACACACACACACACACACACACACACACACACACACACACACACACACACACACACACACACACACACACACACAGCTTGAATGCTGCCACTTGGCCCATCGGGGCTGTCTGTCTGGATCTCCCAGGCTCTTCACCAGCGTGCCTCTAATCGGTGATTGAGTCCAGCCGTGTACGCTCACACTCTGCAGCTGCTCGGCAGGGAAAAGGGTGGCACCTGATCGGACACTGGGGAGAGATAGAGAGAGACACAACATGGCACGTAAACACCCCATCCCATAAGAGGAAACCACAGTTTAGCCTCAACAAACCCTCATTAACACATTGTATATGAATTGACATGAAAACAAAAATCTCACCCACGGGTCAGAGCATCAGCCACTTTGTCTGCCTCTTTCTTGTGCTTTAAAGGGGAAAGAGAAGTTGGGAGCAGACAACACTGGAGCACTGCAGAGGAGAGACTTTGCACCATTAAATGCACAAGGAGACCGAGCAGAGCGGGAACACAACACACTCATTACAGAAGCAGATGTGTTTTTGAGCAGAAATCAAATTATATCTGGAATGCATTAATATGATTCTGCTTTAAGTTGTGAAATGGCCTGAAGTTAGTGTGGTGAAAATGTGCCACAGGTTGAAGTATGTTAAAATAAACTTTCATTGCCACAGGTGCACATGCATTTCAAGGTCTGATAGGTTGACGAAAGCTGCAGTTTGACAGTTACAAGCTGAGACTGATGGGCTTTTGCTCGAGGACGGAAGAAAAGTCACTCAGAGTTCAGACACGTCTGTCTGTCCGTCTGGCAGATGATCGATGTGCAGCGTCTTTCTGCATAATGTGAACATCCCAGCGGAGCCAGCCAGAAAGGGCACCGCTGAAAGGCAACAACAAGGTTTAAACCCACTGGGTAGAGCATGACACGGAAACTTGGGAGATTTTGACATTCAAATGTCGTTAAGGCCATCAGAATTACAAAAGGTTAAGGGAAAACTCTGTGGAACGTAACAAACAGTTAATACAGGAAAAAAATGAATGTCAACACACTCAACGTGACTGCAGAAATAGTTTGGAGCTGGGAACACAAACACCATGGCGTGATATTGACATTTTATCAATTCAAGATGTAATTATCTGGCTATCATGACGGCAGCAACTGGGCAGCCAGACTATAATAGATGGGCATGGTGGTTGAAGAAATGATACAAGTGACGCACAGGTATCAAGCACAGACACACACACACATCTTAGACTGGTCCTTAATCTGAATATGCCCACCATAATGACATGTTCCTACTAGGTCAGCAGCCCAGGATGATAGGGTCAATTTGTTGTGTGTGTGTGTGTGTGTGTGTGTGTGTGTGTGTGTGTGTGTGTGTGTGTGTGTGTGTGTGTGTGTGAGCGAGAGCGAGAGAGAGAATGTATCACCCTGTTGTTGATTGATTGGCCCTGTTAGCGGTCATGGTGATACTTTGGGCTTATCTGGTTTTGACAAACATGTGACTGGATGGATTAATCTGATGCTGAAACACACAGATGCACAGCACATGTGAAAGTCCTCATTGTCACATTCTGACACATAGACAATTTATTCCAACGTGTAAAGGCTTTGCATGCAAGTGGAAACAATTTAGCAAGAAACCATTTGTAAGTCTTTAAAACTAAACAGCAGAATAGATTGTTTATTATTGCCTTGCAATAAAGCGTCTTTTCAGCGTGTTCTGTCCTAACAATACGTATTATTATGCTCATGTTAAACACCATTCAGAAACCCGGATAACCATAGACATGGCGAGGAGTGTCAACTTTCTCTTCATCCCTTTATATCCCCACTTTACTAAGTGTCTCATGGTTTCCGTAGAAATACAACACTAATAGTCACTTAAGTGCATGTGCTGTAAATGCAGTGAGGAAACACAGGATGTCTATCCTAAAATAAAGACATTTCAATAACAGAGACTGCAATCCACATGGTGTTGACCTAATGGTGAGAACTCTGTACACACTTCTATTTGTAACAGGACTAATAGCTTCATAACAATTGAAGTAATTGTGTCTTCTTGCTCTCCAAATAATTGCTCGATGTAGAGAAAATCCACATAATGAAGACTTGATCCTGAATGCACAGATTATAAAACAAAAGGCTTGCTAATTCTGTGGCTGTGCGGAATCTGGAGCATCACTTGTTAATGTGCGCAGCTCTTTGTGTTAATGAGCCTACTGTGCACCACTCTTACTACTTCCTCACCACTGTGCCAAATTTTAGCCACATCACTTACAATGCCTCTCTTAATGTGGTGGATGTTGGCCTTCAGAGTCCCTCAGGCCGCCGAGAGAAGCCGTCGGCTGCTCTGCGCGCCACCTTATAATTAACCTGTTTATTTAAAAAAAAAGCTTTCGGAATAGATTTGACATTGCTTGATGTGATGGATGTGCGGTTAGCTTCATGCATAGCCCCGGACTTCTTAAGAGCTTTGGGCTCAGAGTGTAAAACAGCCCTGTTAGTGCCTGGCTCTTATATTCACTCTCAGCTTTCAGCTCCAGGGGGCCACGCCACCGGTAGGGCTTTAATGAACGCCACTGCAACAGCAGGCAGTTACCCACACACACACACACACACACACACACACACACACACACACACACACACACACACACACACACACACACACACACACATACCCACAGACACACACACACACAGCATACATAGACTACGCACAAAGAAAAAACACATGCATACACCCGTGGTCACTCAAGCAAATGAGGTTAATCAAACTAGGATCATTCAGAGCTTCCTTTAGCTGCTCTATTGTGTTGTTGTGGGTGCTACACATGAAGAATAATTTACTGTGCATAAGCCCCGCCCTCCTTTGTCACTGTCCTATGCAGTTTAGTGATAACGGAAGAAAATGTATAACTTTTAAAAACCATGAGTTCCTTGATTTCCGACGAGGTGTTTCAAGTTATTCAATAAAAGCAGCACAGAGCACATTCCATATAAATGTAGTTTATTTTTCTTAATTCAATTTGGCCAAAGACTACTCAACAAAATAACTATAAGGCTTATACAAGTAACCACAAGACAATAACAAAAATGTTATTTACATGCAAAAGTGAAAGACTCCGGACAGCGCCCGTTTAGCCACAATTAATAACAACACAATGCATCCAAAGTGCAACAACAATTGTATTTTTCTCTTGAAATGATCCACCACTCACATACTATTGCCTAAGGTGCACACACACACACACACACACACACACACACACACACACACACGCACTAGAACCCAAGTGCATGTCATGCTGTATTTATTGAACTATTTACTTGAACATGAGGTTTGAAAAAGATAGCGCTGCCTGCCTTGCTTTTAATAACTAATTGAAGCTTTTATTACAGCACTGGCGTCAACCAAAGTTTCCTCGTCTCCACATTGGCTAGGAGGAATTGTGGAACATTTCCCTGCACCCAACAGTTTCATTATATTGATATCTAGGGAACGTCTTGCATGAATGGCTCTTCAGATTATGTCATAATCTCAAGGCCAGGATTGACCATAAAGATTTTGAAACTTTACTTCTCTTATGTCTAAGCCATTTTGAAGCTGATTTTTAACTCTCTTCACGTGCATTTCCGTGTAACGTCTCCCAACTTTTATTAAGCATCAGATGACTCAACAGGACCCTGAAACTTTCAAACATATAAAAAGGGATTTTTACAAGTCCATGCATTGTGTTCTCAATGAGTAATGGTTGTTCGGGCCCAGGGGAAGCAAAACTATACTACTAATCAAGGTGAACCTTTTTCCGTGCTTCACTTTAAGGAGGATGTTACATTAGGCCATTAGGCTACTTGTTTCAAGTTTTCACATAACAATGTCTGAGTAACATGATAGATGTTTGCCAGTCTGTAACCCCACAGAAGGATGCTGGATGGAATGCTGCTGGACTTGATGTTAATGCTGGGTTAGCCTTTCTGTAGATAGCAAGCTAGTCAGCCGCACATTTCTAACATTTGCAGTTTAAGTAAGAGAAGACAAACAAGCACGTTAATCCATTTCTTACAATCATGCTAATTGAGTTTTGGTTTCAGAGAGTGTAATAAATATGGCAATATTCTTAAAACAAAACCAGCTGACAGAACTGGGCATGGTATCGTGGAGATACAGGGGGCAAAAGGGTACAGGCTATGTACCTTGTGTTACCCACAATTGTAATTTCCCTCCCTCCTTTCCATAACGAACCCCCCTCTGCGGTTCTGCAATATGAACTGCTTGCTTGGCTAAACGTTGGGTTTCATTGTGAGTCAATGGGGTGTGAATAACAAGCATGGGCTTTCGGCAGGACACAGTTGGGCATAAAGAGATGATCTGCAGAAAACAAAGGATCATAGGGTGTGAGGGACAAACTGTGCCGGACTGGAGAAGTTTGCACACACTTAAAGATCACACAATACAGTAGAGGGGTCAAAGCAGAATGGATTATCTTGAGTCAGCCCTAAACCATTCTTTTGTACGTGTTTAAGGATTAGGTAATGCTTTATGTGAATTATTTGAAATGGATATTGTTCACAAATAGTGTTATTTAGAGCAAGACAGTTTACTCTAAACTCACATTTGAATTCATCCAGGCAGGTTCTGAAGCAGTCTAAATCAGCATATGCTTTCGTGTTTTCTTCCCCCTCTGCCTAAGTAAACAGTAATCGGGCCAGTAAGTCAATGAATAGTGTCTTTATTCCACTTGGATGGCTGCAGCAAGGATCTACTTGAAATATCCCCAAGGTGGTCTTGATTCAAGTGCAGAGCGGAGCAGTGAGTGAATTACTGACCAAAACCTTGTCTTCTTATTCAAAATGCAAAGATTAGCAATGCATAAAACAGAGAACTTGTTTCAGGTTGCCTTGAAAACTGGATTTGGAGGGAGCCCAGTAACAACATTAGAAGGCTAATGTGATTACCAAACTGTTAGTCGGCACAGAAATGGGACTTTAAAAGCAACCGACGCTTCTTGGTAGCAATCAGTTTAACTAGTGGAGGTGTCAGAGTTGCACTAAGAGGGACATAATCAAACATGATGCATGGTTTCTTGTTGGACTGGGAGCTGGTTGGCAGGAAATGCACATCCATCAAACCAACAGTCAACCTATTTAGTCTCTGACTGAACACTTTAAATTGTGTTTAATTTGATTGACTTTTGTAAAAGGGTGTTTCCTAACCAAATTTGCACACAAATCCTACTAAGTAGTCTTGTTTTGTGTTTCTGCATTTTGGCAATTGAAGGTCATTCAAAATAAACGTCAATGGGTATAGGTGTTTTTCCCCAACATGAACTCACTATTTGTTAAAGTGGTGCATTTAGAATAAAAGGTGGTATAAATGTAAATCCTTGACAGAGCAAAGAATCTGTGGCCACGATATCAGCTGCATTATGCTGTACTTATGTAGAGTAGTGCTTTGGGCTCAATGCTTACATCAACATGATGCTCACAATGACAAGGCTAGCATGTGGATTTTTAGCCGGTTGTTTCCCATATTAATTGCAATAGAGCTATAAATGGCTGAAGAGAATGTTGTTAGTTTTTCAGATACAAGGTCATAAACCAAAGAAGAAAAAAAATCAAGGGATCACAAAATATATAATTAAGGGATTACACCTCTTCCTCTGGAGACAATGCATGTCTTTACAAAATAATGTGACAATCTGTCCTATTTTTGCTGAGATATTTCACAAAATCATGAAAATATCAACCTCATAGTATACAAAAGATCCTAAGATGAAAGTGATTCATCCCCTGGTGACCCTGAATTAATGTACACAATTTCATAGCAATCCATCCAATAATTGTTGATATATTTCCGTCTGGATCAAGGTGGTGGACTGACTAACAGGCCAACATGGACATCCAAGAAGCCATTTCACCATTGTGGCCAAACCTGTTATTAGCTTTCTCAAAACACTTTCTGTGCTTTAAAGATATATAGAAAAAAAGTGTGCTGTAGTTTTCCAAAGTGGATATAAAAGTTTTGGGAAGAAACCTCTAAATCTCTTCTTCTGGTTAAAACTCTTGGCAGTTTTTTCTGGAATGCTTTGTTGACTCCAAAACATTTCAGAACCGTTTAAGGTAACACACGCGACCTTGTGAATGTCTTTGTTTTGGTTGTGGTGAACTGAGGTCACTCTGTGTTTTGTCCTCAGGCTAATAGCGGGTTAAATGAGCCTGGCAAGTTGCAAAGAGGGCAAAAGTCCGACTGAAGGGTCTCAGAGCTGATTATTCGGCAGACATAGTCCAACACGATGCAATTTATGCAATTAATTAATCTTTTGGGATGAATGAAATTCTTTTTTCTTTTTTTTTTCCTCCTTGGACATTACCAGGGTAGAGTTTGGGCTGTCAAGTTCGATGTAGTGTTCAGACTGTTGAGTCAAGCCTGTAGGTCCGGGTTGTCGCCACTGGTTCCCTCGGGGACGGATGACCTTTGACCCCCTGGTAGCCACGGGGTCACCCAGCTTTGACCTCGGCAGTAACAAGGCTGCATTCCCACTGAGAGGGTTGAAGACCTGAAAACCCGAAGGTCGCAAACACACACATTCAAACAAACAGATGCACACACACACACACACACATTCACAGACATAAACACCTTCAAAATACCAACCGAGCTCCGGGGCTCTTCTGCCGAGTCAGCAAAAACAAACCGCTTGGTTTGGATAATCAAGTTCAACTTTGAAGGTTTTTCTGTGAGCATTTATTGAAGTTCCCCCAGAGTCACAGAGTCTGGCACGGCTTTATTAATTAGTGCAATGAGTAGTGAGTGATTTACGGTGGGAGTCTTTGGTGTCAGAGTTTAGAGTGGTGGAAATAGGTATCATTAGTCTGTGAGACGCTCTAAGTATTGGCCATACACACACATAATGAAAGCTTTCATTAGGAATCTGGGAGGATTGGTTGTGCAAGGTGAGTAAGCGTATGTGTGTGTGTGTGTGTGTGTGTGTGTGTGTGTGTGTGTGTGTGTGTGTGTGTGTGTGTGTGTGTGTGTGTGTGTGTTGTGGCTTCATGATATGCATACGCATACAGTACTTATACGTGTACCTTTTTACTTGGTTTAGTTTTTCTCCTCAGGGTTACTGTATTTGACAACAAGCGTAGCACGCACACATAATTACCCTTCGCCCTTTGGCTTCCCCCGTCTTTACCTCTCATTCTTTCTTACCTTTCCCACCTTCACCTCCCTAAACCTCCATGTAAGTGCTGACCTCATTGTCCATGTTGCCATGTCTTCCTCACCCCACGTGACCTGTCTCCCTCCCACAAGTATCTGTTTCCACTTAATTTATTTACCATTTATTTATCTTGCGTCATCCCACTGATACATGGTAACAGGTTGCTGAGTGTGTAATTTATATATAAATATATATATATATATATATATATAGTAGGTTTAGGTTTACTGAAGCAATAGTGTTTAACATGGTGGATCTGATTAATGTGGTTAGTACACGTTACAGATGATGCTTTTCTGAGTGCTCTCAGCTGGCTATCATCCGTGTATGCAGATAAGATTCGAGGTAAATATTAAAAAAATGGTCTGGGTTTGATGTTTGTTATATTAGATTATTATTT
The DNA here is from genome assembly GCF_910589615.1 of Taurulus bubalis. Classification (NCBI taxonomy): domain Eukaryota; kingdom Metazoa; phylum Chordata; class Actinopteri; order Perciformes; family Cottidae; genus Taurulus; species Taurulus bubalis. The sequence goes on along the minus strand of NC_136608.1, from coordinate 8,741,373 downwards.
TGTATAGGCTATTCTCTGTCCCTTTCTGTGCATCTGCTGCCTTTTGGCTATTTTATAAAACATGAAACGATAATATACTCAATGAACATGATGCTGTTTTGAAGAAGACAAGAAACTGGTAAATGTAGCCCATAAAGTCATGGTTACAATGTTAACTGAGGTAATACATCAAATATGAGGATAATTCTAACATAAACTTTGAAAAAAGTCTCATTTATCCAGGTAGGAGTGTTTGTACTGATCTCCCTTGGATCAAATCTGTAGCCTCTTCATTGGGACTTTTGACAGTTTCCATAGGATAGAAACTCGTATATTAGCACATTAGACTAAATAACTGAGAATAGGAGGTGTTACTTTCTTCAAACAGGACATTTCAAATGTGTATGCCTCGTGAATGAAAATCCAATGATCTTATTCCTAAAATCTCCTATTTGATTTGAATTTATGCAGCACCGTCACACTGAAGTGTTAATATGAGCAATGCCTTCTGCCCACATGTGCTGCGAAGCTGAAAGTGGATAAAACTACAGCAAACACACACACACACACACACACACACACACACACACACACACACACACACACCCAAACACACTTCCAGCAAAAAGCAGCCAATTAACCGCAGACCACACCAGTTCATCATTAACACTGTGAGTCTCCCAGTGTGTGTTTGTGTCTGTTTGTGTGTAGATGGAGGGATCTCTAACCTTATGTAATCTGTGTATATCCTGTAGGCTTGTCATCTGTTGGTAAATTAATCATTAAATCATGCTGCTGCTGCACTGAACTATCTCTGGCCTCTGCTTTTTTTCAAGCTGGGCATCAAGCTGTTCTTTTATATAATACTAAATCCTCTGTAAAAATGAAATATATTATCTTGTATGACTTTTATTCTTCCTGTCTAATATAAGCTGACTTTAGCACTTACTGTGAGTAAAACAACGATTAAACACTTAAAAATTAGACATAAACCAAAGGCTCCAAGAGATAGAGTTGCATTTGTAATAAAATTAAGAGCTTATCCACACGGGCATCTTCTGATGGCTTTGGTCCTCAGAGACTCATTGATCTCAGCAGCAGGTTTTATCTCAATTCCTGTCTTCCCTGCTGCTTTACGCAGATGGTTAGCTCCTTCAAACAGCTTAAAAGGTTTCTTAAAAAGCACCTTTAGGAGAGTGAAAGATGTGTGCTTTCCCATAATGTATTCTTTATCGGTTCTTCTCCTCTCTCTTGGTTTACTTACATTTTGTTTCCTCTCTTTTTCTCTCAAAACACACTCACAAACGCACACACTCTGTGGGAGTTGGCTGCCATGGTGGCTGAGTGTGTGTGATGCCAAGGCAGCAGCCTGGTGCGGCAGTGACGGTGAGTCATAGATAGCAAGAACACAGCAAGAAGCCATGGCACCCAGTCATTACACACACACAGACACACGCAGACACACGCAGACACACACCAGACAAGGTAAAAACCAGGTGCAGTGCAGATGCAGATGCAGCAGATTCTTTGATTCAGTATGTTGAACCGATGACTTTTCCTTCGCCATCACTCTTTCTGTCTATTTGTATATTGCTCTAATTCTTCTGTGTGTATTTATTTTTTCTTTATCTGTTCTCGCATCAAAGTAACATGATTTCCAACCCACTCAAACACTGGGCTTTAGTACTGTCAAACAACACAATCTTTCTGTTGGGAGCACAATCAGCTATACAAATAACCTCAGCCAAACTCACGGCAATAATCCTCCCCTGTTTACATACTTGAGGAGATGGTGATGCCGTGCTTGGTTTCATAAATCTATGGTGGTTTGCAGCATGCATGACCGTGTGTGTTGACGTCTGTGTGCCTGCATATACACATCAGCATTCATGTACTGTGTATGCATTAAAAGCCCTCATTAATGATCTGGAGACTTGATTACATGCAGAAATCAGAGTTTTTTTCCTCCTCCCGATTGGCTAACCTGTAAATGTCAGCTGAGGCGAGCACAGCTGGTTAGCGCAGCACTGCATGGCACCACTCTGGTGGCTTTATGCCTCATTTGACTCTAATGTAGCGTGGTGAGCAGCAACACAGATCAGGTAGAGAGCTGACTTATCGCAAATGAAGAACTTCGGAACAAAATCAGATAGTCGTCATTTGAAAATTGAGGCCTGGTCTAATGGGTGGAAGTGAAAATGACCCCTTAAACATTAGCTAATACCCCTTCGGATGCTGTAATCTTGAATAAACTGTGCTGACCTCCAATAACAAATGGTAAATCATAATTTTTGTACAGACAGGGCAGACAAATGGTCACGCAGACTCTCCTGTATAACACACAGGTCACAAGTTCACTCCATACAGCTTCCCATTTGCTGCCGTTACGAGCCAAGTATTCACTCTCAGTTTGAGCTGTTCTGACTGTTTAGCTAGTATGCTGTAAATCACTGTAATGAGAGTGTCTGCAGCGTGAGATGAAATGATCCATCAAGATGCAAAGTCAGAATAACAAGTATTTTGTGTTCCTTGTGCTGCCGCGACGAGGTTGTAAACAGCATATGGGTTCCCGAGGGTGGCATCTTTACTTACAGATAGTTTGTCGAGAGATGCACTGAAGTGGAAAAAAACAGCATTGCTAATAGTTCTCTGTCTTTCTCTTCTCTGCACACACACCTGAGCCCACCTGTGTGTGTTATTCTACACCCAGTAGCAGCAGCCCCAGGAGAGCTCAGGCAGGTGTAGCGTTACATCACTGACACACTTAACCATTAGCTACAGTTCATTAGGGAGCTTCTCTACCTGCTTATCATTGTTTGGGAAGTTCTATTCTTGACGTGTTATTGATTTGTGAAACTGTGCTACGACGATATGTAATGTGTTCTATGCAGGCAGCCTGATAATAGATGGCATTCATCTAATTTTTAACTGAACTTGGGAGGAGATTCTAAAAAAGTACCTATATTCAGAAAGAATTAGAAAATGTGCTAGCCAACAATGGATGTCATGAGTGGTGTCATGCTACTAAGTACATTTACTCAAGTACTGTACTTAAAGGTACAGAATTAGAAATTCAGAGCACATCTATTGCTTCCACGCCGCTATCAACCTGGCGACGACTGAGCTGGTGGCTTGCAGCCACAGTGCAAACAGTGTTGACCTGAGGGGCAACCGGAGGGTGGGCGCTGCTGTAGCAATCGTATGAGAGCAGTGCAGAGCTTTGGCCATGAACGAGCAAGCGGGGCACGCTCACCTGCACGGAAATGCACGACAAGGCACGTGCAGCTGACCGGGCTGTGTAAACAAAGCACAGAGAAACTCGGATAGCAACACAAAAAGAGGGAGAGTGACTTCATTCACTGCTCCGGTTGACGTTAATCCACTATATCTTCACAAAGTAGTTGGATGCTATAAAGCTCCCATATGGATAACCTTTAAGTACAATTTTGAAGTATTTTGATTTGAGTTTGTCCATGTTATGCTACTTTATAGCAGCAGTATCAGTATGAAAAATTGTGTTCAAACCTACACTGGAAATGATTAAATGTATACTACATATTATACTTTATAGGACATGTATCTGCAGTTTGCCCTGGTCCAAGTCAGTTAAAAACTCTGTCCTCTCCGCTGCTGCAGAACTACTGAGTTAATGGAAACAGTGTTTGGATTTGTAATGTTTATTTATAATGTGTATATATATAGCACACTGCCTGTTATATATTCTGCACCATCCCGGTGCCCCTCTGCCAAGTGTTCCAGCGTTCTACTTGTTTTAGTTCAGTATTTGTTGATGTGTCTCGCCAACGGTCTCTAAACCAAAACAACTCCTTGTCCATTTATTGCCCTTGGCAAATAAAGTGATTTGGATTTGGATTATGAGAGTGTCAGAGCTTGGCTCAGCGCTGCTTTCTATACTTCCGAGAGATGGATGAGAGACGAAGCAACAAAGGGGGAGGAAGTATGAGGGACAGAATGATATATGGACCAGGCACAAGGGAGGCATGTTCAGTGGATACAAGCCAAGATTTCTTTTTGCAGGGGCTGAACCCAACAGGGTGAGCTTTCTCACATCCTCCCCTGGAGAGTTTCAGCCCCTCCCCTCAGCTATGTCCGTCCCACCCATATTCCCCCTATCCCTCATATTCCCCCTCTTTCCGTCTCTTTTTATAGCTCTCCTCCATCTGTCTCCGCTCTTCCCTTCCTTCCATCCACTCTTCTCCCTCTCTTCACAGGGGTGATGACAGAACTTCCCTGGCACGTGTTGCGCAGATGAACCACCAGAGTCTGTAGACACACACCGACACACATGCACAGCCTGTACAGAACACATGCTGAATGGATTTCTTCACTGTGCCATATCCACCTGGGTTGAGGAGATGGTGATGGAACACACAGAGAAGTCTGCAGCCAGAATACATGCAGGATTATTTACTGCCTTGCTGTGGTGTACCATTTCCCCCAGTACCATCTGATGATTTGGCTGCTGATGTGCAGTCATGTAACTTCATGTGCATCCGTGCCAGAAACAAGGTGTTAATTAGTGAGCTTTAGAGGTGCCGGAGGCGGATGTTTTTACTGTAGACAGAGCCAGGTTTGCTGTTTCCCCCTGCTTTCAGTATTTATGCTACGCTAAGGTAATTGGCTGCTGTATATTTAGCAAACAGTCATCATAGTGGTATCTATCCTCTCATCTAACTGTTAGCAAACACTTCACATGTGTGCAAAGGGGTCACGTCCCACCCTGCTCCTTCGATTATGTTAGATTTTTCATCATGCCATTCATCCAACATTTCCTGTTTATTTTAAGCTCTGATAGTTTTGCTGACCTTGTATTAGCCTTCTCCCTGCTGGATTTGTCTGCCTTCGGCGCTGACTGATTACCTGTGTAGCGAACCTTTTTTGGCAAGTAAAGACAATTTTTTTTAATCAACTCCTGTCTCTGAGTTGTGCTTTTGGGTCCTTTTACTTGTGGTTTCTCCAGCCTAGACAAAAGGCGTATCTAAGATAGCTGTGATTAGCTCACAATGTGTTACTACTTCTTGGTATTCAAAGTTTCCAAGATTTAGGGATTTTCTGCCAATTGTGGACATATTCAAATTAGCTTTAAACTCCAAGTTTAAAGAAGCAAGCTAATACTTATACATCTGTTTCTGAGCTCTTTTCTATCTTCTTTGATTTATTTAATGATTAATGGAACATGCAGAGTGTGTGTCCTCTTGTGTTAGTAGGATTGTGCAGATGAGAGAAGTAGTACTTTTCTTCTTTCTCTGGACTATGTCTTGTAACGGTGCTGGCAGTGAACCCAACTCTGAGCATGAGAGATTAAAAACATTGAGCTCATTCAGCCACTGGAAAGCCCTGGACTTTCAATAAGTTTGCTGTCATCAAGCAACCAAGATCAAATATGTAAATATATATTTTTAAGATCTGCAACAGATGACCATTTGGAGAGTAACTCCATTGGAGTAATTTTAACAGATGTAATGCAGAAAGAGATGCCTCAAATTACCGTATTGAATTTCAAGTACATGACATCAATATGATTCGGTGCAGGTCTCTGTGTAATTGCCAGACACATTTTTTGTTGGCAGAAAGTGTTTTGTTTCTTCTCAGAGAAAATAATGACTGCATTATCTGGTCAAAATCTGCGCTTGTTTTCTCTCCTAGGCCTGTGGGAGCCTGGTTTGGTGCTGGACAAGGCTGTGAGCATTAGTTAAGACTTGTACAGCGCACAGTTCTCAGGGTGTAGTTTGATAGGAAAGCATAAAACACAGCATTGCATCATATATATATATCACAACCTATATGGTATGAGCCCCGTGTATATACATTCTGTGCATACATCATCTGAAACATAACACGGCTATGCGTTTCTGTGAATGTGCCTCCTTCGTAGATCAGAGAGACGGTCCATGTGTTTCTCATTTAGTTTCATTTGCCTATCTGAGCCAGGTTCTCACCTCAAGAGAGATATGAGACAGGTTTGAAAAATAGATTGTTCTAATGTTACAGTTGCAGAGGAGAACTGTAGTGCTCATGACCACATATACGACTGAATGAATGGCAGGGAACAGGATTGTTGGAGAAGTGCCCGTTGTTTTTTGACCACCCACTTTAGTTTTCTTAAAGGAAGACTTTAACATTTTGTGAAATACCTTCTTTTTTTGTATTATTAGCTTTCTTGGCCAGAGTTAGACGAGAAGAGTGAAACTAGATCTGCAAGCTAACGCTAGCAGCAGGTTAAATTAGCACAAAGATGGCCTGGCTCTTTCAATAGGTAACAAGGCCGCTATAGCTAACCTATTAACTATAGGTTCAATAGGATTATAACTTATTTCTTTATTGCGTTCTACTCTGTACTGTTTTAGAGGGGTTGGAGCCTGACTAGCTTACCCCGCTGTTTCCAGTCTTATCAAGCTAAGCTAACAAGCTTTATTTTGCATTACGGATGTGAGAGTTGTATTGATCTTCTCATGTATCTAACGCAGGCAATGAGCATATTTTCCAAAATATCAGATTAAATCAAACCCCTGGATATGGAGTTCAAGTTACAAACCTGATTTAATTCAGTTTATTTTGTATAGCCCAAAATCACAAATTACAAATTTGCCTCAGAGGGCTTTACAATCTGTACACATATGGCATCCGGTCTGGAGGCATACCGTGTGCCATTTCAAAATGATCAACTGATAACACAACATTTTAAATAAAGAAAGAAAAAGAAAAAGTTCCTTGATAAGTCTTTAATAAAATGATAAGTGGATACCAAATTGTTTTAAACAACTGTTTGGAATTGAACACTTCATCTGCAGGAGAAAGACAGAGTCACCTGGGACACCAGTTACAGAACCTTCAAAGAGTTTTTAAATCAAGTATTTTCCTAATATTTTATCCGTCTTTGACGCGCTGCGGTCTGGGGACTGCAGGGAGGGTTTGACGTATTTGGCTGCAGTTGTAACAACGGCAGGAAAATTCCTTTCTGGACTGTCAAAGACATTTGTTCTCCCTGGCCTCCCAAGGCGAGAGTACAGTCCAAGGTCTCTCCTTCTCTTTCCTTTCCTCTTAGTGGTCCCTCCATCCTCGTTGTCTTTCACCCTCCCTCCAATCTCCAGTTTTGCCCTTGGCTGCCATATCCCCTGGATTATGCGTGTGCGTTCGCACATGTGTGTGTGTTTCTGCGTGAGACATTCCTCAGTAATGTCCAACTACGTGCTGTCACACACTTCCTCCCTGAGGCCAAAGCCCTGAGGGGAGAGGAGAAAGAGGAGGAAGAGGAGAACGGGGGGCTGACCACCTGAAAATAAGTTTGAAAAATGCACACAGGTACATTCATACCTTATGAGTACTGAACGATTGGTGACGTGATATCATCCAAACTGTCACAGAAGTCATTACATTTTTAAGAGTATCATCTCACTCCTCATAGCTCACACACCTTCTTAATGTTGTGCTTAAATCCACAATATTTTAATGAGTGTATTGTATTTTATTCAACTGGCCCAGATGACAATGCTACTGTAGTCTAACTTCATTACTTCCGCAAATAGTATATCACACCTGAATGGTAAATAGTGGCATGCAACACAAGATTAATCTGTCATCATTAAAGTTGCAGAGTGCGCCTTTAAAATACACCCAAAGTTACATCCATTTAAAATGCCTTCCTTTGTTTTATTGCTTCGGGGAGTTGATCATATATGGTGGTGTTCGGTTCTGCGGAGGCTTAGCGATTAGACAATGTCATATAGGAGAGCTTTAGCATTAACTCAGTGAGGTAATCCTGTTAAGATCTATCTATCTACAGAGAAGCAGACAAGACGTCCTATATATGGTCACACAAATAGCACCGTCAGTGTCAAGACTGAATTGACAAATTATAAATTACAATAGACATAAAGATAATGATTAATACATGATGAAATCTAGAGATAGATTAGATAGATGCTTTTGTTTTTGCAGAGCCTAATGTGGATTTCATGTGTGATTATTTGCATCTTTTAGAATATATTTTATTTATTTAACTGATGACACTGATTACACATATAGTATTCCATGCACGGCCTATCTGACACTGTAGATGAAGGTAAACCTTGCCTCACTGTGAGGATCCTAAATATTGTGTTACAGGAAGACCAACACTGTCTTACAGTACAGCCCTGAGGGAGAAAATCCACACAGCTGTTACATTGCAAATGTGGATGAGGTTGCTCTGTAGGCCAAACATTAGTTTAAGTCTTAAAAGGTCTGGATTCTAGGTCAGATGGACACCATCAATGCAATGGGCAGAAATGTGGAATATTGTGGCATAACCGACGGGTCTGATGGAAAGGTTTGATCCATACAATTGAACTTCGGTGTCAAGTCATAAACCTAAAGTACTTTACAATCTGTACAGCATTCAACTCCTTTAGACCTTTAATTTGGACAAGGAGTAAAGTCACCGAAAATAAACTTAAACTGGGAGAAAAAAAAGGTAAAAAAGGAAGTAACTCTCTATAAATAAAAGCATAGAAAGTATGAAAATAATTACGGGCACAACAGAACGCTTAAGCTCAATAATAATTAATTATTTTTCTTTTGCACATGTTGATTTTTTAGATGTTTAATGCTATAGATGTTTAATAGCAAACTCACGCCTCTATGTATTGTAGACTTTGCAATAAAAACATATTTGACACAAAGTTAAAGGGCTGCCATCAAATCCTTTATATAAAGTGAAGTGTGGGTCTCTTGGCCCGGCAGTGACTGACATCTCCAGTAATTGTGTTCAGTAGTGGGGATGCAGCAGGAAGCCGCTGGCAGCGATGTGGCGACTTCCATCCCCTCCAGTCGAGCTTAACGACCACCCAACCTAATATGGTCAAAGACTCAAGAGTTAAACAGCCAGGCTCTCAGGGGTTCAAGTGCCTGACAAAGTGCTCAGGTATGCCAGCTATGGTGGCTTAACTGCTGGAGGTCCTGCACAGGTTGGAGGTAGCACGCAGGATGTGATGTGTGTCCTTAGCCTAATTAGGGCAGTTTGAGAGGTATCGCCGTAGGAGTTGTTTTGTGCGTGTGTGTGTGTGTGTGTGTGTGTGTGTGTGTGTGTGTGTGTGTGTGTGTGTGTGTGTGTGTGTGTGTGTGTGTCTGTGCCTTGAGCAACGAACAGTAATGGGATTAAAATTTAACCAGTGCGCTCACTCTCTGTCACACACCTGTCTAAAAAAACACCACACCAGTGAGTCAGGAAACGGTGTGCGTTTGTGTCCCTGTAGGAGGGCCCAGACTGTTGATTTACTTCATTCAACTATTACCACTCAGAGGTGGCTGGAATTCCAGAAATGAGGAAAGATTGTGTTCCACTCCATCCACTTCGAGCCGTTCCTCTCATAAAAATGCCTGAATTAGTTGCAATAGTTGCCTAAGCCTCTCCTGTGTCATACCACATCTCACCCTTGACGGTCCACTTGTCATTCTGAGTTACGTATTCCTCTGTAAAATGTTTTATGTTGTGCATGCAGGTTTATTGTTGAGGCGCAGTGCTCAGTCGGGCCAGGCGTGGGCTTTATACAGTGATGGAATTGTTTGTTAAAATGTAAAGGTTTTGACATTTTGTGAAATATTCTTCTTTTTTTACCAAAAGTTAGATGAGGACATTTGTCTTTGTAAAGTAGATATGATGTGACGGCCTGGAGCCAGTTAGCTTAGCATTAATCAAAAATGTATGCAAGCGGGGAAACAGCTAGCACAGCTCTGTCCAAGCCGGCCTCCCAGGACCTCTAAAGCTCACAAGTCAACACATTCAACAGCAGAAATAAATACATATAATAAAATGTATTATTTAGCTGCCTTCTCTTTTGTTTAAAGTGACGGTTGAATCTACAATTTAATGTGACAATGTTCAAAAACTAACTTCCTTTCTTTATTCCTGAACAGCCCATGCATACGTGTATAAATGGCAACAACTGCATCTGAAAGGTGGACGACAGGGTCATGCATCCAATAGATCTTCCCAGCAAGTGTAACCAAACCCCCTCTGACTTGAGTTAACTGACGCATCTGATGACAGCTCAGTGACAACAGAGCTCCCCTCAACCCCCATTCTGCCTGTGGTAATGACAGAGATGACACAGGCAGATAGACTAATGGCAGGGGAGCGAGGCAACATATTACAGGTAGATAAATGTGGTGAGTGAGCGGACATCCAGAGAAATGCTGGGAAAGTGAAAGTTTGGGCTTTTTGTAGACTTTATTTAAAAAAAAAGGTTTTCTGCTTTTATCTGCAGTAGAAAGAAGCCGCACCCTGAGTGTATTTCAAGTGAAACAGAGTAGGATGATTCAAACAACATTCCTGTTCACTGTCTCCTCCAGATGATGTTTCGGGAACGACCGGACGATTACGAAACCTTGCCCAGATTCCCACAGCTTGATTGACAGTTTTCCTTCAGGGCCATATCTGGAACCACTTACCTCCTTCTTACAAAGAGGGTATGAGGTTTTCGAGCTGGGTTATACAGGGTCACAGAAAAAAGGGGACCAGGAAAGGGAACTGTTGTTTTTGTTTGTTGCACATTGCTTGATGATCCTCTGAACTATTTCCACCAGCTAACTACATTTTTACCTTGTATCCAAAGCTGTCTTAGCCACATCTCTTGGCTTGTGGTTGTTAGTTTTCCCAGCTTGTCGTTATCTCATATGTCTGACATGCTTACAGGGTTAAATATAACTTTAATGCAGAAATGCATTAGTCATGTTAATGACACTGTGTGTGGTTCTCCAGTGTTTTAATGACCCGCCCTAAAATAACTTTTTGTGTTTTACTTTCACTCCTGTCTGCTACAGTGGATCACATCCACTTTCAAATGAATGACCAAATATGAGCAGGGAAGCAAAAGCATAGCCGTACTACCAACTCCAACAAATATGCCACACATCTGGGATAACTAACCAGGCCGATGCATGAAAGATGAGCCTATGGTGTAGTTCAGATGAGATGCCTTTTTTAATGTCTCCAACAACCAGATACGCTGATATCTTCATGTTGCAGTTTGCCATTCATTGCTCTTGACATCCAAGCTGCCGTCACAGAGCACGCAGTCCCACATCAATCTGGATTGTTTTCAAAGCAGTGTTCCATAAAGAAAAGAGAGGGGGGGGGGGGACAGAGATAAAAGACAGGATCAGAGATGTACAACGTGCTGTGCCTGCCTTTGACACTTTCATCAACCGTGCTGCGTCTCTACGCACCAGAAGGTGACAGGTTGCAGGATTTACTGACCCAGAGGCCCCTTTTTGTGCTCTCCACGCTGCACTGATCCTCACTTCCTCTCTAGCTGCAAGTGTAGGCCTATAGGCTTACCTTTTTATACCCCTCTCCCTCTCGGTGTGTCTGCTGTAAATAGGCTTAATGTTACAGATGTCTGTGTGCGAGCACAAAGAGCCGAGGCGAAGCACAGTGAGCGGCTCTATTCTGCGTCAAGGCCAGGAGAACAGGTGGAAAGAGAGCAATCGGGGCAGGAAAGATGATCGGATTTCCCAATAAAAAGTTCAGCATATGTGGGTGTGAGTGATGTGACACACAAGAGGGGAATTGAGTGGTGAGAAAAGCCGCTCAGTCAAAGACATAAACAGTTTTTAAGAGCTAGTGTGGATCTTTTAAAGTTTTTTGTCCTATTTTTCAAGGCATCACTGAAATATTTGTTAAACATCTGTGGCCAGGACATACCACTGCTTGTTTTCAGGATGTCATTATCTCCGAATTGAAGTGTATTCTACTGCTGTACTCATTGTTAGTCCCTCTGGACAAGCGCTAAAAGAATACAATGTGACGTGTAAATTTAAGTTGTAAATCAAGCTGTCAGAGCGGCCGCCAGCAGGGTGAACGAGGGCGTCCGTGGGTCCCTTGCTGTGTGGGCTGACTGGCTGGCTGGCAGGGACAATAAGCCATACTGTTTGACCTGCCCAGTCTGTCCCACTGCCAGGCTCACGGATATTCAAACGGCTCTCTTCAGTCCCCTGACTCCACAGCTGAGAGTGAAAAATTCAATCCAAGCGCAATGCTTCACAAATCTGGATCGGCGGCCTTTTGAAACTCTTCATTACTTGATGTTCATCCATCTCTGTGACTTAAAGAGTTACCCTTTTGACAACCGTGACCTTAAATAGTGTCACGAGTAAGATCTGTGCATGACAGAAATCTCTTCTTTTCATGCTGCTCACATTACAATAAGTCTTGTGTTTGCTCCATGGTCACTTTAAAAAAATCTAAAACATGTTATTTTACCACTGTTTATCACATTTTAGTAGATAGCGTTGTAGTAGTCCAGGGTTGCTGTGCTCTAGAATTTGAGCTCAACTTGGTCAGGGCATGTTACAAGGAATCCACACAAGAGATTCCCTTCAAATGAACATTCATTGAGCGTCGATCGGCAATGGAAGCAGTACATGGTTGTGTGGCAGTTGTGCTGTCGAGGTGTTGAAGCTGCAAAAGACGGTGATTCAAGGTGGAGCCTTTTATAGCCTGGACGGCCATGGTAAACAACATCAAGCTGACGATCATCCCATCTCAATCAGAAGCTTTGCTGAGGTTGGCCAGGACACAGTTGAATAATACATCAACTCGTGATCATGATCATGATTATATATTGTGGACTCTTTTATGTACTATGTCTCTTGTGTGCACTTTACCTGTTTGCTGCTGTAATCCTCTAAATTCCCCATATGCTGGACTAATAAAGGAATATCTAATCTAATCTAATTTTAGCTAACATGGTGGATATATTGTTGATCTAAAGTGGTGATCAACCTCTTCCTGTCATGTCCTTCTTTTGGATCTGCATTATCCATTACCAACACTGTGGAAATCAGCAACAAACCCAAGCCAAATGTAGTGTTGTTTCATGGAAATAACATTTAGCCAGTTTAATGTTGTGGAAGCATCCATATACTTTATTTTTTTTAGACATGAAAGACACAAAGCATTTTCGTTATTGACAGTGAATGCAAGAGCAAGACAGACTGTCTAATAACAAACATGCTAGCTTGCGGAATCACCACTATTGCTCTTTAATGTACAATATAATTGTCTATTTTTATTACCTGTATCTGCTGAGTCAAGTTTTTGCAGAACACTTTCATACAGCTACACACTCCCTGTACTGAGCTGCCTAAGTTCCTTCCTTATACTGACCAGTGGAGCAGTGGGAGATTTAGCGTCCTCAAGGAGTCAACAGCACTAATGGGGATAAAACTATTGGTCACTCACGTTCCAAGAAAGCAGCAAGCTTCAGGTAAAGGAAGCCACTTCTGGATTATTGAAATACTGGACACATATACACGATACGGTACGTAACACCTCCACTCGTCATGCCCAAGTGTCAGTTTCAAGTTTCAAGAGGCTATGGTGTGGTGCATGCATGTGAGCACATGCCATATGATAGTTATATGATCAATCTAGGACTGTTTTTAAGTTTGTTTTTTTACATACAGTCCATCCAATCAAGTATTCCTTGTAAAATGGAATACTTTATGGAGAAGAAGTGAACCCAGAGGACATTTGTGTTACATAATTGCTGCTCTCCTATGGGCACTTCCAGTGTCTCTATGGGAATAACTAATTAGCTTATGACCTTATCATACTTTGAATGGTATTTTTAGACACATAGTTTGAAATGGGAACCTAATGTATTTCTGAAAAATAGATCAGGTGGACTTGAGTATGCTTCCAAAACATATCCATAAAGTCGTGGCGTGGATGTACACAGTATGCTGTGTGCCTGTAAGTGAGAGGGAGGCGTGTGTGTGTGTGTGTGTGTGTGTGTGTGTGTGTGTGTGTGTGTGTGTGTGTGTGTGTGTGTGTGTGTGTGTGTGTTGAGGAGGAGGAAGACAGGAGGAGGAGGAGGAGGAGGAGGAGGGGGGCTTCGTGTTTCAGCCAATCGGCGCAGAGCAGCGCTCGTGTAATTTCTCGACGCTTAAACTTGGTGCCAGAGCTGCGCAGCGCTCAAACCTTGGTGAGCGTCCTTCCCTCTCCTTCTCTTGCCACGATCATGCACTGAAAGACTGCATCCATCGAGCTGATCCAGGACTCGAAACGGCGCTGACTTGTGTTTGCTGGTTGCAGTCAGCCCGGATGCCTCCAGAGTCGTGATTTTATTCTGATAAACGGAATACACAAACCCGATCCCGGACCAAGTTGTTGCTTCTGAGGTGAGTGCGAAGTTTTTTTGGGGGGCTCAGAACTATTTTAACAATCATGTATGATGTTCTAAATGTTGCAACATTGCTGTTTGAGTGCACATAGTCGTGTGTGGATGTTGGAGTTTTCAATCGTTTTGCGATCCTAAAAAAAAAAAAGTGCAGTTCAAGTCTAGAGAAGCTTGGAAGTCACCATGTTCCAACGGGATTAAGGGATGGAAATGATTTGTCCCTCCATTACATGACCAGCCGCTTCACAGCGGAAAAGAGTTAGTTGAGGCTCTGTGACATTTTTTCAGTGAAGGAGGAGAGTAAAAAGGGAAACTGTGACTGGGGGGGATTTTATCTTGGAAAGTGTGTGTGCGTAAAGACGCACCTAATGGAGGGTTGCATTTTGGTTTCCAGATGTGTGGACTCAGCTGTTACTTGTCACTCAGGTGGTCTCTCTCGGTGTGTCTACTCGTTCTCCTGTCTTCACGCGCTCACTCAGTCTTTTCATGCAGCACTTCGGAACCACATCAGTGTTGACAGACCACAGCCCAAATCCTCACAAACAATACAAAGTGAAGCCACATCACTTCAGCATATCAGAACGATTTACCAAGGAGGGCCTTTTCTCAGATACAATATGTCAGAGACTTCAGAGAAATGTACTTTTAGTGCAGGTGTCAAACTGTTTTTTAAGTGTTTATAATCCAGATTGTGAGAGAGTAATTCTCTCCATTTCGTGTCAGTTACCTTTCTTGTTCTGAGATACTGACTTGTGTCTCAGAATGCATAGAGATGTATTTAAAGATCACTAAGAAAAATGTTTAAATGGCAAATATGAGTCCATTGATGGACTTTCTTCTCAGTCCGGGGTGATCTGTTTTGAAGCCAGTGGTGGCACCTAGTGGTGGGAAATATTTATAAAGATGCTGCAGTTATAGCAAGAAGCTTTGGAATCTTCAGAGAGTTTAAAACGTGAAGGAAGCTTTTTTAAAATCACTCAAATCGACTTGAATTTAAAATCTCTATATTTAGATGTCGTCCCGGGCAGTGCTCTCTGTCCTGTAGAGTTTCCATGTCGTGCAGTCTTGGTCCTGTAATTGAATGACAAGCTGCTGTGTGTTTAGCTGATCCAGGATGAGAGAGCAGCCGCGGATCAGGTGACTGAGGTGTATTCCCCCTCTGTGGGAGGCCAGTCCGCCAGACTATGCTACTCGTTGCTGGGAGTATACACACTGCAATGCTAAGCCTTTGTTAATGAGTATGTATCTGTGTGTGTCCATGTCTGTGTGTGGCAGGCCTACTGGGTGCACAGGATCTGCGTGTCAATTACTTTGTATGCTTGTGTGCACGCATACATGTGGGTTTTTCTATGTGTCTGCATGTCCCTGCTTATGTGTGTGTGTGTCTATGTGTGTGTGTGTGTGTGTGAGAGAGAGAGAGAGAGAGAGAGAGAGAGAGAGAGAAAGAGAGAGAGCGAGCAAGAGAAAGAGATGGGTGTTTGGACCCAGGAGTTAAGCTGCTGTTAATTGGTCAGCCATTTGAAGCACATGGGAGAGTCAAGTCAGGCAGTAGCTGAGATGATCGGTATGCTTGGCTCGACAACTGCCCGTTATGGGACATAACATTGATTC
Organism: Taurulus bubalis; assembly: GCF_910589615.1. NCBI lineage: Eukaryota > Metazoa > Chordata > Actinopteri > Perciformes > Cottidae > Taurulus > Taurulus bubalis. The sequence goes on along the minus strand of NC_136608.1, from coordinate 8,725,600 downwards.
TATGCTTTCAGTGGATGCTGAAAGGGGTCTTTTGTCTCTCTCTCTCTATTCCATACTTTGGTTGTAGTACCAACTAAACAAACAAGATATAAGTTATTAGTAAGTGAGCTCTCGAGGTGCTGGGAGGGAGATTAAGCTTGCATTGGGCTGTAGCTTCATATTTACCAAAAGAAACAAGAGCGATGCCACTCTGCTCATTGAAGCAAATAAGAGCACTTCCCAAACAGTCACAGGCGTTTGTGTCCTTGAGTTCATAGTAAAGTTTGGTATAACACGTTTGCCATAGTTTAACAAATGAGACCCTGTGTGAAAAAATAGATTTAGTTGATGTCAGAGCGAAAGAAGGAGGAAAATGTTGTGGCTGAGGAGGATGTGAAGCAGTTCTTGAGGAGAGGACCTTTTCGGTTTCAAAACAGAAAATGACTGGATGTGTCAAACAATTATGAGCTAAGCGTTGGCAGCAGAGGTGGACACGTCATGAATGCATCCTGGATTTTTCTGCTGCATAGCTTTTTTTAAGGCCCGCCCCTGCTGATTTTTTGTTTATGGACAATTTTCTAAACAGGCAGACTCATTTTTCAGAGCAGTGTCTTCATCCTACAGTTCTTCATTTTCTCACATGCAACCCAGATTCTCATTCTCCAGTGGAGTTTGAGTGCCAGAGAGGAAATCCAGCCTGGAGATTGTTTTGATATTGTTGGATACTCTCCTGGAAAACCTCTTTGCTCAGCGACCAAGGGTGTTCTCAATTTAGAGACATTGGCTGCTCGGCTGAAACACCTCATCTGATCACAGTGGTGAAGCTGTTTGAAGAGCTCGAGATGTGCCGTGTTTCACTTTTTTTCACTTTTTGAGGCTCAATCTAAAAGGAGATTTCCGCCATTTAAAAACAACATGGAGATAAATCCTGCAACTTTTTCATGGATAGCAGGGAATCTAAATCCGTGGTTACGTTATCATAATGCATTTCTCCCCCTCAATGATGAATACAGTGTTTTAGAGCAGTGTTTCACATTTACAGTGCATAATATTATAAACATGCAATAACAGTATCCAGTATATGGGGGGGTCGTGCAGTTTTATTGTGTCCCATGGATTTCAGCATTGATTGCCATAAGACTGCATGAATTGAAGCAATAAGAAATACACATGCGTAAAAAGTAGAATTCTCCATCTATGAGTAAGTCAACAGTGTCCTGTCTGTGCTGTCTCTGTCAGCCTAATGCCTCAGACCAATGTGTGTACACACAGGCAAGTTTTGTGCTGTCATACTGGAATTAATCGTGTGTGGGGTTGTGTAAATCATTCCAAACCTCAGAAAACACACACTCACTCACTCACACTCACACACACACGCCTGCCAAGCAGCTATCCCCTGTAGATGTGCGTGAAGGGCCAAGGAGTGAAGGACCAATCCCTGAACGGGAGAAGCAGAACAGTGAACAATGGAAAACAGACAAATAACTTTCTTGGAAGAAACCGAGATTAAACAAGTCTCAAAGTGATATTGTGAATTTGACATGGGAACCACACAGTTATGCCAGTTATCAGCAGCATTATCACTGGTGCAATGGTAGATTGCATACACTTCTGGAATCAACCTTGACCAAGCAAAACATTCCCTGGTCACAGCTGGGGGTTTTTCTTCACATTTGATAGACTAAGCAATTAATGAAGATATCAGTATAAATACACAACAAAAAGATTAGTTGCAGCCCAAAGTGTATTTTCACATGTGATGAAAATGCACGTTCAGGTTCAGTGTCTGTCAGATTGTTAACGTTAAAGGAAATATTACACTATAGTTGTTGAAAGAAGGGCTATTGCTTAGTATGTATATTGGCCGACAGTAGCCATAAACCAAGGCTATGCCGAGGGACGTGAAGGGTGCGGTGTGTGAATGTGTGTGTGGGGGTGAGGACGGCAGTCCTTGAAGTGCGAACACCAATCCTGAGCCCTGTGCTCATTGAGTGGTTACAGACCAAACCCTGTCAGCCGCATTGGCTCCACAAGCCTGGTATTATGGTCAGCTTGTGGGGAGGAAAAGTAAACCAGGGTTTAGAAGAATATCAGACACTGAGTAATGGACTCCGCACTGTGTTAAAACTTGCATGAAATAAAGTTGCCCGCAGCACTTGCTAAGCGATGCAACACTGATGTGTTGTTGAGAGTTCCTGACTCGTGCCTGCGAGTGAGAGTCGATTTGGCACCAACGTAATTACCTATACACACAGCTCTATTTGATGATGATTAAAGCCACTAGCACATACAGATACACACACCTGCCCAGACACACCTTGCCAGTCGCCAGTCACAGTAGTTAGGGAGACATTAAAGGTGATGATTATTAGATGATAATAATTAAAAGGCTTTAAAGCCCACGGAAAGGAAAAACATTATAGATAGAAGTCTCATATATAGAAAGACAAGATTGCTGCGCAACAACCACGCAATTATTCTTCGTCAAATGACCACCCTGAGGCAGAACATAAATGATAGCTTCCAGTTTTGTTTTTGATTGGGAAAAACATTAAAGGTCTCCATAACAGATTCTGGTTTGTTGGGTGATACATCACTCGTACAATATTTCTGTTGTGATGTGAAAACCTCCTAATTCCAATTTTGATGATAACTCTTCACAGTCTGATGTCTGGTGGTTTCATGTTTTCAGCTCAGATGAAGGGCCACCCTTTCTAAATCCGTCGCCACAGAACCAAAAAGAATCCCAGTGTTGTTAGTAAAAAGCTTACATTTTGGAGATAAATGTTTTACATGTAACAATGTTGAGAACTCACAACTGTTTGCATCATGCAAAGAATATATTTTGAAAAATGTCGTAAAATGTTCTATGACACCCACTAAATGTAGCATTAAATAAAGTATATTGTTGGTAATAGATGCAGAAAGCCATTATTGAGCAATCGTTGGCTAAAAATAGCTGTACTGAACGGACATAACTAGGTCAAAAACAAGGTAATTATAATCGTTCATAAATAGTCCAAAATGGATATACAACTCATTATATGTGATTCAGAGATAGAAGTTTAGGTGAGTGTATCAGGAAAACATGGCTACGCTCCTGCTGTCCCTCTTTAAATTGGTCTCATGTGTTGGACAGTTTGTTCCTGAGGCCAAGACGAGCTCCTGAGCCGAATGTCTGAACTCGGTTCTAATCAGGGACAGCCTGCTCCTCTCTTCCTCTTCCCACATCACCTCTCCTCCAATATGCATGAAGAATCCGATGGCACAGGATGTTACCATGAATCTAACTCTGTTTTTTCCACTGACTAATCATTGTCAGTCTGCTTCAATAAACAGAGGCAGATGAGGTAGAGAACAGTTTTAAAGTTTTGTTACGAATGTTAAGTTGCACAATTTCAGGAAGACGTCCACATTTATGTAAACTGTCCGCTGTTGGGTGGCCGCCTGTCTCTACAGAAGTCTCTGAGGACATGTCCTATCTGTCATTTTATCTCCATCTGGCCGTACACCATTCCAAAGGAAAACCAGCCAGTTTGTTCACCCAAAGGAGAAATGTCTCCATCCAATCGGATGCCACTCAGAGTGAGGAAATGGCCTTTTTGTGATAAATGCTGTGTAAATGAGGGTGGGGTAAATTACAGGACTCTCACCAAATTCGTTAAAAGCTGCCCATTTCCTTAAGCACTCACGTGAGTCCTGCTTTCAGAATAAAATGGATAAAGCTGCTATGAATAATATTATTTCTAATAACAAGTAATGAAATGACATAGTGTCAAAGTGGCAACAAAAGGCTATACAAACTCACTGTGATCACCACAGTGGGACATTGAGCAGCTAACAAGCTAATAGTTTCCTCAGAAGTAGGTAAAAAATCAAGATAAGAGAAGAGTGAATATTGAACTTACATTTGTGAAATGGCAAACTGTGTCTAGAAACACAACTCCAAATGAATGCTCAAGTTGCTCTGTAAATACTGGATGTGTAAATAGACAACGGAAGGCCAACATGTTTAACATGTCAACTTAAAAGGTGATATGTCAGTGTTCACAGCTTCTTCTGGCAAGAAGATCAAGTGATTTGAAGTTGAATTTGCATTTGTTAATGCATAAATCATGCCAGGCATTTCTAGATGGTACTTACTCCTCAAAGGGAAAGCCTGCACTTCCTTTTAAGAGGAACTCTAATATAGCCTCTCCTCATTAACACGTCCCCAACTGCCTTTGTGTTCTATGCGAAGTCATCAAACAGCAATGTATCCTTCAGCTAAGACAATTTAATCTCCAAGAAAGGCAGAATGTAACAGATATTCACCAGTAGTGGTTTGCTAATGAAAGCTTGGGGCTTTCCAAGTGCTTTGTCGCAAAACCAATACAAACAGTTATTTGACAGCTTTCTGGGTTTCGGCGCTGTAAGATGCATCCGTTTCTTTTTTCCTGCCTGAGAACGGGAGCTTAAATTGCCACTTGCATTAATGAGGGAGTAAATAAATGGCTTTTGTGTTTACACTAATGACCTCAAAAACCAGACAGTAAATTGGAGGCTATGGCATGTATTATCTCCAACCAGCCACCCGTGAAATCCCACATGTGTGGGCTTGTTTATGTATATATCATTTGCTTGTTTCAATACATTTTTTGTATTCCTTCAGTACTTTACACATATCTGTTGGTGTGTGAATGAGTGTGTCTGCATGTTCCCGTCAGAAGAAGCTCTCATGAATCCCCCTCAGGGCCTTTCAGACATCTGGTTGCGGATGGACAGCTTATATCTCCAAGTAATATGTCCAGTTAAGCCCCTGGGAGCCGCCGCTGTGCACATCATTACAGCCCTCCTCCGGCTTTGCTTGGAACTTCGCTGAAACCCTATCGTTTGGTTTAGAGGGGTACAAATATGCTGTATATCCTTTTATACTACTTCCTCCGGTCCGTCTCCCATCTGTTGCAGATTAGTCTTCAGAGTGTGTTTAGAGAGCTGAGCCCGTTGCCGAGCGGGACAGATAGTAAACCCAGAAGGTTTTAGTCAGAACTGTCAGGTAGGTCTGCATTAACAGAGAGGCCAACTGAGGATATGGCTGGCTGAGAGGAAAAACAAGAGGGGAGGTCCAAGGAGAGAGAGACAGCGAAAGGGTAAGACGGCTTCCAAAATTACACAGCGAGCCCACCAAACGGTTTGTCTGTTTACCCATGAACCTCAGGCCCGCTACTCGAGGGTCAGTGTGGAATGCCAACAGCGGCTGCCAGGCCAAATTCAACCACACTCACAGGGAGAAGGGGGGGGGGACAAACAGCCCGCACAATGACCAGTCACACCACTTTCCCTGTGATACTGAGTTTATTTAAGCACAGAGCTCAAAGCAGCCTTCATATGACACGTAGCTTCGATATCTGTCGCCCTCGTGACATTCCAAACCCGCCACCAAAATGTTACCGTGCTGAGCTAAGCTGGTATCGCTCAGCTGTTTCGTTAGCCGTCTCCTTTTCTATGGCTCAGTAACCCATATACAGCGAGACAAAAAGCGTCTTGGGAATCGACTATTGGAGCTAAAGGCTATATGGTTTCACTCACACACCCTTCTCCGACACTGTGTTGCCTTGAGAACGGTGCCAACCCATGTAGGCCAAACTGCAGCCCGACTGTGACAAAGTGCCCGGGGCGGGGAACTTGGTCAAACCTGCCGTTCCCAGCTCTTGTTGTGTTTCCAATGCTTAATTATGGGAAAGTGAGGGCACTGGTTGTGTAATACACAGCCGGTTTATGTGTGCGTTTGTGTGCGTTTGTGTGTGTGTGTGTGTGTGTGTGTGTGTGTTCGTCTGTTCCACTTGACTGATGCGCCATCCCTTCAGGGTTCTGTCATTAAGCCTCTGTGTACACAACCCCAATCCCTGGCCTACATCTATCTCTTATGCAAAACTCATGTGGGATTCTCGCACACACACACACACACACACACACACACGCACACACACACACACGCACACACACGCACACGCACGCACACACACACACACATGAAAACAAACAGTTTTGCCTTACTAGATGTGATGCAATGCTGCTGCTTCTCTTGCATGATATGTCATCATGTGTCACTGTTTTTATATTTGCTTCCCTCTCTTTTTTTTATGGATTTGTTTTTTTTATAAGCAGTGCTTCCATCCATTGAGTGACACAGCTCATTAAAAGCCTTGACATATCTGTTTCTTTTGGCTGAATGTGACATGTGACCCACTGACAGATGGATCCTGAGATTAATAGAAGGATTGCAATAACAATGCTTCATCATTCTTTGTTCATTGAGTATTTATTTATTTTTTTTACCAACAAAGTAAAGCAAAGTTGAAGTGATACGCATATATTTCCTGTCAACAAGAACAAGACAATCTAGTTCTTGAAATTCTTCAATTATATCATCATAACCGGTGTTCCAGTTATATGTATCTGCCTGTTCTTTCTCTTCTGTACTCTGTACTTCTGCATGTGAGGAAATGTGATCGCAGCACACACACACACACACACACACACACACACACACACACACACACACACACACACACACACACACACACACAACTATAATGACAGGAGGTTCCTTTTGTTACCTAATAAGTATTACAGTTTTGTGATGGTGTTTCACACTTATATTCCAGTTCCTCGCTGAATGTGATGAGAGTGTGTGAAAGTCCTCTCTTATTTCATGCAAATACAGAGTGATACTATTTAACATGGCTCCCTATTTGATCTCTATTCATTGTTGAGAGCAACACAGGAGCCTCACCTGTATGTAAAAGTGTATGCAAAAAACAAGACTCCAATCGATTTCACCGGTAAATATATAAGCCTTTATGTCTCCAGCCCAGTACATTGAATATTTACATATCTTTGAATAACATGACCATCTACTCTAAAATGTAAGTTACCATTATATTGAAATACAGATTCTATTCTATTCTCAATTGGTTTTCCACGATGGATAAACCCAGTTTGTATTCAAGAGGATACGTCGGCTTGGCAAGGCACCTTTGCCTACAGGAACCATCTAGGACTTGCATGCCGTCAGATTCAGGTAATGACTCGTAATTCTTCCACATAGTCTAATCAGCCTGTGAGTAGTGAAGGGATTTATAGAAAATCCCCTCAAAGTTCAAAATAATGGGCTACATATGCAGGGATATAGGCAGAACCAAAAGCACAATAACGATTGACAGATACACATGTCGGGCTGAACAGAAGCTGCATTGAAGCAGCGATTATTTTCATTGTGGAACCGATTTATCTCAAATCTGATGCCTACTATTTTGGAAGCCAATGAATAGAACATTTAATCGCATTTGTTGGATGTGCACTCATGACTGAAGTCAGCTCTAGTTTCAGACGCCTCAAAGCAGATAGATTTAGGGATCTTGTGAGAGATCACAAACACTGGTCCACAAAGGTTTCCTGTCTAGTCAAGGAATTCACTCCTAAGGCCAATGCCACGTGCTAGCTAACATGCGCACAATGACAATGTGCCATGCTAGCATTAGCTAATTAGCAGGAATTAATCAAAAGTCCAGCTAAGTCTCATGGGAATGTCATCAGTTTTGCAGTTATTTGGCCCAAACTTCAAAACGTGATAGTGTTTCTAGATTGAAAGTAGAAAGCTCACTGAGGGCATTGCTATGAATAGTGGCAGGAATATCAGGACCTATTTTTTGTGGCAATACATCCGATAGTAGAGTCATGTCACACGATATCCCATGGTGGCGATAGAGGAAGAGTCAGGGATCACCAAAAGTCATTATTATTATTTCACCGGGCTTCCAGGCAATAGTTGTTGACATGTTTTAGTGTGGGCCGAACCAACACTGCCATTCACAAAAGTAGATCAACATCAATCAGGGACTCTGATTCTCATAAATGGTTTAAGTCAAATTCTGAACAAGCAGAATCTTAACAGAAGCTTACCAAACCAATCTCTATAAGCTCCCGTTACTTGACAATTTCCTGCATTTTACAGCCCTTTTATTACTGCTCCTATTGTCCCAAAGGTGTGCAGGTAACACCCTGCAGTGGTTAACAAATCTCAGCAGAGGGTTTTATGACAGAAACTTACATCCCACTCGGGCCGGGAGTGTCAGGGAATATTAGCACCAAACTGGTGAGACCACTTACCAGCACTTTGACGGACCTGATACGCAGCAGCGAGTTAAGCTGGTGGGCCTTGTTAGCAAGGTCTAAAGATCCATTTCCTGGTGTGAAAGGCTGCTGAGAGGTGTCTGTCGGCGTCAATGGGGCTGAATGAGGCATCATAATGGATGTGAATTGAGACGCGGATCAGAGGTCTTTTTCTGAAGCAGAGATGTATGTGAGCTGCTTTGCCAGTTGTTCTGCATCTGACCTTTGTAATCCGAAATAGATAATCCGGATACTGGTGTCTTTATCTGGAAAACTATACTTGTAGAAAGATTTGTCTGGAGGGAGTTGGTGTAGATATATATTGAACAACAAAAAAATACCATTATGACAAAGAGACAGTATTCATTCAAAAGAAGTTCCACTTTCAACGTTTGTAATTTGTATTTTTAGTTTTTTGTCTGGGCTTGTCAGCTTTGGTTCAGCATTGTTACTTGCTGTGTTTGGACCTTTTCAATATTTCTCTTGCAGCTAACATAATGAGTATGAGGAGACAAAAGTGTACACTTTATCCAGTTCATTGGGTCTCTTCCCTCTTTGCGATGGCTGATTGTTGAGAAAAGCTATAAACATTTCTGCCTTTAGACTTGCTGGGACAACACATGTTACAAACCAGTTCATTTCAAGCATACGCTAGCCTTTTCAAGGTGGTGGGACAGGGAACATAAATATTGTTCCCTACAAATTATATGTAATTGCTCATCATTTATACCTCCACCATAACCTCCACACCCTCGCATTTAACAGAATTATATGAACATGGCGTAGCCCTGAAACTAGCTGTTGAACGTATTAACCGTGCTGAAAACCTTTGCAATACTCAAAGCCTATGTTGGTTTTAATCCTGCGTAGGAGAGCTTTTTGCACAATCTTATATATTTCATCTAGTATTTGCACTTCACGCTACTTTAACATAAGGAATGGTCTCCGTGTTTTATGACGACCTGTCCTGCAACAAGCTGAGACATGTCATGGTCCTTGTTGACGTCTGTTTTGAACGTCACCACTGATATTTGCATTCTAGTTAAACCCCCTCCTGCCTCCTGGGGATGAAATAGTGTAGTGGTGGTAGAATCCAGGTGTGAATGACTGCTATAAATGAAAATGCAGAAGAGAGCACGTCTGCTTAGCACAATAAAGGTTAAGGAGGGGCCAGATTACCAGTTGAGTTCTGTTCCAATAGATAGATGAGATGTGCAGCCAGAAGGAGTGAGTAAGCGTGCCGGGTATGTGTAGTCTAGACTTGGTCTTGGATTTCAAGTAGAGAGAAAGCCACTAGATCTTGTCTGAACCACAGTCCAAAACGTTTGCCAAAGAAAGAAGACACCGCTCAGAAAGTTATTTGATCGAAAGGTTTCTGCCCAAACTCTGTCTGACTTTACTGGGCTGAGTGTTAGACTGAATAATACTGAATATCAGCCAAAGGTTCCTCCATTCAATCTGATACATTTTAAATCAATGTCAGCGTTTCTCCCCGTCCTAGAATTGTTTTGGTTGGATCTATGTTGCTTCAATAGCCGCTGGTGAAATGTGAAGCTGCCACTCAAGTGATATCATTTTGAATAACTCAGAGCACTCAAAATAAAAAAAGGCCACATTTAAAGCAGTTATAGCTATGGTGAAACTGTGCATGTGTGCACATTCACTATGCCTGCGTCATACACTTCTATTTGTAAGCTATTGGCTTGGGTCAAAGGTCACTGCATAAACCCTCCATTTGTTAGTTCCTGCTCATCAGCTCAGGCATGTCAATGAGACCAGAGTGTCATCCATTCAGCACATGTCCAGAGTGCTGATACATGATGCCTTTGCCTTTATAATGACGAAGACCCAATAAAAACCTCAGTTTATTACAAAGGGAGGGGCATAGGACAGATGTCTACATTTAAGCTAAGTCTTAGTCCTACAAATGTAAAAGCCAATTAATCCAAATATAAAGAACAATGCTAAAGTCCTCTTTCCTGTATGTTTCTTGGCTGTAAAAAGACAGACAAACTGACATCTTCAAAACTAACAACAAGACTCCATTTTGAATAACTTCAGACTTTCTGCATCCTCTCTTCAGAGAGGAAGTAGAGGAGACGGTAAGGTCAACTGTCCTCTGGTTTTCTAAAGCACCACCGATCGTTGGCCACAAGCCCAGGCCCAGTCTGAAGAGCTGATATCTGTCTATTGTGTGGGATAAAGCCACTCATCCTCTCTAACCTGTCCTCTATTCATGCCAGAGAATTCTTCACCCACTCATTGTCTGTTTTTTTGACCCAAATTAAGTACTTGTCTGTCACAAAAATAGAGTTTTTTTTCCTCTCCACCCGACTGCTTGAAATATGATTTTGAGAGCTTTTCACAATGCATATCCAGATAAATATCAGGAGACTCAATGCACATCTTTCAGAGAGTTAAACGAGAAATGGCTTTTGCAAAGCGCTGCCAAGACCCCTGGAAAACTTGAGAGCTTTTATGAAAGGTTTACCCGAAGACTGGACTGCCAAGCTTCTCTCTATCCACTCACACAATTTCCAATATGTGTTGTTGAAGCACATAGACAATCCCATCTCGACGCACAGAGAATCTCTCTAAGCTAGCTATCTAACGGAGCTCTTTCTCATTTGTAGCAGGTATTTTGGCTTGTAACAAACAGCTCTGTTGCCCTCTCTGCAAGTCACTTTGTGGGGTTGTCAAGGGACAGGGCGTCTTTGTCTGCTGGACAATTGAGCAAACTCATTTGTCATTTTAGGCTCTTTAAATGAAGCCGTTGCTGCTTTTCAGCCTTCCACAGTGACGGATGGTGCAAAGCTCGTTCAAATAAATTACAACAAACTTCCCCAGGCGTATCGAGTCAGTTGTGTGTGTTTTGTCCACTGCACTGCAACATTTCACTTCTTATAACTGATAATGCCGATATCTTATTTAAGAACAAAATGCTTCACTTGTAGTTCTGCCGGACGAGAAGTGCTCTTTGACAATAACGTCATTGTGATTGGCTGAAGTGAGAGATGAGGACAGGGCACCTCTCTCCTCTCACTCATTCAAATCTCCAAAATAGGAAGGAGGCGGTGGTACCAGTGACGGGTTGAGCAGACAGATCCCCAGCGTGAGAATTTCCTGAGATGGATGAGGCTGACTTTGGAGGAAGCACAGTCAATATTTAACCAGGAAAACCTCAAGAAAACATGAGGAATTTAATTTTGGAAAGAAAAATGATCAGCTCCTTTTAAATTCAGCACGTCTAAATCAGGGAGAGCCGTCTGTCATTGATGTTGGCAAACATATTCACACAAACACTGTATGCTACCAGTCCCCCACTAAACAATGCATAGATATAGATAGTCAAGTGTTAAAAGTTAACAATATTAACTGTTTCTGCTTCCCCCAAGTGGCTAAACAAAATCAGTTGTCATAAGTTTAAGTTAACAAATGTCCTTTGAAAAGTACCATAATTTGCCTCATCTTTGTGCTGTTAGTCATTTTCTAAAACAAGGCTTGATCGTCATCCAATAGCATATGGTACAGCCCTTTACAATCTCCGATTCAGCCCAGATTATTGCAAACATATTCTGTTTTGTTGTTGAGATAATGAGCAGCTGTGCCCAGAACACATGCATTGCAACGTGATCTAATCAACAGTAGAGTAGAACTTAATGTGACATTATTGGAGCAAATGACACGAGATGCATGAAACCTGATGACCCTTGAAAGCATTTAATTAATGACAGTGAGACTCTATGCCATCACTTGATTCATGCTCTTTTACACTTACTCTTCCTCAATAAGGAAGGAAACCCCTTTTTTTATTCTCAAAGTAAAAAGATGAGTTTGAAATTGACTCCGGTATCAATCACTCTGCCATAATTTCTTATAAGGCAGAGAGTAGTCTGGCTTGCAGAACAAAAATGTTTAGAAAGAATAAGACAGACTGCAAAAAAAAGTTAAAGAGTGTGAGAGTAGAGTGGACATGTCATCTGGCTCTCAGGAATCCTGCAGCCGAGTTGGGGGGCTGGGTGGAGGGCTTGATGTCACCCGGGTGGAGGAAGGGGAGTGTAGAGATAGGTGTGTGTGTGTGTGTGTGTGTGTGTGTGTGTGTGTGTGTGTGTGTGTGTGTGTGTGTTAAAGTGCAGTGGCCGGTGATTTGCTCTGGAGGGGGGTGAATGAGGGAGGGGCCGACAAGGCTTGGCTGCCTCAAGAGCACACACACATAAACACACACTCACACACACACACACACACACACACACACACACACACACACACACACATCCACACACACACACACACACACACACACACACACACACACACACACACACACACACACACACACACACACACACACACATCCACACATTCACTCACTCCCACACACTCACAGGGATCAGAGACACTGCAGATAGAGACGTCACCTCTCTACCCTCCTTCCTTTGCTCTTTGGACCTCAACATTTTGGATAGCTAAAGGAGCTTCTCCCAAGCTGCGGAGTGAGTGAAAGTTGCATCTTTTCAGACTTCTCCTCACAGCTAACGTTGACTTTCAAAAAGCCCGAGCCGCTGGGGGAATACTTCCTGGCTGAGTGGGATCTGTATCTGATTAGAGCTTGGATTCGTTGAGCTTGATGCTGCAGACATGTAGCCATAGTTGGAGCAACTGTGACAGGGGGATTGTGTGAGTGAATGAGGCCTTTATGCGAAGGTGGAAAGAGAGATGCTTTTCCTGGAGGTGAGAGGAAATGCAGAAGGATTTTGATGAATGAAGAGCACTTTTGCAGCTCTGCTGTGGAAAAATGCTTGCACCCAAGTTCCACCATAACTTCTGTATGATCTGTTGATGAGGAGGCATGCAATGGGTTGTGGGAGATTTCCTTGGTTGACAGCATCGCCTGAATTGTTAAAAGCTTTGATCAAAATTGAAAATGCTCTCTGCGTGAGAGAGGTTCTTGCATGTGTGTAATGCTCTATTTAGGATATAGTGTGTGGATGTATGTGGTGTGTGTATAAACATATACACACTCATTATGTGTCTGTGCAGGTGGTCTCACTCAAACTGTGTTAAGTCTCCTGGGTACCCCCTGACACCCATTTGGCCTTACAATAACACTCTTTGCCAGTCAAAGAGCGATGACCTCGGCCTTTGAACTCCACAATTTAATGGTTTTCCTAAAGTAAATTCTATGACGTTTAGAAAAATAGACCTCACTTTGTTTTCACTGTTCTGGTCTCAGCAAGTTCTCAACATCTCTGTATCTGTCAGTTGAATTAACTGCACATAACTAAAGCTGTAACCGCTCTACCGATTTGATGTTTTAATAAATATCTCCTCACTGAGATAATTTGATACACATCTGTAAAAGTCAGTAAATTAGGATGTATTCCTTTAGTTTGCCAGCGGTTGTGTTCATTTGAAAATTGCACGTGTTTGACTAACTAATTCCTCAGTGAAGGAGGGCCCCTTTTAAAAGTGTCAGTAAAGCGGGGGAGGCGCACACGATTCACCGTGAGCCGGCTACATCTGGCCAGTGTTTACACAGACCCAGTGTTGTGACTCTTTAAATGCCTTTTTCAAAGAGTTTCCCTTTTTAACCCCTTTAACCTTCTCCTGTCACGTCTCCGCCGTGGCCCGGGTTAGAGGAGGAATGGTTGGACATTTTGTTTTTGTTTTTCGACAAAGACAGCCATTGTGTTATTGCCAGCGGGTGACATGGTGTAATGTGAGTTGCAATGTGCATTGGCTCAGGAATCCGAAGTCACCTTTTTCCCCATGTGGGATGAGATGCAGGAGAGCTGAAGGGCAGCAGATAGCAGATACCAGGGCACCAAACTAGAGCTGAAAATATCAGATTCTCTGCTTTGTTGCTTTATTTTGTGATATGTGATAGTAAAATTAATATCCTAATGATTTTGGTCAGCTTGGCATAACAAGGAATATGCCACCTTTAAGATGATAATGGAGATTCCTGATTTTTTTTATAATAATCGAGCACCAAAGAAAAAGTTAGTTTTTTTTCTTCATGCATAAGGATACATTTTGATGTTCTTTGGCAAATTATTTTCCAAACATGTCAAATGGGATGATGCAATATCATGCTAATGTGAACACAATATGTGAACTCTAGTCAAAGCCAGTTTGTAAAACGTGATGGCTGCCATGATGTTTAAGTCTGTGGCGATGCTGTTTGACCCCGTGGCTTTGGGTGTCACATGTTGGAACAACCTGCATGTGTCTATTAACAAATATCATCTCTACATTTTTGCTGCAAATCAAACTTGCAACCATGTTGTCACCAAGAAAAACAACAGAAGCATTAATGGACCCAACTATTCTTTCACAAATAGGTCCCACAAACTATTGTACCACTGAGATATTGGCTAAAACATCTCCTCCATCTAATTGCAGAACTTGAGGGTATCGTAGTTGAGATGAAGCAGAACAGGTCAAGAAAAGCTTCTGGGTGATAACATTATCTATCCTACCATAAAACCTGATAGATTAGTCACTGAAGAACAAAGCAACAGTCAAATACCCTTTTGTTCTGTGATAAGAGCTTTGGTTTGACTTTTCGCAGCATTTCTAATCTGTAAATTCAGTGTTTAGAGGCCCTTGGCTTCATTCAACTGTATGCTAATTGAGGCAATGCTAATATTTCCCCAGTCTTGTTGCTTTTGACTCAACGGCTTGGCGTTGGAGGCCTTGAGGGTGAGTTGAGAGGACAGACGTGACATATGAGGATGGTGCTGCACAACAAAGTGTTTGGCTTGTGAGTTTAGTTGCAGCTGACCTGTGACCTTTGAAGGTGCAACAAGCAAGATAATTATTATTTACAGGATCAAAACTGTATCATACATTTTAAAATTTTTCTATCTGATAAGGGACTCGGCAGAAATGATTAGGACAGAGGTGGGAAATGTCAGAAAAAGGGAAAGATTATGTATTTTTCATTTTGGGGGCAGGGCAGGGGAGGGTCTACAACTTTTTTTCTAACTTTTTATATTTTATATTACTCTTTTCTTGCAAGATTTACTGTAAAATAAACCCTGAACTTTATCACATACAAAACTTGCATGTATGCCTATTGCTTGTTCATTGACAGCAGAAACAACTGTTCATTTAGTAGCTTGTGGTTCAAAAGTAAAGAATTTGGAATCATTGCTAGTCATAACGTTGGGAATTGTTAATTCCACTTAGAATGTGTGATTTAAAGTAAAGCAAGTAAATGATATTGCTCCATTCACATATTTAGCTTGAGGGAGGGTCTTACTTTAAAAAAGGAAAACGTTAAACATAAGGTTCAGCCCTCTTTCCCCACCCCAATAGTTTTCACACAGTCCCTAAATATCACCTGACAGAAGCATTGATCCAAATTAATTTTAATGACTGCTCTGAAGTCACAGTTAACAGGCATACTGTTTTTCTCAATAGAAGCCATCAAGGTCCTAATGTCCCTCATGGTGCTGCGGTTGTTTAAAAGACCCGACCTACATGCAGTTTTGAGGGCCTGTGTGAAGTTTCCAACCGTTTTTACCCAAACAGGTTCTATTCTGGTGGACATTTGCATGTCAAAGAGGCAGAGCGGGGCAAATCACAAGTGGCTTTTTCAACACCTTGAGACCAAAGTGCTGTTGTCAGGCTGAGGGGGCTCTGAAGAACACGGCTGCTTAGATAAGAGAGCTACTGCTGAAGGCGGGAGACACGGAGACGAGACGGATTAATCCCTATTCATGTAACAGCCCAACTGTTATCTGCTCGTAAAGAGGAAGAACAAAAGCTGCTGAAAGTGGATTCATTCTCCAGCAGTCTAGTGGACACATGCCGAGTAGTTTCAAGGTTGATCATTTGCCTTTTTGAAGATTATTATTGCCACATTACTTCTTTTTTTTCATAACCTTCAGTGTGTTGTTGCACAGTGGATAAGAGAAACAGATGTTTGGTGGATAACAGCTGGAAATTTCTGCTGCATCATGTCAAAGCATTATAATTGTAGTTGAAAAAGAATGTGCCTGTGTACGTTGTAAGTACTGTGAGGCTGTGTGGTTGGTTGTTGAATATGTGCACCACACTGGAAAAAGCCTTTCATATCATCCATCATCAAGTTTGTCTTAAGTTCCCTTTGACGGTGGACAAATCGTTTTTTGGGTACTTTATAAAGCATGATTGTGTAACGGATAAACAAAGGAAGTATGACATACTACGCTAATGGGATGGAAAATAACAGATTAGTTATTCTTGAGTGTGACTCAAGAGGTTGAATTGTGAAAGGATGACCTGATACATTACAGATAAACTTTGTCCTTTCTCGACCCCTAAAATACTGCTGCAATTTTGTTTTTGTTTTTTTACTGCGTGACAACACGCAGAGGAGTTCACACGAAGGGCTAAAAAAAAAAAAATCAGCAGTATCCCAGTCAGTGACTAGAAGAGGCAAAGTAAAAGCCAGAGCATTGCGTATAATTAAACAGAGGAGGTATAAACAAAGGAATTCAAAACAATTAAAAGTATGTTCTCTAAATGTGATTCCTAAATCCTCCCCTTTTATCCACAGAGCCCGTGTGTGATGAACCTGGAGCGCTGTGAAAAAGGGGAGCGCCCTTCTCCTCGGGTCCTGGACATGGAGCCTCGTACTGGGGGAAAGATGGGGAAAATATCCATGGGCTTCCAGAGGAGCTCCACCTCCG
Source organism: Taurulus bubalis (assembly GCF_910589615.1). Lineage (NCBI taxonomy): Eukaryota > Metazoa > Chordata > Actinopteri > Perciformes > Cottidae > Taurulus > Taurulus bubalis. The sequence continues at coordinate 8,708,786 of NC_136608.1, read as the reverse complement.
ATGACGACTCCGGATGTGCGTTGGAGGAGTACGCGTGGGTGCCACCGGGACTCAGGCCTGAGCAGGTATAGGACCCCTTTACATCTTGTTTTCTACATCAACAGCATTGGGTTTTAGTTCAACAAATGTGGGCAGAAATTCTGTTCTCTATGCCATATTAGCAGATTAGTGTCGCATGCTGAAGCACAACATTCATTGTATTCAGGATACACATCTCAGTCAGAAAATGTTTGCTGTCCCTAATATATTTCCTACAGAATTTCGTCAATGTCATCAGGAATTAGCCCATAACATTTCCAGTCCTTTGCGGTCTCTTGTGTGTGGAAAGATGTCACAGTCAGACGCCAGTAACTAAATTGAGATTGACATGTTGGCCCACTAGTATCTCTGATTAAAAGGACACATATAGCAGCACTCATTCTGTACTGATAACACTGCTTGCATCCTGCTGCAACAGTTCTCTCTCCTTTATGAGGAGAGTATGATACTCCTGGTGCACAAAACAAAGCTGCCTATCGACTGACAGGATGTAAATGATCTCTGCTCTAAAGTTCATTCATCTGTCTTCATTCGCAGGTCCAGATGTATTTCTCCTGTCTGCCGGAGGAAAAGGTGCCGTATGTCAACAGCCCCGGAGAGAAGCTCAGGATCCGACAGCTTCTCTACCAGCTGCCGCCGCATGACAACGAGGTAGAGGGAGAGAGAGAAAGAGAGAGAGAGAGAGAGAGAGAGAGAGAGAGAGAGAGAGACATGCCACCTGGTTATGACTATGGAGCCCCTCGGAGACAGCTCGTAGTTCTTCTTATAACTGTAGTCAAAATCTGATCAATGCGTCAGAGATATTGCAGCTAAGGGATGGATAAATGAGAGGAAGGAGTCAAGTTCATTTCCTGAACTAGAACTAAGCTAAACTTTTGCCGCAGTCTGAAATGTTTCTGGCACTGTGATTTAAACTGAAATGACATTTTTTTCCCCATCAGTTAAAACTTTCATCTCTCACTCAACTAAATTTAAAATGACAGTTCAAGTGCCTTCGTTTCTTATTCTTCAGCTTACTCTTCGACTACTTTTCGGGCTAGAATACAAACGGGTAGCCCAACTGCTTACAAAGCTTTAATTTGAGACTTCAAAAGCCAACATTTTCGAAAGATTTAGCAGAATTCTTCTGGTCTTGTTGCGGAAATTGTTTTAAGAAGTTTGAAAAGTGACCTTAAAACAACTATGAAACTATACCCAGCCCTAAACTATAAAGCAGCAGCTGAGTAGAGTCTCCACAATCTTGCTGGTCTTTTCGTATAAAACTAAAACAATGGCTGCATTCCCTCAACTGTTTGAAAACCCCCTCTTCTGACAGTAAAGCACATGCCAGCCTCCTCTGTATAATAGTTTTATGGTGTGTAAACCAGCACTCCTTTCACATCTGTGTTAATAGAGTTTACATTAGGAGATATGGTGGAGGGGTTATCACCAGAGGGGAGGCTTAGGGGGCTACTGTCTGACGGAGGTGGTCTCTGTACACACACGTGGAAGGTACACAATAGTAACACTCAACAAACACAGTGTTTGACTGTGCGGTTTTATGGTGTTTGTTGGGTTTCTTGGCGGTTAAGGGAGCAAACTGGTGGAAGATTCCTCGCGTATCTGCGGTTCAAAGGGAGAAGCACTCAGTGTGTGGTGTGTGTGTGTGTGTGTGCAAAAGGGAGAGACAGTGAGTGTGTGGCGCTCACACACCGGCATCGTTTACTGTTGTTTGGAGAACAACCAAGCCAGTTGTTAGGATAGTCTTGGTCTTTTATCTGGGCCATCATCACTGTCTCTAAACACAAAGGACAGGGTTTGAGTATTGCTCACGCCATCCTTTCAACGTAGCCTTCAGGGGAATTAGCTTTAATTAAACCCTTTTGCCAGCCATATACGGGCTGCATGTCATATACTTCCCCAAAGCTGCAAGCAAAGATAAAAGCTGAACCAGCATCAGTAATAGGTCAAAGTGCTAAATCAACCTCTCTGTGAAAAAGTAAAAACTTTGTCAACTCCACTCATCTTTTTTTTCTTTCTTTCTTTCCTTCTTGCCAGGTGCGTTACTGCCACTCTCTGACAGAGGAGGAAAAGAGGGAGATCCACATGTTCAGTGCCCAGAGGAAGAGGGAGGCACTGGGGAGAGGAACACCCAAGATCCTGCCCCGAGCTCTGCACCACACCCGCTGTGAAAATGTAAGTGCCACACGTGGACACCCATGAGAAGACACACATATGCACACATGAACGTTTAACTCGTTTAGTGCTCATGTAGCCATAAGGTAAGCTAGGAGGAAACCAACTTGTGGGTTATTTATATCACAAGCAGCTAACACCCACCAACCCAACGCGTAGCAGCCTGAGGCCCAGTCCTGATTGGCTAATGCGAGGGTTTTAATCATGGACATAAACCTCCTCATTAGGGCGAGAGGGAAAGCAGGGAAATTGGGAGGCTCACGCTCAAGCCGAGCGGAGAAGCTAGTTCCTCATGAGGAATTTGACAAATTTCCTGCCGCCCATCTATATCTCAGCATGACGGACTGCGAAAGAATTTACAGGTTAACGAGTAATTCTTGTATAGAGTCTTAAAAAGTCACAGTGTGTAGCACATTATTCCACACCAACTGGTATAATACCATCCAGCTCGACCGGTTTTAAAAGTCAGCATGTTTCTGCATCTGTCTCTAAAAATTCTTGAACAAAGTGGATTTAGTTGAAGTTTGAGATGTATTCATTAGTAAAAATGAGATTGTTTAGTCTATTAAATACATGCGTACACAGTATTATGTAAGCATGTGCTGTAAAAGCGAAACATCACGTTCTTTGTGTGGAAGGTCCAAAGTTTTTAGGAATCCAAACTATTTTTCAGTCAGCTTGTTAAAGGGGACCTTGGCTTTCAGGGAAAGAGAGACATCTTGCTCTAGACATGCTGGTTAAATGGGAATTGGAAACAATCCTGAAACTGGACCTCTGTTTCCTACTTTGGATTTTTTATGACTCACGAAAACACTAAGTGTCATTCCAGCTGCCCTTTATCGTATTCCGGAAAAACTTCTTTTCGATGCAACAAACATAAATATTAGTGTTATGTGGCTTCCGGAAAATTGAGCCATGACCAGTGAGTAAAACACATCCTCTGCCAGGCATCCAGGAAGAGCATGTTAATTTCCCTTCGACAGGCAGATGAAATCCGTCATCACTCAAACACAGATGCTACCACAGTGATGCAAGGTCACACACACTGTAATGATACATAGGAAGCCCAACGGATGCACACATTCTCAGACTTACTGGACATGCATGCGTGTCCATATATGCTCTGCAAACACGAACTGCACATGCTCATGTATTTAAAAGGATATATCACGAAGATGTGTACATTCACACTTTGTCAGGCTCCGGTTTCCTGGTGGGGACACACAATACCACCGTACCCAAGGCCCCTGTGTGTCCACCCTGGTAATAATGGTTAACAGCTGGGCATGCTATCCCATAGCAGCCTATGGATGTCTCATAGCTCTGCTGGGTTATATAAAGACTCGTGATTGCTCGTTCAGACATGCTCTTATGATCTCTGTGGAGTCATACGATCTTTTCACTCAGGACCAAGGCCAGTGTATTCTGTTTAAGCTTATGGGACTAAAATACTGTCCAATTCCTCAGCAACACCACATGGATATTTGATTACTTTATGTGAAAGGGCAAAATAAAGGAATTAATTAGTTTCCATTTGTCCCACAACCTCTGTTGGTAAAGTAGTTGTGATAGGGGTGCTAGATTTAACAATGTATTGCTCTGTCAACCCATTCACTTTTGAATTCTAATTGTGTATCTGCCCTCATGTTAACACAAATAATTATATTCAGAAAGACAAGGTTGGGTTGTCAATGCTTATTTAAAGATGGAATTACAGTTAGCATGTTAACAACCGTTGCTGTATTTGTAGAATGATTGTCATCACTGTAGGATTCACCGATGTCTTTTGAATGGATCATATTCCTGTGTCCCTGCAGTATGATCACCTGTTGTTTGGCCTTCTTTGTTTTAGCTTCACTGTGATTTAAATACCAGCGGATATGTGATATATTTTGAATAGTTGTCTGCTTAATCTTTTTTTGTTTATGTTGCATTCCAAATGTGTCACGAGGATCAACTGAACCTCACGTCTATTTTGAAATGTCTTTCCCGTGTGTGATTGTCTCTGTATATCTCTACGGTTTCACTCTCAGCGTAGCAAACTTATCGACAGATTTATTATTATTGGATATTATTAAGCACGGCCATAGACTCAACGATGAAGCCCTAAGCGTTGTAAGCCCCTTTGAAAAAAAGAATCAAGATGCCTGAAACATAAATCTAATGAATCAGCTGTTGTTTGTGTTTGATTGTCAGTGTGGCGGAGGAATCAATGGAGGGGAGATGGCCATATTTGCCTCCAGAGCAGGGCTGGGCCCCTGCTGGCACCCAGCGTGCTTTGTGTGCACCACGTGTGAAGAGCTGCTGGTGGATCTGATATATTTCTACCAAAATGGCAAGATCCTCTGCGGGCGACATCATGCGGAGCTTGTCAAACCACGATGCTCTTCTTGTGATGAGGTAAGGCTCAGTAGTAGTAGCAGCCAGGAGAGTTCCACAGAAGTCCAGAGAGTTCCACAGAACTAACAGCGGTATGTGTGTTTCCCTTTAGATCATCTTTGCGGATGAGTGCACTGAAGCAGAGGGTCGTCACTGGCACATGAAGCACTTTGCCTGTTTCGAGTGTGAGACGATGCTAGGAGGGCAGCGCTACATCATGAAAGATGGCCGCCCCTACTGTACTGGCTGCTTTGAGTCTCTGTATGCAGAGTACTGTGAGGCCTGTGGTGAAAACATTGGTGAGTTATTCATGAATGGTGCTGTTTTTATTTGATTTTCCTGCGATTAGGATAAAGAACGTAACTTTGCAAAGTCGAGCACACGATCCCACTAATGTATTTCTTTGACTACCTGTTTAAAAGTATGATACCTAAAAGTATGCTCCTTTTCTAATCATCCTACAATCCTTTAGGTGTTGACCATGCCCAGATGACCTATGAAGGTGTTCACTGGCATGCTGCGGACCAGTGCTTCTGTTGTGCCCAGTGCAAGACATCCCTGCTGGGCTGTCCCTTCCTGCCAAAGCAGGGTCGCATCTATTGCTCAAAGACCTGCAGCCAGGGTGAAGATATTCAGGCCTCTGACTCGTCTGATTCTGCCTTCCAGTCTGCCCGATCACGTGAATCACGGCGCAGTGTGCGCATGGGGAAGAGCAGCAGGCCTGCCGAGCAATGGAGACAGTCGCAGCTGTTTAACCCCCCTGCCGCTTTACCTTCGTTTGATTATAAGTATGGAAATGGAGAGGGTGATGGCGATAGAGATGGAGATGCTGATTGCGATATTGGTATCGTAGGGCGCAAGATGGCCCGTCTAGGCCTGGAGGAGGAGAGGTTCTGGAGGGAGCGGGAGGAGCAGGATGCTGGTGGAGAGGAGGATCCAGAGGAGTGGGCCCAGCATGAGGACTATATGACTCAGCTCCTTCTCAAGTTTGGTGATCGCGGGATGTTAAACCAACTTCAGCAGCCATCACTAAAATCTCCCAGCCCTAGCAGCGACAGAAACAGGCTAATGAGTGTCTCTGACCCATGGCTCAAGCCGGATTCTGCATCTATAGGGGTTAGCGCCTCCTCTCCCACCCCTGCTAGTCCCACCCAGAGCCAGACTTCCAACCAATCCCGAGCCAACAGCCTTAGCCCTGGATTGATGAGCAAGAAGCACCTGCCTGAAATGTACTGGGCCCAGTCCCAGGATGGGTTGGGAGATTCCGCCTATGGGAGTCATCCAGGTCCTGCCAGTGCCAGAAAGATCCAAGAGCTCGAGTTGGACCAGGATCAGGACCAATCTGGGACAGGCAGACGAGCCTTCTGGCCAGACAACAGGCAGTGGTATGAAGATTCCCTCGAGTGCATCGCTGATGAGCTTAGGAAAGTCGAGCAGGGAGCTGGAGACTCCATGGACTCCTTGGCGCTCTCAAACATCACTGGTAAGGATACTGCTGGTTGCGTGAGTTCAGTAGAAACATGTGCTTTCTTTTTCTATTGAAAAGCGGTTCAAAACTTGACTCTCCTATTTGCTCTTTTTAGGTGCGTCAGTGGATGGAGATGGCAGGGACAGGCCGATGGTCTACACACTCGCCATACAGGATCCCTCAGTGGCAGATGACTGCGAGAAGATGAGCAACATGGGGACCTTTAATTCATCTCATCTTCACCACAGTGCCAACTCTCTCAACCTAAACATGGAGAAGGGAGATGAGGAGGTAGCATTGTCAAAGAGGGGAGGCACACCAGGAGGACACCTCTCATTGTCTCCAAATTTGGAAGGCCTCCCGCCCTCCTTTGCCCCGGCTCTGAGGAGGAGCAAGTCCCACTCCAGGCCCCCTCAGATGGTCAAGTTCTCAGAGGACACTGTGGACAATGGATATAATGATGGATTTGATGTCAATATTAGAAAGCATCCCATGAGTGAGAAGCCACAGCGGAGGACATACTGCCCAGAAGAGATGGGCAGAGAGAGAAGCCGTCCAACGAGCCAGCATGGGCGCAGCAGGCAGCACCCCCACCGGCCAGGCCGCCACCACAGGAGTCGCAAAACCCGCTCGGATAACAACCTTCACATGATGCCTTTGGAGAAAGCACAGAGGCCGTATGAGCCCCAGCAGCAGGGAATGGTAAACCCTCCATGTGGCGCCATGCTCCTACAGCATCCTGCAAACAGATTACCCATGGCCTACTCCCAAACCCGATCTGACTATATGCTTCAGGGCTCGGCTCAAGGAGACCCACGAGTTGAGCATTTTATGGGTCTCTACAGAGATGAGGATGACTGTTCCACTTGCTCTTCCTCATCATCAGACTCTGAGGAGGAGGGCTATTTCCTGGGCCAGCCGATCCCTCAGCCTCGAGCGGCTGGATGCTACTACGCTGAGGACTACCCTACAAGGGTTACAGCCCTCTCCCCCCAGAGCCATGGCTCACAGACTGGTCGCAGAAAAGGTCACCGCTCCAAAAACTGTATCATCTCTTAACAGCTCCGAGTGCATTTGCATTATAACCTGACCTACACGAAGAAATAAAGTCAGATTTTCTGGGTTTAGAAAGGCAGTTTAAAGCAAACCATATGCACACACTGCGTATTATGCCCAAACAGAAAGTCAAGTTGCATATCATATTTCAGGCCTGAATCTACTGAAAGAAGAAATCAAACTAAAAAAGATCTGTGCAATGTATGTGCAAATGTACCCCATATACTGGGTCTTATTGAATTTTAGCACTAACATGTACAGTATGTATTGGTACGTTTGGAAGCCTTTCTTAAGACAGCATTATGCAGAGTGGCAACGTTTTCTTTCATTGCAGAATTTGCAATGTTTTTTTTATGCTTAATGTTCAGTTAAAGGTTTTGCAGCAATATCTTTGTGTGCATTAAAGTGGATAAATATTGAACACAGGTTGATAACGTAGAAATATAAGCAAACCAAAACATTATTTAATGCATAATAGTACAAATGATAATGTATATACTAAGTTAAGATTTTAATACTGGTATTTTTTATATCTGTGGTTTTAAGAATTGTTTCTGTTTAAGTGTGTTATATAAAAATAGCAGTTGTAATGGTAAACAGACAGACCTCGTTAATATTTCATGAGAAACCAAGAAGGTGCCATTTCATAAACTGTTCTTCACAGTAAAGTGCCATGTTACTCCGTAACAATGCCTATACCTATTTGGCAACGCTATTGGTGTACAAACTATAATAACGAATAGCAGTCACACCTGCATTATCCAAATTCAGCTGAACTGTCCACTACCCTTGCTCTGACATAACCAGCTAAATGCTTTATGATGTAAAGACGCTTGTAATAAATAATTTTCTCCTCAAACTGTCAGGAATCAGTGTCCTTTTTTTTAAATATATTTGACAATGTTCATTTTCCAATTACATTTTGTAACCCTCAGATTGTAGTGATGTTTTTAACAGTGAAATGCATTGAAGAGTTTATGGGATTTTTATAATACCAGTAAACTGATCTTTAAAATGTTTTTGATTGTCTATGATGTCAGTTGGGTATTTATGTAACTTTTGTTATTAGATCACAATAAACCAAACCTTAAAGTTAACAGAAACAATATTTACTACAACTTTGTCTCAGTGTCATAAAAACTAATCAAGCTGTGTGCAGGTGTTTCTGGGAAGGAAATTCAAGTTTGAAAATAAAAAGAGACAACACAATAAAAAGTAACCAAACTGGCATTTCCAGACAGTACAAATTTATACAAGAATGTAGAACTGTAAATTTAGCAGCACCAAGTCATACATCTGACTGCTACAAGATGTACATAACTGAACATATTACAAAACAAAAACGTCTTATCTGGCTTTTCTTTTAGAAAAGTGTGTTCATGCTGCAGGACTGACTGTCTATTATCAACAACATATTTTCATCAAACTTGTTTAAATAACAAAAAAAACATGTTCATTTGATTCATGTGATTTTTACAACATTTGACAGTGGAACAACTTTTAACATTATATAATCTCCATCTTTCAACAGAAAAGTATGGTAAAAAATGGTCTGTTCAAAACTAACACTGTTCATCCTCACATACAATGCAAAACTGCATAAATCCTAATCCAATGTTTTTCTTCAGGTTGCTGTGCTGTAGAATCCTTTCCAAGTCCAGCAAAATAGTATTAGAAATATCCACGTTCAGAAGTCAATCCTTCCACGCTCAGTCGCACGAAGAGCCGATGGCCAATGTGTCAGTAAGACGAGCTGTGATTGACTCCCGTCTTTGAAAGTTTATGACCCGTCAGGGCCGTTGACGGGGTGGTCGAGTCACAAACAGAAGGTTCTGCCTGCCGGACCACCACGTCCAGCTCGTTGATGAAGTGTTTGAGGTCCTCCAGGCAACGATCGCGGATCTCCCCGAGGTTCTCTCTGAGGGGAACCTGCAGCTGCTTCTCCAGGTTGGGGTCTTTAGCCACCAGCATCTTTACCACCATGCCAAACGTCTCGCAGTCTTGCTGGTACACCTGGGAGTGGACAGGAAAAAGTGTTTAAAAACAAGTATATAGGGTTTGACACACGCACACAGTAAACACATTTACATCCATTTGTATGCAGATTTTAAAACTTAAGTGTCAACAGGCCGAGGTCAAAACCTAAAAGAGAAAAGCTCTTAAATGAGGAGACGAAAAGTTGTTTCCTTCCTGCTAAACCTGGCGCCTAGGTGTAAATATTCCAGTGTCAATGAGCCCGAGCTGATCATTCTGGTGTCAACACACGTTACGTGGTGTCAAAAGATAAACACTTCTCTTCTCAAGTTTAATATGGGCCCTTTATATAGGACACAGTGGCACAAGAAGCAATAAAACCCTGCTTTAGTGGCGTCGCACAGGCTATACTTATAACAGGTGTTAGAGGGACAATGAGGAAGATGTGCTGGAATCTTGTTTGGGAGCTGCCATTTCACACAGACTCTCAAATGTCTCATAAAACAAAAAAAGGGAGCCCTCGGCTTCCACGTAAAGTGGTTCGATTTGCAAAATACCAAAAACTGAGACTGGTTTCCAACTCTTGAGCTGACCATTAATTTCCAGAGGGGAAAATAACAGTCAACTAAACTGATGGTCATATTTTGTATTCGGCAGTTACCAGGTCCTTTGTTGATCCCCTCTCCCTCGTATCCATCTAAAATTACAATTTCCCAACAATAAATAAATAAAATACACATCACATATGAGGACCTGTTCTAATTGGACAGTGTGATGCTCTGTTTCTATACAAAGATGGCAAAGACTTCTGCAACGCATCTTAATTTCTCTGTGGAATGCTGCCCTCTCCTCTGTTTTTTCCATCCTTACACTGTTTCATGACTCAGTTTCTTTCTCTAGTCAGTCTCCTGTGCCTCGTTTCATCTTAGTCAGGGAAAAGAATTGACCACGTAGAAGTGAATTAACCCACCGATACGGCAATGTATTAATTGGTGCCGCAGGCGGACACAAGGGCCCTTAATGACATGGGTTGTGTGCAGATCTGTGTGTGTACACGTATGCCTGTGTGCATAAAATTAGGCCAGACAGGGGTGAGTTTCAGTCATTCACCGGATACCAACGCTGGCTTCTGTGCTGCGGGGCGTCCGACCTCACTGGCTTATTTATAGCTTTTTACAATGTTCCTGGAACGCAGCATGTTGGAGTTGAGGACAGATCGCAAATGAGGATCTGCTGTCAAACTGAGTTTATGTACTTGCAACAACAGTCCAGAACCTGCATAAAAACTAAAATGTGTCCACTGTATAAAAGAGATGAGGCTTTACTGAAGATGATTTCTGCTGAGGGAATTAGACCGGCGTCTCTTTATGCAACCATTAAGGGTTTCCTTAGCCGCCTCCCTCTTGAACAACAGAAACAAACGAACAGTATTTGGTCCATTCTCCATAATAGGATGACCTGAATCTTACAATTGTATACATGTATTTACAGGAAATTTGTGGTGAACATGAGGATACAAACAGTTTCGGGAAAGAGTGCTTCCGTAAAATGAACACAATCTGGGTGCATGTACATCGTCATGTATGATAAATGATCAGGTGGAAGACGTTACACAACAGTCAGACTAACACAACTGTTCAAAAAGCAAATCCCTGATAGCCCTGCGCTGAATTTAGTACATCACCCTGTCCTTTCAATTTCTTATCAACATCCTATGGTCCCTTTCAACAGCTGATAACTTGATGACAGTGAATTTATTCACCAGCTTTTCGGAGGAAGTATCCAATCAAGTGCGTCGACAACAACTTCTCTGAAAACATGGAAAGTCGTTCCGAGATAACAATGTGCTGAAAATGTACTTCCTGTATTTAAACGCACGTCCTGAGATCCCTCCCTTGTTATCCAATCAGGAAGGAAAAAGGCCAGTACTTGACTTTGGGTGGAGCCGGTCCAGAACCGTCTCTGCTTCTAAAAACTTCTTTCAACTATATTTTCAATAGCCGGTTAAAGCAATGATTCAGGGTGGGCCTGCCTGGCTTCAGAAAAGGACGAGAGTGGAAGAGTTGGGGCCTCAGTCTAGTTCTGCCATCTTTGTCCCGAAGAAAATAAAACTGGAACCGTCTGGCTTTCTGTCGTGTAGCCAAATATATTTAGATTCCTCACCAAATGAAATAAAACTCCCTTTGTATCACATCATGGCCTATGAGGAGTAAAACATAATACCCTTTATTGCCTCTCATGCCTTGTCACTCACTATAACCAGTTAGTCTGTACTGCAGCCAAAGTCAACTCTGACAATGAGAGCGGTTTCAGGTTGAATTTCAGCGGACCAATTTCACTTAGCTACACAAACACACTGTGAGGCACGGGTATAATGCGGCCCGGCACGAAGTCTGGCCGAGGACGGAAAGTTCAGCATCTGATCTGTGAAAAGTGTAGAGACAGTTAGTGAGGAGCTACTGGACTGGAGTGTGTTTGTGTCCATGTGTACCGAAGAGATGGCTAGACCAGATTGAGAGCAGAAAGCCAAACATCTGGCCGACACTTGTCAAGTGGCTAAACATGAGTGCCCACTGCGACTTTGTTGTTTCAGTCAGAAAAAGAAAGTCTGAATTAAATGCGTTTAGCTGTGTGTTCTGGGCCTGTCGGGAAATTAATACCAGCCAGCAGACAAGTGCTCACTGTATACGTTTTCTAGCGGCTGGTTGGTTTTGTCTGCCGGTTTGGCAGGTAACCAACGTCATGTGTAGGCAATTCTCGGGTTTTGATGAGATTTTTAAAAAGGTTCAAGTCTTTACCAAAAAACAAGAACGGGCAAAATGTGACTAAACTTTGATTTCTGACCTGGTTGTGTGTGACAGAAATGAGGCTGAATTAACTCCCAATCATGACTAAACAAGCCAGCCTTTCATGACACAGAGGCAACCTTCATGCACGTGGTCTGAATATCACAAAAGCCAAAGAAAGGGACAGAAGGAGGAAAAATGCTGATAATCATCAGTTTCTACTGACAATTTCAAAGAATCACAAATCCTGGAAAGACAAACTGAAACTTCATATCCCTGTGAAAATGGAATACACTGTTCCCTCTGGGTTTTCATTCTAATCTACTCTTTCCAGACCTTAATTCCATGACTACGTCTCTAGATTAAAAACAAGGGGGCATGAGTTATACAGACAATGGAAACATGACGAATTAGTCTTGACATGGTAGTCATTTTCCAAAAATGCGCACTGTATGAAATGACCTGAAAACATGATATAAAGCTCACACAATAGAGCTCGAGGAACGTGATGCGACACAGATGGGGGGAGAAAGAGGCTATAAAACAGGCCAGAAACTGCAGCGTCAGCAACAGCGTTACAACCGCCTATAGGCTCTCTGGCGCAGCTCAATGTGAGAGCGCAGTGTGCGCTCCAGGGCAGAGCTGGCTCGGGTTTAATAGTCCCAGTAAAGCAGCGGTAGCGCTTGCTGGTGCAGGAATGGCCTTCATTAGATGAGCAGAGCTGGGACCTCTAGCCTAGGGTGGTTTTAGCTCTGCTAAGCTTTCGATTTATTGTATGCACAAATCTATACCATGCCTAGAAACGTGTGTTTCTGCTTTCGTTTATGTGTTCCTGTGTAATGCACATTACCCTAGTGTCCTAAATCTCTGTGTGGGCCTTTATTTTTTATGTGCGTGTGTATATATGTATGTGTGTATATATGAAGGTAAAGATGAGTCAAACGCAGAGGGAGAGCGTTGTGATGTTTGAGCCATGTGGGATACCAAGCTAGTGAGGGTATAATGAGCAATTGTTGCAGTTATGCCAGTCAGGAGGGGAGATTGGCAAGAGCCACCAGGAAAACAGTGATAAATTTGGCAACCAGCTACTTTGGCAGATAATTAACCATCATTCTGCTCTCAAACTGACGTCTGGCTGTCAAATGGCTGGTGGATTTTAGGATGTGACTGGTGGACAGAAAAGTTAATTTCCTGCCTTGTTAGGAACATAATAGCTGGCTGTTCCAGTAATGCCTATCCAGTAAAATAATCCAGGTGTGAGTCAGAGAAGTCCAGGCCACCATATGTATGGGATTGTTTGCCAAGCCTACAGTGCGTACTAGTCGAGCACCAGGTTGACGTTTATAGAAAAGTCCTACAAATTAAAAACTTGTAATGAGAGGATTGTAAATGCAGTAATTTTCCAAAAAAGGGGCCACTGAGAGCCACTGGCACAAAATGTTCACGTATATATATTTTCCTTGACAATTACAACATAAGAAATCTAGATTGGTATCACACAGTGAGGTTATCATCTTTAATCAGATCATGCTGAGAAATGTGTGAAAGATATCATCAGCGCTTTTAATGAAGCTCCGTTACAATGAGGTGTAAAATTTTTTTTTTATTTTTTATTTTAACACTGAACTACTTGCCGAATCATTTCATCACTCAACCCTGTCAAAAGATCAGCTGAATGTAAATGGGAGTGGGACCGGTACCTTCTCTATCTCCTGAGCTTTGGCTGCGATGGCGAGGGCTTGTCGCTCTTGAAAGTTGTCTGGAGACGACTTTTGGCTCTCCTCGACGACTGGAGCTGCCGGAGGATCCTCTTTTTCTCCTTCTGGAGGATAGTTCTCCTCCTAAAAAGGTAGAGGAGAGAGAGAAAGAGAGAGCAATCTGAGTCGCTGCTCAAAGGAGGATGCAGAAAAGTGAGCAAAGATCTCATAGCATGACAGAAATTACGTTTTGTTTTTTAAATCATGAACTCTATGGCAATCAACTACAGAAGTGATCATTACAAAAACTTTAAATACACATTTTAAAAAGCGTACTTCTACTGCCAAGTTGACAGCAATAACATGATGGCGAGAATGGGAAGGAATGTGAAAGGATGTAGGTCAGCAACTCAAAGCCCGAGCTGCGCTATGACCTGACCCACTGACTGCTTAACTTTACAGGAACGAAGTGATTGATGAGGCGCACCAAAGGATGAAGCTCAGCTTCTAAAGCTGAAAAGTCAGAGTGTACGCTGTGTTACGTCTACAACGAGTCAAAGAATACGGGATTCATGGAATTGCAGCACTAAGGAGCTGCAGCTCGTATGCCATATTCATCCCAACAGATGTGGATCTTCATATCGTACACTGTTATCATTACTTAGCATATTATGACTAAAACCTCCCGGCTTAGCACTGCACTTATTTTTCAATGTAAATTGTAGAATCTGATACTTAGGCTGTTTTTAGATCTTAAAAGGAAATCTGGCCCGGCAAGTCATGATGAGCCACCTAATGGATAGATTTGGAAACTTTAGTGCCCAGAAGTATAAATGTGAAAGCCAAAAGAAAGAGCAAAGGGGAGAAATGAGGCCAACTTGGATTACCGCTCAATTTCTTTTGCTCATTTCCTGATACTATTAGAGTTTGAAGGCCAGGGAGCAGAACTGCCCAGCCATGACTAAAGTCCACTCATACATTACGGGAAACCGGCCACGGACTAAGTCATAATATTATATCTCTTGATGAATGAGGAAAGAAGTCACAGGGTATGGGACATCACAAAGCTGAGTGTGGTCTAAAATAATAAAAAAAAAAGGCACAACTCATAAAGCATCATCCAATTATTCCTCCGTCCAACTCTCTCCCTGAAGCTATGCTCGGGAGGAATCCAGTGTGTACGCTTGTAAATGTGCGTTCGTCAGTGTTCAGCCTCAGTGAAAACAATATATTCCTGTCTGAGTCTTTCACTTCAACTCACTGGGCACAGCCCCACCTGGAAGGGATGTTAGAACGCTTGGCAGATAGAGACATATATGTGCAAACTGAAGAAAAAAAAGAAAGAAATGTCCTCAGCCATGGGGAACAGGTAATCTCTTTTCAATGCACAAAAATAAAAAGATACAAATTTCTAAAGAACTTGAGCATGGTCTGGTGAACCATGATTTGACCGTTAAAGTTATGACTGCTGTAGATACTGAATTCGTTTGTTTTAACAAATGATCATTGTCGTTTGCTGGTGTATTCTTCTTACTCCCACTGGTAACCTGATGTGCACATATATGTGGGAAGATAAACGTTTTGGAGTCACAGCCTCAGGATCAAATCGCAAGAGCTTTTTTTAAAGGCTCATCCTTGTGCAATGATGTTAAAACTAGAGTCACTGCCTCGCAGTTGTATACCTCTGCTAAACCAGTCACGCTGCAGTTACTACCTCATCATGTTATCCTATTAAAAAACATCTGTGTGAAACTGTCATAATTAGCATATATATTCCGGAGCCAAAAACATGTTTTGTGAGGTCACAGTGACCTTTAACCACCAAATCATAATCAGTCCAGAGTGGACATTTGTGCCAAATTTGGGGAAATTGCTCAAGCCGTTCCTTAGATATCATGTTCGGATGGATAACCCGAAAACATAATGCCTCTGGCCAACAGCCATACAGAGACAACATAATAGTAACCAGCGGACAACAGCGACTTGCCATAATCATACGCCTATATCTTCATGGAAAAAATAATGTCTGGACCAAATTCAATAGCAATTACCGGACAGTCGTCAAGACATTTCACTATGAACAATGAATGTTACGCTTATGATGGCGCTTATAGGAAAAGTGCTCGTGGTCCATTGCCCTGTTCGTATCGCCAAATCTCAGCAACTATCCTGGTATGTAACTATCCTGGTTGGTAACTATCTGGGTAACTATCCTGGTTGGTAACTATCTGGTTAACTATCCTGGTTGGTAAAATACTGTAATGACAGGGACTCGATGCCCCGTGTAGGGATGAAACCTTCTGGCGACCTTTTCAGTTAGAGGTTATGCTCTCCTCCCACTACTCCACCATGGCTCGGAGCCACAGCCGGAGGTGCTCTTTAGACCCCCTCCTCCGTCTGGGATGGCTCCATGGAGCCTGCGTGCATGTTTGTTGAATCCCCACAGCAGGCGGTGGCCGGGGCCTTAAGTGCAAGCTTTACTGGGGGCACAGGCCTTTCATCTTGGCCAAGGTTACGGGTTTGTGCCCCCAGAACCCAAAGAAACAATGCACCACAGGCTAGATCAAACAGCGAAAAGCATCAGTGTGCATCAGTGTGTGTGGAGGGGTGGGGCTCTTAGTACAACTTTCATCACAGCAGTTGATTGGGTGGTGGTGGGTGGTTCTTAAAAATGCACATAAAAAGAAAAGAAAAGTGAGCTACAGACTAAGTTTCTATTCTCTATCTTGTAATTTACAGAGTATAAAGCAAGTGCATGGATTTACAAAGACATCAAAGTGCCCACTATGCCGCTCAAAAGGATGAGTCAGTGAAACTATAAGAAATATGGCAACACTAAAATGACCTCCAGTGTGTTCTGAAAAAGATTTGAGGGCTGCTAATGAGATAAATAATAAGCCATATTGCACATTAAAGCAGCATTTAAAGTTAAAGTTTTACAGATTGTTTTGATCAAAGTGAATTTTTTCCCATCATGACATTTTAAAGCTTTTTGCATTAAATGAAATAGTCCTGGTTTAATGTATTCAGACTGGCTGGCAGACTGTGTGCCTTAATTTGATTCAACTAATCGAAATCATCCATCCCATATGACTTGAACGCGGCCTAAGATACACTGGTTGCTGAAAGGTCATCGAAGCTTTTCCTGCGACGCGCGCATTACACATCAATTCCCACTGAGCTGCTTCATCTAGCAGACAGTCACAGCTACCAAACACAGTCAGCCATACTCTTCAACAGAAAAAAGGAGATGATTGTTCATTGTAAACGGTGTAAACACACCCCAATGAGTTCCACAGGGAGGCTAGTCAGGGACTCAGATCCCATGATAAAACTTGGGCTACCGAGTTAGCCTCCTCCCTTCTGGGTGGCCGTAGCCAGACGCATTGCGCCTAATCACATCTGATTCTATTTACACTCCTCTGCGTAGTTGGAGATGGATGATATCAGCAAAACAAGTTATTATTTGCAAAACAGGCCAGCGGGATCTACATTCAATACTTACTCAAAACAGTAAAAGTTTTTTTTTGTGTTTTTTAAAAGAGCACTTTAAAAAGGAAGTACGGCTCATACTTTCGTCGACACTTGAGCCCTTTTCCCTCCATCGCTACGAGTTCTTGTGATTGAAGTCTGCTTACAGCACAGGTAAACAAAGCAGGCCTGATGGCTTTTATGCTCTGCGTGAGGGCCACTTTAAAACCCATTAACATACTTCAATGGGACTAAACACTTATTAGAAGGATGGAATTTAAGAAGTTCCAGATGCATCCTGCTGTACAGTGACAAAGGCGAAGCCCACGATGTACATCATAAAATACAACAGTAATTTTGGGACTGAATTCCTGCATTTCAAATATAAGAGAAAGAAGCAAAGGCTTGTGTTGTGTTCTTGTTCGTTCATGTCAACTTTAAGTCAAATCTAAGCACAAAAAAACCTCCAGCATTGCAGTTTGGTACCTTGTTTGAGGTTGCGCTGTGTGGGGAGCCTTCTCTTGACAGGCCGGGAATTTTGTCTGGAGAAATAAGAAGAAAAAAAAATACAACAAAAAAGTGAGACTTGCAGTGAGGTGCAAAATAACATGAGAAAATATTTGGAATGAGAAAATGATGAACGGAAGGAGGAGGAGGGGGAAAAAAAGCACAAAATTCCATCGAAAAAGGACAATTAGTAGGTGAGTATGTGTTTATGGTAATCAGGGCTTTGTAGAGGTGGTGATGTTTGGATCCCGGATCCGGACGGGTACCGAGGCTAGAACATCTGGAAAAATCAAGACAGATGGTTCGCAATTGCGCTCCAAACTCCAGATTGACCGGACACAACCTCCTCTCAACTCAATTGTTCTTCTACCAACTTTTCTCTTGCAGTCCATCCGAGGCTTTGTAGCTGACCAATCAAGTCGATTAACAACCACCAACTTGGAGCACCCCGCTATGAAACAAAAACACCCAGAAGTGGACGCTTTGGCTTCAGGAATATCCATCAGACATCCTATACCCGTTCCCTCTTCGTCCACACACGACCTGGTGGCATCTTTATGAGGCCTGACAAAGTGGCAGACAGAGCGGGGAGGAAGGCTGGCTGCTGGACACATTACCAACCACTCTGCGTCTCTCAGGTTACCCAGCCTGGGAATAGGTTAAGTTTAACGAGTGTAACCTTTGTATATTTCTGAACCAAACCCACTGCATGTAATTTCATCTCACCCTCCTTGATTTGCTTTGAAAAAAAGTAGCAATTGAAAGAAATGGCACAGAGCCTTTATCATGTAGTAGTGCTTAAATGTAAAACCAATCCCGCCCACAACTATACTGAACTGTACATACAAGTCATCTTGCTCCGAGAATGGGTTTCTTCATAGGAAGACCAAAATGTAAGGTCACTGCCTGTGGCCATTATAACTAGGCCATCTTATCTTATAGCAATCTAGCAAGAACACTCAGTGCCCTAATAAAACACAATCAATGTTATGTTCTTCTTTCAAGAGGATCAAACATAAGCAGCAACACTATTTGGTCACAGGACGACCACTTGTAATTCTAAGGCCCACTGAAATGAACATTTGAAAAAAGGAGAGAATGCTGGCCCTGAAGATGGTAGCAGACCTAAACAACACTGTGCTACGGAGGAGGTTGAGATGTATAAAACAACATGCAGAAAACAAAGGTTACACTAGCGGTCATGCATTTCACATTCCAGTTAATCAAAGCTGTATTGCTGACATGCTGGGAAATTAGTTACGGAAATTTGGCACAGTAAATGTCCAATGTCAGACACATAAATAATTGAAATGAAAAATAAACCTGAGATGCAAAGGCACTAAAAGAGGCCGTCTTAATTAGCATTGCCGCTGCATGTCACAACGTCTGCACATAAGTACTTTATACTTGCATATAAATACAGCTTTGACATGGACTGTAAAGTCTACTGTTCCTTCACACTATCCTTATCGACTATTATTTCTAGAGCAGACAGTGGAGTGCCTTATGACTCATAACTGAAGGAATAATAATATAATGCTCAGTTGGTCTGGATAATTACTTTTAAAACTTCATATCGAAACCTAGAAATTGAAATGGCGTACATTTACAGATCAGTGTAGGAACCATGGAAAGTGTCTAGCTACCTCCACAACAGACAGAATAAATGGTTTAGGAAGGAAGGAATCCACTACAGCAAAGTCACTACAAGGTACTAAGAAAGAAACTTAAGAATTCATGATGCAACTTCAGACCTGAGTGAAACAATTTCAATGTCAAATAGGACATATGTTTATTGTGGTCCGAATACTTATGGCCAATAATTCTGATGGGTTACATTATACTTTATTATATTCTGTATGTTTAAACATGATTTAAAATCAATTAATTCTGTCCTCCATCCTTGCAGCCTTCTCATGACTTACGAGGGGCAGACATCTTTCGAGTATATGAAGCCACAACATTTCCTTCTAACATGTCTCTGACATGACAAGGATGCAAGGAGATGTTTGAGGAACAACACATCTGTTTACGGTCACCCAGGTCCAAGCTTGTTCACATGGCTCAATGTACAGACCCAAAGTTTCATGTCCACTCTGTTGAGGAAAGAGCGCCCCCCAAAGGGGCTCAGTAACCCCCTCTGGACCGTCCACATCTGAAAAGCCAGCCAGCCAGATTATCAGTCATGGATAAAACAGTGAAATAAAAGAGGTCTTGACAATGAATGTACTTTTTTTTCGAGGGGGTGACTGCCCAGAACTGAACACCTGATCTGTAAGGAGCTAAATCATCTTTTTCAAATGGCCTCGATCAATAAATGAATCATGGCTGAAGTTGCAACAGCAGGCAGTGACTATGAATGTTTGGCTTCATCTTCCTAGTATTGTCAGTATTGATTCTACATACTCTTGTCCTGCTGTGAGGGAAACGGCAGGCTCTTGGCTCTGTCTGGCGAGTAGCTTCTGCTGCTGACGCTGGAGCCGGAGCGACTGTTGGGGGAACGGACCGCCTCGCGGCGCACAGGAGAGCGCTCTCTGAGTGGAGGGAACGGGGCCGCCTTTCTCCTGAAGGGGTCTCTGTCCTCCCTGGAAAAGCAGAGGGAACGTATGATTGACAAACATCTTCGAGTGTTTTGGTGAAGGACAAATTAGCCCGTCTTCCCCATCTGACAAAACGAGACACGGACCAGATGTTGCAGTCGACACAAGTACTTGTCCCTTTCCTCTTTTTTGCCAACACAGCACAACACTGCCATCTAGCATTGGGGACTATGCGTCTTCACTAATTATACACTTCCTCTCTGACTGCAGCATTAAAGGCTGCAATGACTAAGCTGTATACAATTGGGCAATGATTCCACATGAATGTCCTACGCAGTGATTAAGCATGCACCCATTAGTACCCTCTGTCCAGGTTGAGGATGGCTTGCACTAGTGTGTCTTCTCCGCTCTCTGGGAGTGATCGGGCCGCTGGGTAGACGCCCTGGTTTCGCACGTTGTGAGGAGGAGGCGGCGGTGGCGGCGGTGCACGGGCCCTAAGGGAATTAATACACACAAATGTTGTGGTCAGTTGCGGATACATACTGTACAACATGGCAACCAATACTGCTGTCAGGATTATGTATTCAGGGTACGAGTTGCCTCCCTGGGACGTGGACCCTTATCCCTGGTGACAATGTATTAGCCTATTCTTCTTCCTTTAGCAAAAAAAGTCTTTGAAAATAATATTGAAAGGCAAGCGCCTCACACTAGCCAAGTATGGATATGACTTTACACATAATACATTACCACACCGGCGGTGGAACTCATCCAATATCCAGATGCTATCTAAAAATGTAGACTAAACCACTTCAGTCACTTCAGTTCTCTGTCAGGCTCCTCACCTGACTTCAAACATTTATCCGGGTTGAACGCCCATCTGGCTTAGATCTAAAATATCATTAATGCCAATGCATGAGAACAAACACGAAAGAAAGATTAAAAAAAGGAAAGGTGACACATGTTGTGATTGCTAACGGAGCAAGAGCTCTTCTAGAGGGTCTAAATATGAATGTGAAGCTCCAGGTTTTAAATTATTTGCTATATCAATGTTTAGTGTGTGTGTCACAAGGTAATATAATAATCATCAACTGAGCAGAGCATTTAGTTTGTGCTTCACAATAACAAAACATTCCTTTTACCACTCCCTGTATGACTTGTAACTCCGGCACCCTTTTTCTTACCTCGCCACCGCGTCTCATTCTCAAGCGACCTCTGACCTTGACGCACACCAAACCCACCAATCAACAGGCCGGAACTGACCTTGGTGGCCTTTCACAACTCTAAATGTTTGTTTGGAATGAAGGCCTTCATTACCCCGTCTGCCCGCTAAGTAGCAAATCTCGTGTGACTTTCTGTCCAGTTCTGCAACTGTATACAACAGTGCATGATTAAGATTGGCCTCCGACCAACTTTCAGTGTTGATACTACTGAGGGGATGTCAGATGGAATAATTGAACATGTCACTCGACACTGGACGACATGAAAAGGCTGCAGAGTATCTAGTATCGTGGTAGGTTGTCATATCTTATTTGGCCTCTTTGTTGTCACACATTAACTCAAAAATATGTTCTGGCACCGTCAAACAGCACAGGTGCGATGTGAAAACCTAATCAATGTTCTCAATAACCAAGAAGGATGATTATATATTAAAGGATGCTATTCTTCAAAAGCAAATCAATAGTTGAATGTTTATTTTTCCAGAATGTTTTTTCCTCACTTTGGTAACACCTTTCATTCACAAATGGCCCTTAATATTATTGACATTTATGTATTTATATGCCTAGCCAACACTGTTTTATATAGTACTAAGCTGCAATTCTTAGATGACTAACATTACAAGTAGGTAAATTGCTGAATGAATTTGATGATGTCATCTGTGGTCAGTTGGCTAAGGCTTTGACTATTAACAAACTGTAACATCATTTTCCCAAAGAGCCTTCGAGGAAGCCTGGCCAAGGGGTTTGAGCGAATAATGTGAACAATCAGAAAAACCAGCAGCACACCCCTTCTTAGCCTAATTAAAAGAAGGAAAACACAGAGGACTGCACGAGTACGTAGAAACAGTCCCCAGCTATCCACAGTGATAACACCCAATTCTAATGAGTGGTTTTACATTTGAAAAATGGTTTGGTAGTTCCGTGTGGTATTTAGCTGCATCTTACCCAAACTCCAAAGGCCGTCCTGCGTGCGGGTCCTCCCTGGGCCCTCTGTAAGGGTAGTCCTCCTACACAATAAAGAAAATGGAAATCAAAAGATTTGATTATGTCCTAAAATAAAGACGTTACGGAACTTAGTCTGAGACTCTGAACAACAATGCAAGTTTTGAAAATGTTTGTGTAACTTCCATACATCTAAACTTGCCCCTGAAAAGCTCATGTAATAGTATCTCATGGATTCATGACCATCAAACTGGATGCCAATATATAATTTTTTGTGAAACATGTAAAGGAAATGTCACTATGTTAGTTAATCAGCTATAAAGAGTAACGAAAAAACTATTGCAAAAAGGAAAGGCCTGAAAATATTTAAACTTGAACCTTCAACCATAGCGCCCTCAGCTGGCCAATTATGAGAGTAGATATCAAACTAACAATATTAACATGATAGGCAGCTGTAATATGTCTGCAGCATGTTTGAGACCCTTTGGTGTAAATGTATCTACAGTTATTAAGTCTGATGCATGTAGTACTAGTATTAATAGCTTTATTAATTAAAGAAAACGGGGAGCACAATGACCCCAAAAAAATACCTGCATCTGTGTGGCGAGTTTGTTTATCGATGTAGCTCAACAATTACTTTGTAACGGGGCAGCTGTTAATATTCCCGAGAATTTTGCTGTGATTGAACATCTTGTTTGTAACTATTTCTTTCATCTCATTCTTGTTTTTCCTGTGAACTCAGCTTGTTTTGCCCTCCTGTCATGTTCTGGTTGTATTTATGTTTTTGCCACTTATGTTTGCAATACATTTCATTCATTCTTATATATTTTATTGTATTTCTTTACCACTTTGGTCAACGTGTGTTGTTTTTAAATGTGCTCTGTAAATACAATAAACTTGAAACAAGCAACTTTCTTTCAGAGGAAAAGGAGTCTTTGGAAGTTCCTCACAACAATGTTAATTGTATGACATTTATGTTCTCACCCTCCTTGCAGGTGGAACAGGCCTGCGTTCAGCAGAGAAATGAACGTTGTCCCCATGGTAGCCCCTCTGATCTTCATGATAATTCCGTGGTCCTCCTCCATTTGGAAAAAAACGTGGACCTGCTTCGTATTCGTACCCGCCACGGCCATAGTCGTCCTCCGGCCTGCCAAAGGGGCCTCTTCTCTCCGCGGGCCCAGCTGCCCGTGGGTAAGGACCCTGCCAGGATGGGTACATTTAAAGATTTAACTTTTCCATATAAACCTTTTCCAAAATTGTTGATGGGGGAAATCTCATTTTTTTTGTACATTTTTACTTAAAAGGTGTCGGTCAGCTAAAAGTACTCCCAGTTCATCGTAGGACTTTTTTTATTTATAGGGAAATAAATCTCAAAAAAGATTTTTCTGAAAGAAAACCATGGTATACTTGATGATAACTAGTTTGTATGACGTGTTGTCTGACCACATCAGGAAAAATGGCATTTATTCATAACCGTTATCATATAAATATGCAATTGAAAGAAGTATTGTAGCGGTTAGCCATATTTTAGCCCTCCTTCACCAAATAATGTAGACAGGCTGCTTGAAAGACAAATAAGTTTACCCATTTGTGTATTTATGTGCCATCACTATGTTCACACTCACCGGTCTCTCTGCCAAAAAGCGATCATCATACACCTCTCGTATACTCCTGTCTCTCCTGTACGTCACTGCAAAAGGCAGACAATGAGATATACTGAATGTTTGTACATACAGCCGTGCAGAAACTAGCTTGTATTATTTATTTTGTGCTACCACACGTACCACAAAATAAATAATACAAACTAGTTTCTGTATTCAATAATGTTGTGTTTGTTCATGTCAACTTCTTCAGACAGCATATAGTCTAGTTATTACTAGATATACAAGAGCATGGAATGTTATATCTACTCTGATGACAAACAAGGGACTGGACTGCAGTTTCCTCAAAGCATTTGGTTTTGGCCTCAGTCAGGTGTACACTGCAAAGATGAACACTATAGAAATGCTCTGAATATTGTCTAAATTATTGCATGTGCAATTATTTTTGTTAGAACTCTTTAGGTAGTAGTGTTACTTATCGTGTTGTCTTCCTAGTGTAAAATAAAACAGTGTTAAATTAATGTACTGTGAAGGCAAAGGTTAATCATCAACTTACTTTTGGATTCAAGGACCTCTGTGGATCAGGGTGATAGAGAAAATACAATCTTCAAGACAATCTGTAAAAAGATTGTTTAATAATAATATTAGACAATGTCAAGGCTATACACATGGAATACGTTTTCATGTAACTGTTTAGGGGGTAATCTTCATAATCAAGTCTATAATCTTGTATCAGTTATTCCAAAAACAGGGAGGACTGCTCGACCAGGAGATGAGATCCAGCAGCTGAGCTGGCTGACGTTTCCTTCTGCAGAACAGCCCGACGGATGAGTGGATGCACGTTTGACCAACAACACCACATTAAACACAACACTAGCTTGATAACACCCAGCCGATGAGTTAAACAAAACACTGCAATATGTTCTCTAATGGTGAATCAACAACTAACTACTGTAGCTCCACGTAGGACGGACAGCTAGCGCCGCTAATTAGCTAGCCTTGTATGTTGCAAACATCCGCACGTTTTATCTCATCTAAGAGCACGTTAACTAATCTATGCCAACATACAACACCACAAACAACTATATACTGCACGCTGTCGCACCTCCGAGATCAATACGTGTTGAATAACTCGCATGAAAGGGGCCTTTATTACACGCAAATTGAGAAAACAATCTCACCTTCCACTAGCCTAGCTTTCCCCGGTAGCGACATGGAGAGCTTCTGCTCTATTGGACGAGAATGAGCACGCGTCATAAAGATGCGACGTACGGACATGGCGTTTGTTTCTTTTTGCTAAACGTTAAATTCACACGAATGCACACACATCTACTATTTTAAACACATTAAGGTGTATTCAAACAGTGGAGGCTGTGTTGGTAAGTAATTTGGTTGCGCTGCTGCTTGCATCTGCGTAAAAAATGTGTAGCGCGACATAAATGGTGGACTTGGCCAAACTAGCAAAGTAGCTCGTTGTGCATTAACCTATTTGTATGAACATGTGGCTTTTTTTGTCTTACAGTGTGTCGTATGCGTCCAGTATGAGCGGGGGTTTGGCACCGAGCAAAAGCACTGTGTACGTGTCCAACCTGCCATTCTCTCTTACCAACAATGACCTGCACAAGGTTAGTTCCTTCATCGATGTTGGTGTCAGTGTTATGAAATGTTAATAATGCTTTTATTGGGGAGAGTCAAATTCCACTGTGGTCTCTGAATCCAGGCAACGTCCTTACTGAAACAGATAACGTTGTCTCATTTCAGCTATTCACCAAATATGGAAAAGTTGTAAAGTAAGTTATGTCTTTCTCATAGTTTATGAGATATGATTCATGTCTTACAGCAATGTGTAAGCCAACAAAAGTAATGAATGAATAACCCACAACATTCTGTTTAAGACTCTGAAGGCTTGTAATAGTTATACATGTTTTAAAATAGGTATTAATAACTGTCACACTTCTTGCAGGGTTACAATTGTTAAGGATAAAGATACTCGTCAGAGTAAAGGGGTAGCGTTTGTTCTCTTCCTGGACAGAGAATCGGCTCATAACTGTGCAAGAGCAGTGAACAATAAACAGGTGAGTCTGTCACATTAAGACCACGAGTGTTCACATACTTTACACCACTGAGCACAAGCCGCTTGTGTTATGTTTGATATTCACAAGTTGTCAGAGTTTCAAATGTGTTTGTCTCCCAGTTGTTTGGCAGAACAGTGAAAGCGAGCATAGCCGTCGACAATGGCCGAGCAACTGAGTTTATAAAAAGACGGAACTACACAGACAAGACTAAATGTTACGAATGTGGGGTCAGTGAATTTTCAACATGTTATCCTGTGAGATCATTTAAGTTGTTACTGAATAACAGTTGCAAGTAAAATCTTTTTTTGATCCCAGAGAGAGTTATCTGATTTTGTGTGTTTTTAAATGAAACATGACAGGATACAGGCCATCTGAGCTACGCATGCCCCAAAAACATTCTGGGAGAGAGGGAACCTCCGAAGAAGAAGGAAAAGAAAAAAAAGAAAAAGGATGAACAACCTGAACCTGTGTAAGTCTTAAATAGCTGATATTGTGAGATATTCCATATGCGATTGTGCCGTCTTCATAATTCCTTTAATTCCTATATCTTTTCCATTTTTACAGTGAAGAAGAAGAAGAAAGTGAAGAAGAGGGAGAGGACCCAACATTAGATAGTCTGAGTCAAGCTATAGCTTTTCAGGTAAGTGTGTAGATATAGAAATCCCAAATAGACCCCTTTATCCTACAATTTCCCCACTTTGATCAAAGGAATATCTTATTTTATGATGTTATATCTTATGAAAAATGCAACATACTCACTCCCCAAAATAACATGCTATATTATGACATTTTATGATTTTCTTATTGCATACTATAGCACACAACACTTTGATATTTTATGACATACTATACTATAATGTCATCTTTCTTCTGTCTTTTGTGTCCCCCCCCCAGCAAGCCCGCATCGAGGAAGAGGACACGCAGAGAAAGAAAACACGTTTGTCTCAAGAGGAAGGTGCTCACGCTTCAACGTCCTCAGACTCTAAGAAACCAAGGATCAAAAAGAGTGCATACTTTAGTGACGAGGAGGAGCTTAGCGACTAAACATAATAATAACACACAGTTTGGACACAAGTTGTTTGTCAAATAGTGTTTTATTTTTTTTATTACATTGTGTTATAGTTGGGATACTTCCATTTATACCTATAAACTATGTTTAAACTATGTTTTGTATAAACTATGTTTTTTGTATTTCTTCTTGTACATAAAACCACGATTTTTGTCTTATGTTTCTAGAAATACTGTAGTCTTGGTTGATTGAATGTGTTTGGTCTTTTTCTTTGTCAGTCAATAAAACCTTGTTTCTTACTGACGAACCAAAACAAATGTTGGTTGTTTGAGAATTAAATGCAGAATCAGATAAAGAATGCTGAAGAAAATAGGTTATTTACTCATTTTCTTAGTTCAATTAAATAATTGTAAATTGGAAACTGATGCTGGAAATATAAATTTGCATTAATCGTTGATTCATTTTTTAATATATATATATATATATATATATATATATATATTTTTTTTACATATATCTAATTTTGTCCATAAAATGTCCAAAGCGGTGTATTTAGCCTATGGTTGAGCATAAGGTTTTGTATTTCATACGACCATTTTCCTACTCGATACATTACCAAAATGGATTAAACGGTTGGCAACACTGGGATGACCAATTCTGAATGTCTTGCAGACGGTGTGTGTAAATCCTAAATATTGCATCCCCATAATGCATCATTGAAGTCTTGTCGTCGGAACAAAATGAAGATCCATTTGATATGAAAAGGTTTGAGCGGCTAATCTTAGCCTGACATTTATACAATAATAATACAAAGCAGTATGATAGATGCTAGTGGTTCGCTTGAAAATGTGCTTTTTGATGTGCTCTCTTGCGTCAGCACGCACATAAAGCGAGGGATTCCCCGATGTTTAATGTGCTCGCTGGTGATCTAAACTGATGCGGCAATTCTGCCGTCTGCGAGTCAAATCCAAAGATGCTGGGCTATGAGACGATTCCCAGTAGAGTGAGCCGATAAGAGCGGTTTTTAGACATTGCTGAAGAAGCAACATTATCATCTAAGGCTTTTGTTGCATTTAAGTGCTTTCGGAAATTAACTAGCTATTGCTCCCATTACATGGATAATTGATTTACAGTCTATGAAACCGAGGTAATAGCTGCAAATAAATGTAAGTATATTATATGCGAACACTAGTCGTCACAGTATGCATTAAATGTACGTACAATCATAAATGTAACAAGTCACTGTAGGCTGTTATGTGTTCATTACGTTAATAATACTAGTATTTTAATTTTATATTCGGTGTTTTCTTTTAGTTTTAGATTTTTTTTTGCATGAACCATATTCGTATCCGCAGTGAATCAAGCTTGTGTCAAGGGCTTTCAAATCTAACCGAGTATAATAACGCGTTTTTCTGCATTTTTTCCCGATTGACGGTGTGCAAACATGGGTACATACCGCTAGTCTGCGTAAGAAACGCTTGTTAACGGGTCACGTTTGTCAAAAATAACCAATTCGTGTAATATAATTAATATTCAACACCCTCAGTGTACAGAAGTACGAGCTTACGACGGGTACAAGAAGGCGGCACATATTCATCAAGAGGAATGTCAGCCTCGGAAGTAACCCAGCCTCTGATTGGCCAAAGCGAGTCACGTGACCCTTTCCCAAGCGGAGTTTCCACGACAGCTGGAAGCCGAGCGGCACAGGCGCATCGCTTCTTTGCTAAAATTATTGGAAATAACCGGACTTCTGCTCGTCTCAGAACCTCCAGATAAACCCTGGTCTGGTATGGGCGACAAGAGGAGTCCCACAAGGTAACGACCGAGTCATTGCGTCCTAGATATTCAAGCTAGGAAGGGGAGCGGACAACGACAAGCGCACGGAAAAAAATGGGTTTTCTCCACGGTCTCGCTCTCTCTCTCTCGCTCTCTCTCGCTCTCTCGCTCTCTCTCGCTCTCTCTCCCTTCGCTCTCTCTCTCTCTCTCTCTCTCTCTCACTGCATGTGTCTGTGTTCGCGTGCGGGTGTGTGTGCGCGCGGGTGTTAAAACCTCATCGCCAATTACAGGGTCGGATCACAGCGCGCTTGCAGATGATTTCCTAAATCCTATAGGCTTACCCAGATGTTTGCTATCGATAGCCTTCGTGGATGCGAGCTGAACTCACTGTTGTCTCCTCTCGCCCCCCTTCCTCTTCTCTCCCACCACCTCTTTACGTTTTTTTTTTTTAATTTTCTGTTTTTACCTTTTTGTTTGTACATTTATTGTTTTAAAGGCCGAAGCGTCAACCGAAGCCCTCCTCCGACGAGGGGTTTTGGGACTGCAGCGTGTGCACGTACAAGAACACGGCAGAGGCTTTTAAGTGCATGATGTGTGATGTCAGGAAGGGGACGTCAACAAGGTAAGGCGATGGATATACACCACCTTTGGTCTTTTCTGCTATAGTGGGTCCCCAAGGGGGTTCCTAGGGGGACTCAGCAGCCCCCCCTCCCTCCAGAACAAAATGAGGAACAGTTTAATCCCCCCTCCCTCCCTCCCTCTAAGCAATTTGTGCATTTGTATCATGAGACAATGGATTAAAATAACTGTGTATTTTTCAGATGTTTAAACCTTCCCTCTGTTACTATTCTATGTAGAATACAGACAGTTACCATACACAAACACGGTGTGCCCTAGTTCTTGTCTTGTAGTGCTTCCTGCATTTATGTCGTATGATTCTGTGCAAAGGAAAATATGTTACTTTATCCGAGCTTTGATCAAGCTCAACATGCTAATTCTCGTTCCAAATGTTTCCATCTGAGCAGTGCAATAGTCTCCATGTTCTTGTTCATGTTCACACTGACCTCCGTAAAATGAGGGAGAGGGATGGCTCGCTCTTTAAGCACACACACACACACACACACACACACACACACACACACACACACACACACACACACACACATCCATCTTGTTGCCCCGGAGATATTTGTAACAGACGACGGGTGGGGGTGAGAGGATGCTTCCAATACGCATGCACATGAACTCACACACTTAGGTGCTAACATACAAATACACAGCATGTAGGTACACACACACACTGGTGGGTACTTTGTCCTGACGTCAGTGATTTGAGGCAGGAAATGACTGTTATTCCTGAGTGGCAGTCATTATCAGGATGAAAACACAACAAAGGGTGAAGAGGAAGTGTAGCCGTTAGCTCTGGCCATGGGAAACTGTGTGTGTGTGTCTGTGTGTCTGTGTGTCTGTGTGTCTGTGTGTGTGTGTGTGTGTGTGTGTGTGTGTGTGTGTGTTGTAACACGATCTTCCTCTTTAATGTATCCTCTCATGCATTAGTACAACTTGCCCAATGATTTAACTACAACAATAACACGTCAGCACAGTCGCCGGCTTTGATGCCTTTTCATAATCGTGGTGTTTTTTGTGTTGGTGCATGCACTTATTTGCCTGTGTGTGCACTTGAGTGTATGAGTGTGGGAGGAGGGTTAGTTGTGAAAAGAGGTTGTCAGAGCAGCTGCCAGACAGACAGCCATAGCTCATTACTATGCAACAGCTTAATCAGCCCGCTGTCATCAGAGACACACACACACACACACACACACACACACGTACAGATGCACTCAACATGCACATTTTACACATGACTGCATGCATATTCGTACACAAACACACACACACACACACACACACACACACACATGTTCTTGAGGCGCGCAAGTATAAATGCGCACTCAAGTGCACCGTTTCTGCTCACACAAACAAAGCGATTAAGCAGCAGACATGCTGTTGTCATAGGGTTCAGCTTATTGCAGTTGAGCGTTGATTGTTGAGAGGACACTCCAGGGACTTTGTGTGTATGTGTATGTGTGTGTGTATATACGTGCGCGTGTGCCTCCGTAAAAGCAAGCGGCCCACAGCTTTGCCAAGAACCTGTCTGAATCCTCACGTCACCAAAAGCAGTGACATTCTTTGTCTTCCCCATCTGGGCATTTTTTGGGGAAGTTGGCCCGGACCCAGAGTTCCTCGCTACACCCCTGACAAATAAAGAGAACGACCACGGGAAGGTCTTACTTAATGTTTACAAACCCTACTGTCATAGCCAATTGCAGTGCTGCAGAAATGTTGTAGTAGTGTTTGTTATGCTCTTTTCTTTTTCTCCAGAAGGCCATGTACACAAACTGCCACACGCAGACTAATACTGCAGCAAAAAGGCCACACAGGTGGTTGCAGCTGTTAACGACCGAAACACAACAGACGAGTGGAGTTCTCAGTGAGCGAGCCAAAGGTGGTAAAGGGCGTACGACATGCGGAATATAAATGTAGGACACGACAAATCCCCTTGCTGCTTACCAAACAAGCATGACTGAGCTATTACTGCGGAGTAATGAATTAATGCTCAACACAGGCGATGAGTGTCCACCGGTTAGGAGAAGTGTCCCGTAGCCTGAAGGTCACAGTGTGGGCTCTGTGGAAGTGGCCTAAATCCACTCAGCACCAGGCACAGGGTGAAAACACACTTTTCCCTGACAGGATCTGCCAGTGCTCGAGATGATGGATGGAAGTAACATTTCAGGGGGAAAAGGTAGAGAAATATTGTAGTTTGCATGTAGATAGCCGCCGAGAGATGAATGTTTTATGAAGGTGGGGTTTAGCAGATCTCGCCGTCCAAATCTCTCTGATGTGGAGAGATGATCTACTGCAGGGACCCGAAGCTGGCGGCTGATTGAAAGCACGTCGTTGAGGCTGCGAGTTTGACTGAAGACAGGGATACATCAGCAGAATTGGACTGGCTTATCGGAGGAGGTGCAGCGAAACAGAAGAGAGAGAGGGAGCGCGAGACAAAAGAGGGAACCGGCTGACGTTCCGCTAATTCTGTCAGCGGCTCGGAAACTTGTGCAGCTAGGGAGTCAAATTTGAGGTAACACAATCGGGACGTGTTTAAATATTCTCTCTGCACCTACAGTTTGCGAAAGAGAATGCGCGCTGCCTCCAAACGTGATGCATTTGTGCAGATAATTAAGGCATAATGTGGTGTTTTTCTGCGGCATGCTGCTAACTCACGGTATCTAATTAAAGCCGTCTTTAGAGGAGCTTCTTGATCACGACATATCATGCAGCCTCATTACCTTTTCAAACTTGGGAGAAAGTGGATGGACTTTTCATCTTCCTGCTGCGACTCTTTGGGCTCAGTCCCAGCCTTTGAAAAAGCTGCAACGTGACAGATGAAAGTCACAGAACGGTGGCGTGGTGCTTAAAAGGAGACTGTTTGCTAAGTGCAAGGTCACAGGTTTGATTCCTACATCAGCTGAAATACCTCTAGGCGGAGCTTCCTGGAAGAAGAGAAAGAAGGCCTCTCAACGCACCCATTATGACGTGGCCTGGATTGGAGTGTCATCTTTAAAAAAAACAACAACAATGTTTAAAGATGGAAGGCGAGGCGCGTGGTGTAGCTTGAATACGCTGAACATGTCCTGTGAAGTGGCGCTGACAGACGGTGGCGTTTGGCCGAGGACGGTGTTTAGGTTCGGGTTTAACAGCTGAGTGTAATAGAGCGGCGTGCGTGTGACCTTCTTCTGTGTCTCGCCTCCACCACCTGCATCTGCTGTTCACCGAGCTGAGCTCTGACAAGTCAGGCCCGCCAGGGAAACACTGTGTGTGCATGCTCCGCGTTTCAGGACCCTGTACAGCGGCATTATATTTCTGCAGGTCAGGACAGTGAGCTTGATCATGTTCTGATTAGTTCTCTCTCTGTCTTTCTCTCTCTCTCTCTCTGCCTCTCTGCCTCAGGCGCTCTTGTTTGTGTTCACATTTCTCTCTCAGCTATTCCTGTTTGTTCTCTATCTGCATCTCTCTCTCTCTCTCGCCCTCTCTCCCTCTCCCTCCCTCTTTCTCTCCAGGAGTTGAACTTAACCTAAGGCGTCTCTCGATGACAGATTGACTGATGTGCGCGTTTTGTCAGCTCCACCTAAGCAAGCACAAGCCATTCTGGCTGGCTTGCAACCTGTCAGCATCTGGCTGTTTTAGATGTTGTTTTATCATCCTCCGCACAAGCTCGCCCTCACAGTTCATGTTCAGTGCACGCACATGCACAAAAAATCACGCTGTAATTGATCTAGTGGCTTAAATGTTGTTGATCTACCCTTTTTAAATAGACGTAGCTTCCAATATAACGCAGTTCAGAGCATCTGTTGCAGGATTCCAGCCTTTTTATTGATTGTATTTATCATTCAAATAAAATAAGAAACTCAAAACAACAGACAAAGAACAAAGGCAGGACATATGTGTTAAAGGTATTAAACCAATACTTAAAAGTAACCAACAGTTATTTTTGTTATTGATTCATCTGATTTCTTGCCCTACCATTTAATCAAAACAATGACCTACAAACCACCAAAGAGATTGAGTTTACAACCACATAAAACTGAGAGAAGTTGAAAATTGTAATTTTCTGGAACGGGTAGCCAGCATTATTTTAGGCATGATACCAAAAAGAAGACGGCGATTAATCACATAAAAACAAGATAAAAGGAATAAAATGCTATCACCAAAATCCTAAAGTAGTACAGTGGAAAAAAAACGTGATTGTTGCCATTTTGAAAGCTTTTGCTTGAACTTTTGTAATCAAGCCAATGATCAGTTGTTGCAGATATCCATTATACATCTGAGAGATACGGATCAGCTGCCAGAGCCATCTGATTATGTGAAACCGTGACCCGAGTTGCATAGACTAAGTTTATCTTCAAAGTGGATTGAGGGGGTTCTAAATTTGGGATCAGAATGCAATACAACACTTCTATTGCAAAAGAGAAAGGATTCATTATCTCTCGCTTCTATCTGTCTATTCTCTAAAAGTAGCTGCCTTGGAAAAAAAATGTGTGCAGCTGCCATTGAATACTAATATACATTATATACATACATTAGAATGCTGCATGAAGAAGAAATCTATCTGTTTTGAAATGCGCACACGCACACACACACACTTTCAAGAATACAGTTTAATGTTGGCAATAAAATGAATTACCGATTTCTTACATCTCCGTTATGCGCATTAGCTTCCCACCTCCACGCGGTTCACAGGGTCAAGAATCAAAATGATTTAAAAACCGGAAAGTAATCTGGTTGTTTAGCTGTAAACATGTGTGGGAGAAAGCTCATTTACCAGACACGATCAAAGCCCACGCCAATGCTCATTTCTCCAATCTGATTACGTGCAACGTTAGCAGAGAGCTAGTATGTTTTGTCCTGCAACACCTTTGGGGCTATGCACAAAACATAACCGGGTCTTTTAAGACGCACCTGTGAGTAAAATCATTGATAGAACAACAATCGGTGTTTAGATCGCCCCATTGAAATGATTACAACTTCTTCTAAGTCACACAGCCGGCTCAGTCATGTGGGCTCCTGGTTTTAGCACTCGCACGGCATACAAACACTGAGTGTACACCGGGGACAATGAAGCTGGCTGTTATCACGTCACTGTGGCTCAAGATTATGGCTACGTGATAAGCCTGTAATTACTGCGGTGACACTGATGCATGACATACTGCTCTGTGTGTGTGTGTGTGTGTGTGTGTGTGTGTGTGTGTGTGTGCGTGTGCGCGCAGAATGTGGTATAGTGTGGCTAGCGGGCTGTAGAAGGTGTCATAAACCACAGGACGGGGCGAGCCATCTGTCTCTCTCTTCCACACACACACACAGGCACGCATGGTTGTAGCATGTACAGGCAGGGAGAGACATTAATCATCGGGTTGGAGGGGCTCCGAGGAGCAGCCTATGACCTGCTGATAGAAAACCTGACACACACATACACATACACACACCTCCACCTAGATTGAGAGTGTTCAACAGGGCATAAAATACGCTATTTCACAACGATCTTCCGATCATCACAGAACAGTGAGATGAGATGCGTTTATAGCAGCGCACGACAGGCGCTGATTTGCAGTCCATCAGCTGTCCTCCGGGCTGTTTGCTCGTCACACAATGTACTCGACAAATGTTAGCGAACGGTCCAAACATCAGCAGAATTCTGCACCGCCGCCTTTTGGAGGCAACGCGGTAGCAGTTCAACATTTTAATTAGGAGTAAATGACTGGAATAATGGCCAGAGAGGCCCGTCAGGTTTGTGTTCCGTTTTATTTGGGTCCGTCTCCTAGAAAACAGTCAGACTCATGTGGTTTGACATTTATTCTGCGTGCTTTGGTAGGAAGTATTTCTCAACCAGATAATTGCGAGTACGCTTGTAGGTATATTTGGAAAAAGATGACGCAGGTCAGATTTTAAAGTGGAATTTGTTTTCCACCGAAAAGGCCGCAAAACCAATAGTTGCTTTCCACTGAAAATCTCTAAAAGTGGGTATTTTTAATAGATAAACTGAAGGCGTATGTTTTGCTTCATGGGTTGTCTTCAGCTGAATAACCCAAAACAGGACGCGTTTTATTAATTTAAAGTTGGTATGTTAGCATGAGTCCACTACTAGCCGCTCTATTTCTCGGTTGTCTTTTCACAAAGGTAATTTTACCTCGTCTCTATAAACGGATGCTGGCTCACACACACGCAACCACAGCATCAGTGTTAACTGCTCAGTCTCTGTGAGCTGTGGTGTTGATGACCCGTTTGTCCGCTGTGGCAGTAACTTGAGGGTCAAACCATCCTGAGTCATAATTCTGGATGGCTTGGTTTATTCACACACTGAATTTGTTATGTGACCAAATCAGGACCAGAGGAGACATTTTCCCTCCGCGTCGGTTCTTCCCCTGCTTTGGTTCTTGTTGTTGGTGGAGGAGTGTGAGGTCATTGGGTGCATCAGAAGGAGTGAGAGGGAGAGATAGCGATAGACTGTGTGTGTGTGTGTGTGTGTGTGTGTGTGTGTGTGTGTGTGTGTGTGTGTGTGTGTGTGTGTGTGTGTGTGTGTGTGTGTGACATATTTGCAAAGGGGTCAGCCAGAGTTTCCCTGTCAGTGAAATGTGTGTGGGATCAGTGGCAGCATTTGTACTTTCCAGTCTGCAACACAGGATGAGTTTGTCTTCAGCTGGCTGTTAAAAGCAAAACCCTTCTTAATTATGATTCATCTTGTTTAATCTAAAGTAAGAGTGTTTTGCACTTTGAAAACTTAAGAATGATCTAGTGAAACTTGAGCAGAAGCTATGGACCAACACACATGTATAGTTACACTCTATGTTTTCTTGACTACATTAAAATAAAAGAAATTGAAACACCAGCAAATTCCATTTCCTTTTCAAGGAAATGGAATTTGCTGTGTTTAAAGCCCACCTCGTAATGTCCTAATTTCCCAGTGTGGGACTCCATTAGCTGCCGTGGAATAGACGGCTCGAGTGGAGCAAGTATCGATTGGAACAACAGTTCCAACACGCAGTATTAATGTCAGAAAGAATAGGCCGTTACATTAGGCACAGAAATTCCTGTTGGAATCAATAGACACAAAAAAAACACACACACACTCATCTTCCAGATGGAGGCCAGTAGTGAAGGCCTAAGTGCTAAGATAATAACCATTTGATTGGGTTAACAGAGGCAGTTCTGTTTAGGCCTGCTGCTTTGCCTCGCAGAGCGATATTAGCTTGTCTCCTCTTTCACCTCCAGGTTATTGAGCTGGCTCGATTAGTGAGAATCTACTTCATTGTTATACATGAAGAAGATAGGGTGTACAAAATATGTTTATACTTGGCCCCCATCGCTCTCAGGCACAGCCAGTCTTTCAGTTTTAAATAGAAAAGAGCATAATTAGCCTCAGGTGGCTTTTTTTTCTTCTTTTTTCTGTTCTTGATGGCACATCAAGCAAAAACATACAGCAGCTCATTTGCTGCATTAATGAGAGACGGAGACCGTAGTAGTTCATCTGTTCAGCACATACAGTGAATCACAGGAAGCATATCGGTGCACGATGACAACCTGAACAGAAATCCTAAATCAAAGGAGGTTATGAAACGAGGCAGCCAGTCGTCATTTTCTTATTTTATTTGCTAGCATTCGGCCCTCAGGGCAGGGTGGTGCGGTCTGTTGTGACAGTTGCTGTTTTGTGTGCGAGCATCAGCGAACTCTGAAAAGCCGACATTTCTTCATCGTATTGGTTACAAGGAATGTCTTGGAATGCCTTGTACTGGGAACAGAGGACTTTTGAGAGGCCTCTGCTTTTATTTAAAAAGTGTCAGCAGTTCTGCATCGGTGCGCTGACAAGACAGACAGACATATTAGAGGATCTCGACATCTCCTCCCTATCAGGCGGTTATGTAGGCCAAGAGGCCCATTTGCATTTCGCTCCAGCCTTGCTAGCATCACTGCGTATTCTGTGAAGGCAGTGATAACTCCGGAAAGAAAGAAAGAAAAAAACTGACTCTGGGAAGAGGCTCTTTGAAGCTGGGCCCCAATTTAGGTCATCCCAGAATGGTTAAACAACAGCTTTGCCCTTAGAACAAGACAGCAGACCAGCAGCCCTGGTTGTGTATTTCCCCCTTTAGAAAATGCGTCTAATTTAAGTTAAACGTGGTGCATTGCACAACCACACTTGGCCATGTGCTCAAACTAATTTCGTAGATGGGTTTCGTCAAGTCCGCTGCATTTGTACACGCTGCACAGTGTTTCACCTTTCTACTGTATTTGCATTAGGTATGTGCAAAATGACTTTTTTTAACTGAAGCACCTGGGGGCTCAATGTTTTGTAATTGCAGTACTTTTGGAAGGGTTCACACACAGGTTAGTACACTCGAGTGAAGCTGTACTGTGTTACCTGCAGAGACTTAATCGATACGATACCGAGCTCACTCCCTCACAGAAATATTTCATGAGCCGTAGTTTAAAGCTTACATTTCACAGAAACTGGCTGATGAATTTGTTTCCAGTGTTCATTTTTTCACTCGAATTACAAACAGGAGTGCTCAACAGGGCTCAGGAAACACACTGTGCTCTTCTGCTGTTCTCACCATGCCCTCA
Source organism: Taurulus bubalis (assembly GCF_910589615.1). NCBI lineage: Eukaryota > Metazoa > Chordata > Actinopteri > Perciformes > Cottidae > Taurulus > Taurulus bubalis. Next base: position 8,670,903 of record NC_136608.1, on the reverse strand, counting down.
TGCTTCAGCTGCTCACTGGTGTGTGCGTGTGTGTGTGTGTGTAGCCTTGTGCATGGGCCTCAATATGCCTCTGTGTTTGTGTACGATCGCATTCACAAAACATGCATACGTTCTCATGTGCACCCCATTATATTTTTTGTATCCACCACTTTGGCTTTTGGGTGCCCTGTGTGTGCGTGTGCATGCTGTGATGTGCATAGGTGCATTCATACATATAACTGTGTGTTTGTGTGTCTGCGCATGCAAAATCAGCCACTAGATGTGGAGGCTCTCTCAACAGATGGCCTTTTCAACACACTCGCCACTCGGCTAGGGCTCTTGCCAGCCCAAAACACACACACACACACACTCTCTCTCTCTCTCTCTCTCTTTCTCTCTCTCTCTCTCTTGCACAGAAATACGATCGCAGCCTTCATGCATGCAAACTGTTGCCAAAGCAATTGCATAATGTATCATTTTTGAGACAGCAGGCACTCATGGAGGATGGAAATGTGACTGCAAGAACATTTAGTTAACCACTAGTGTTCCACATTGTATTTGATATTGGAGTCACCTTTAAACATTCTGTGCAGCTTGTGTATGAAGGTGCATCATCCTCACTTAACAGGAAAGCATTGCCATCAGCAAACGCTGGTTCTCTGTCATCAATAACAGAGCTGGGACCATGACTTTCCATGCAGAACATGCAGTAGTGGCAACCGCTTTATGGCAGTTCACTCCCTCGCCTGGAGTAATAAGAGACAACGACAATTGGACATTCCACATTTGGGAAGATAGAGAAAGACATTTTAGGGTGTGACCTTTTAATAATAAATGTGCCATACCGACGTCATACCGACATCAGAGCCACTGACAGTCACTTCTCTCCTTCACATGCAGCATGAAGCCACTCTGAAGTCTCACAGAATTCTGCAGATTCTGAGTGAATCACATCTGTGTGTTCGCCAAAGCAGATCTCAGCTTGTCAATGTTTACCCTCTGAGCCCTAAAACAAGCCAGTGCAGGTACACCACATATCTCACAGATGGCTGAATCCTGGGTTTCATTGTGTGTGTGTGTGTGTGTGTGTGTGTGTGTGTGTGTGTGTGTGTGTGTGTGTGTGTGTGTGTGTGTGTGTGTGTGTGTGTGTGTGTGTGTGTGTGTGCGCCGCTCGCTAGTCAGTGTTAAGCACACTTCAATATGCGCCACCCTAACCAGCGCTGGCAGCGACGATTGGCTCTTGATTATGGTGGTACGCTAGCATGAAGCCATGTGCTCACTGTGATTTTCCCTCTCATTAATCTGCCACACTCTGTCTCTCCCTCTTTATCCCCCCCCCCTTACCCCTCCACTTCCTCTCCCCGGATCAGGAAGCCTCGTCCCGTCTCCCAGCTCGTCTCGCAGCAGCAGGTAACGCAGCAGTTTGTGTTGCCCTTGCAGCCCAAAAAGGAAAAGAAGGAGAGAGTCGAGAGGGAGAAGAGCGACAGAGAGCCGGCGCTCAAGAAGAACAGTCACAAGAAGATGAGGTAAACAAGCTGACACGGGGTCGGGGGGCTGGGGATCAACAGGAATCCGATATATAACCGAGATGCATGAATACACACGAGAAGCTATAGATGGTGTTTGTGTTGCCTCATGAACTGAGCTTGATGTGTTGTCATATTTCATGAGGCACTTCAAAAGAGCGAGGTGAGGAGGGTGGGAAACACCCGAAATGAATTTCAAAGCAGTGTCTGGAAGGTGCTCTTTGGAGTTTTCAGTGACATCGTAGCAAAAAGATGAAGGCGCTTTCACTCATGGGTAGATCAGTGATAGTATTTTGCATGGGCCGATTGGAACAGAATGCATTTCAATGCATGTCCTGAAAATAACGTTTGAGCTTCTCATGCTGTTTCTCACCCTCTCACCAGGCCGAGGTTAAAAAACATCGACCGGAGCAGCGCCCAGCACCTGGAGGTGACGGTTGGGGACCTGACAGTCATCATAACGGACTTTAAGGAGAAGGCCAAGCCCTCGGCCGCCCCGGCGACGTCGTCCAGCACCGCGTCCACGGCCGACCTCCACAGCCAGAACGGCTCCAGCTCAGAGAACACTGAGAAGGGGCTCTCCCGCTCCTCCTCGCCCAGAGGGGAGGCGAGCTCCGTCAACGGAGAGTCCCACTGACTTGCCCCCTCTGGTCCTCCCGCGGCCTCCACCCACATCTCACCTGCAGGCCCACAGGTCACCGGTGGAGCATCCTGCCTCCACTACAGAGCTGCACATTAATGACTAAAAAAAAAACCTTTCTTTTCTTCCGGATATTACAGTTTCAAAAGGGGTTGTGACCCAACATCACATTTAGCGAGTTTTAATAGGTTTAAACATTCTCCGCAGCGCTGGAATTCTGCATTTTAGAAAGCAGTATGAAAGACCCTTTTTGCTCCATGTTCAAAGAATTTTCCCTTGGACATTTTGGTGTCATTTGAAAAGGATCCCACACGCTTTCCAAACCTCGCTCCTAGAATATTTAGAAGACTGACGTTTTATTCTGACGAAGAACTTCCTCAGAACTGACCTGAGACATGTCTGAATAAATGTTTGGACAAGCTTTATGGTGCTGTGCGGTTTCCTTCAGATGCACCTGCTTTTCTCTTTTTTTCTTTTTGTATATTTTCGTTCAAACCAAATGTGCAGCCCCCCCGACCTTGACATCACCTCCAGTGGCCGCCAGAGTGACCTATTCAGCCTTTACCTCCCCGGTATAAACCCCAACCATCCATTACGCACTCTTGGTGTCCCGACACCGAACCGCCAACCTCACAGGCGACCTTTGCTCCTGCTCTCAAATACTCCAAGCTTTCACTCGTGGACTGCCTCTAGCTGTGGAGTGAGCTTTTGTTTTTTTCGACACGGCGTAGCGGCTGTACTCCTACTGGCACCGTGTGGTGTTTTTGGGTAATGTTCGGAGCGGGTTGATTTCGTTCAGGTAATGCTTGTTATGTACGTACAACGGCATCTGGCAGGTTTTGATAAAAAGCCCTCTTTTAAATGGCGCAGGAAGGTATAGTATATGATATTAAAGGATAATACCGGTGCTTTTGTCTGTTTTCAGTTTGTGCCAATAATCTACCCTCCTCCCTCTCCTCCTCCTTTTGGTTTTCTTACAGTCAGCCATGTTTCAGGTACAATCAGGGTTTTGTTCTTCTATCCTAGCAGCCATTCATTTTGTACATATAAAAATCACAAACCTGCATTAAGTGATATTTTAGGTATGAACATCAAATCACATACATATCTGAGTAATGTGAAAAGCTGAGCATGTAGATAATGAGCAACTCTCTGGCTATATGCAGCTAACCAGCTCTGACACGCTCTTGTTACACTTCCTGTCCAGCATGACATCACAGAAAACTGATGTTTCTGGTCAAGAAAGTCTTTAAAGAGCTAAAAGTTGGGTAAATACTGAGCTAATGTCGGTCAGAAGACCAGAAACACTAATCCAAATTGATATTCATGCTCGAATATGTCTGCTAGATATGCAAGTAGGCAATGCTGACATATGAGCCATGACAGCTCAAATCTGTCTCTCATCTGTCTCTTTGAGTTGATTTTTTTTTATCAGTTTTGCAATCAAACAATACACTTAATGCAGCTTTGTATTTAATTACAGTACTCTCGAAAAATGTCGGCCCTAATTTATCTGTCACATTGTAAGTACATGATGCTGACAGGATGTGTCACTGATCACTGACGTCCTCCATGTTCCACCGCGCTGACTGTCAATCACACGACTCCCTCAGAATAAGATACTGTACATCTACACATACAACGGTTCTTCACACATCGTCATATTTCTGCTTTTACTTTATTGGCACTTTTTATTTTCTCCATCAACAGCTAACTTTAAAAAGCCAGGTTTATCACAGCAAAGTTTGTCTCAGTGACGAGAGAAAAAAATGTGTTTTCAATGTGAGGAATTGTCAACTAAATATGGACGGATTAGGTTGAGGGACTGTAGGAAGTGACACCGGTATTCTCCTTTTAATCTCTGCTGCACAAACAGGGCTGCACCTGCTCGGCATCACAGCGGAGAACCACAGGGCGCCTATGCTGTTCCCCTCCTCCCTCTGTGGACCCAGTTTGGACACAGCACGGTGCTTTTAAAACATTAAAGGAGCTTTGACTTCTGGACATGCAAAAGCTGATTGTCTGCCGTGTGATGGACTTCAGAAACTGTTTAAATTCCTCCACTTTGACGTAGCAAAGTGGAGGAGCTTTAGAATATACTAAACCCTCAGCAGAACAACGATGGATCCACCTAACTACACACTAACTTATGAAACCTGTAGAATACTACACAAGATACAAATGGATATTTCTAAAATATTGTACTACAATGTTTTGATGTGGTTGTATTATCCATCATAGCAGTGTTATTGTCGAGAATTTTACTTTTACATTTTAGCACAGATCCTGAGAACTGTCATGGCATGATAATATTATGGTCTCGGTATATTGTGGGACAGGCTATGTCTCTTAGTTTGTTAGCATCGTTCAATGTATCAGAGGTCTCACTGGCCCACCGCGCTAGCTGGGACTAGCCGCGTGGGCTAGTGAGAACTGTTCGGACAGACGTTTGTTATTTGGTTGTGGCAAAAATGGAAAGACTTAAAAATATGTTGGTTGTCACTTGTTACTATTTTTGTTTTTTGTTTCTTTTGCTCAGTTGATTTTAAATGTGTAAACTTGTTTATTACATGTCTGAATAAGAAAATGCAAACATAAGTATCATTTCACTTATTGTCACTTTCATACAGGTGCATGCTTACGTTTGTTGTCACAGGTTTGCTAATCTTGCCCTTCCTCTAAGCAGAGCACTTGTTGTTTCAGCTCCATCTGGTGAACGACTTGATAACTGTTACTTCTCCTCAACACAGTATATATTTGGGTTCACATTTTACCGATCAGGCCCACAGTGTGACTGAGAATGGTGTTTGTCCATGCAGTAGTTAAGTCAAAAACCTCCATGACTTAATTATACAGTTTGACAGTAGTAAGCATAAGGTCATGAGCATCAGGTGTGGTTTACACTCGAATGAATCAACCACTACTTATCAGTCGCTAACCTTATTTCCTCAGACTGAATGAAAATGCAGTTGACGTGCAGGTCTGTTGTCTAGTGGAGCCACATCAATAAAGACGACTAGTCACTTAAAGCCATGAATGGGTCTTTTCAGAGGTGAAATCCATTGAAAGTTGCTGCAGCCTGAGGAGGGGAAGGGGGGAGGGATTCAACTCTGTGTCGCTCCCACCCTTCCCCCATTTAAGGTCCCGACCTCCTGCTTCTGTTGCAACGAAGAGAGCGTCAAGTGAAATTCGGGGAATTAGACAAACCCGGAAAAGTGTTGTGTCCTTCAAAAGAAAAGCCTAAATGTAGTCCTTAAAATCGTTAGAGAGAGGTACAGAACCTCGGAAGTAATTAAGATAATACATCTATGAAAATATACGGTGTAGGTCACTAGCATATCATTTGTATGAGGGTATATTTCCATGCATTTTAAATGTGTAAGAGATGAGCAAAATATATAGCAAATATTTCCTCCTTTCCTCACAAGTGTTACAGCACACTAACAGTATCTGAGCTTTGCTTTCAAGCATTACCATGTTACAGACAACATTTTACAGTTCATAACTGCATAAATGTGTCTTAAATGTCGTAAATATAACCAAATAATCGTATTTACCAAACCAGAAATATCCACTCTTACAAGGCTTAAATATGGTCTTTTTTTTTTTAGAAAGGAAACCTTCTAGAAAGGACCTGTGAAATATTTCAAGGCTTCTGGTGGGTGAGATGTATAGAATAGAGACAAAATGTAAATACATAACCAAAAATACAATGAGCACAACAGCATAATCAACCATGTAGTCAAAAATAATGACAATCCAATCTGATTCTGACAGCTGAGGAACATTGTGTTTTGCTACATTGTTTACCACACCTACATTGTCACACAGCATACATTGGGACATACTAGTATTATCATCATAGTGACACACAAAGACATTTGTGTGTGACATTTACAATCTTCCCAATCTGTTTTATTAGACAAGATATTAACGCATTCCATCAGACCAAAACAAAGTAATTAAAGCTAAAACTGTATAAGAACTGCAGGTCTTTAACATAACCGCTAGAGGGTGCAATTGACACGCCCGATAACAGTTTTATTGTTGTATCCGTTGACCGGAAGTGCGTTACTACTGCGACTAGCTTCGCAGTTCATACTATAAGGTTAGTTTCTATGCCATGACTGTAGCTACGAGTTGTGTTTTCAAACTCCAAAATGCGGCGTTACATTCGTGCACTAATGTTGTGCACGGTGTTCGGCGTGTTTTCGGGCTTGTATGTTTACAGTAAACTGTATAACTCGGACGTGTCGGTCGGTGGAAACGGACCGAAGAGGGTTTTCATCCCACCGAGAGTCCCCGGAGGCAGGCGAGGTACCGTGGACAGAACTGGGCCCAAAAGCCCACACTGGTACAATAGGTAGGACTGAGCATTTATGTTTCTGCTGCTTTAACGGGCTACAAAACAACTATTTATTCCGATAAGCACGAGTATATATGTTATATAAGTATATCAAGTTACTCTGTACCACTCGTGATGTATAGGAATGTAACGCGGACTGACTGACTGAATGCAAACAAAGTCCACTGCCGTTAGCTTCATCTTCTATGGTGGTAACGCGAGACTTGGACAGGTGTGGGACCTCACGTGATACATTACAGTTGTCATACAAATAGTCTACACAGGCATGACTCCCACATACCAAACTAGCCTAGCAGTTTGTCTAATAATAATATTAAATATGACAAAGAAAATCTATTGAAGGCATGTGGAAAATCCATATTCCAGCATATGAAGTGATTACTGAAAGTTTAGCTTTACTAATAATACATTTGATTTGTATAGCGCTTTAAAAGGTACTCAAGGCACTTTACATGGTAAAGACACACAACAAAGGCAGCAATAAAAGAAGAAAGATGCCAATAGTGAAAAATAAAAAACTAGTATCACAGGTTAAAAGCAGATTTAAATAATACTTGCTTGTTCTCACACCTGAGTGTTTATGTTTATGTGTGTGTGATAAATGGGTGAAGTAGCTTATAAAGTTGAAAACAGTTGCTTTCTGCTTTCCAGTCCCTTACTGAGGCCACTGCCATCAATCATGGCTTTAGGCCTGAGAGAAAATCATTGAGTTCTACTACTTAACAAACATATTCTCCATCTATTGTTTGGTCTGTGAAACGTCAGAAAATGGATTGAAAGATAATGATCTCTTCAGATTGCTTGTTTTGCCCGACCTGAAGTCCAAAACGTAAACATTGAGTTTACTTTGACATCAGACAAAGTAAAACACATTTGAGCAGCTGGAACCAGAGAGTGATTGTTATTGTTGCTTTAAAATGGGCCCCAGCTATAGTTTGTACCAGCACAAAGAGCTATTGCTGATTTACAAAAACTATAATCTGAGTAAAGTTATTTCAGAAAGGAAAAAAAGAAAATGTTTTCTCGTCAAGATTAGAAACAAACATTAACAAGAAAACATGGCTGACATCTGCACCAACCTGATGAAGTCTTTTGTCTACACCATGTAATGATACCCAGGACTCTGAGATTCATCATCATCCCTCCGACTCTCCTTCCTCCTGCTCAGGTACATCATGCGTCAGCGGGGTCAGACGGAGGCAGGTGGTGGCAGCAGCGCTCAGAGCAGACCTGAACCCCCCATGCATCTGGCCGTGGTGGCCTGTGGGGAGAGGCTGGAAGAGACTCTCACCATGATCAAGTCTGCTGTGCTTTTCAGCATTAAGCATCTCCAACTGCACATCTTTGCCGAAGATCAGCTCCACGCCAGCTTCATGGAAGCCGTGAGTAGTAAATATTTGTGGAAAATTTGTGTCTGAAAACTGCAAGTTGCTTGCTGTTGATTGTAAGTGACCGAGTTTGTGTTGATCATATCCTGTGTAATATATTCCTACGAGTAATATAATTTGTTATCTGTGTTCCAGTTGGAGTCGTGGCCTAGTTTTATTCGCTCCAGGTTCAACTTCACAGTCTACTCCATCAGCTTCCCCAGTGAGAACGCAGCAGAGTGGAAGAAACTCTTCAAACCCTGCGCTTCTCAGAGGCTCTTCTTACCTGTGAGTTTCATATAGAGAGAGGACTCTTAAGCATGAGAACCACAGGGAAAATGCATATTTGACATCATTATGACATTTTTAAGACAACGCAAAACCCAAGTTATAAAATCAAGGTCTGGGAAACTTGGAGCCTTAAAAAGCTCTGAATTGGAAGATATATCTGAATCCTCCACTAGAATGGAGAGTGGCAGGTGTACAATATCAAATATATTTGCCAAATTTGACAGGTCACATATTTAGTTTATACCGTAACATCTAAAGAATATATGAAGAATAAAATGTACAATAAATTAACTGTTTTGTATATTCAGGAGCACTGCAGCAAAACCTAATGTTCCAAAATCATTGCAGTACACAGTACAGTATTCTGTTCCCCTGAAGAAAATCTCCTTTGTCAGGCCACTGCAGAACACCCACATTATTGATATTCTCAGTGACATCTATCTCTGTGTGTCTTTTTCAATCCATGCAGCTGATCCTGAAGGACGTCGACTCGGTTGTGTACGTTGACTCCGACATCCTCTTCCTGCAGCCTGTAGACCGCCTGTGGGCGTTCCTGTCCCAGTTTAATTCCTCCCAGCTGGCTGCCATGGCCCCTGAGCACGAGGAGCCCCGCATTGCCTGGTACAACCGCTTCGCCCGCCACCCCTTCTACGGCAGGACGGGCATCAACTCAGGGGTCATGCTCATGAACATGACACGGATGAGGAGCATGTACTTTCAGGTAGGGCTGAATTCGGAAGACAGGAGGTGTTTCTTCAGCTCTGTTTACTGCATTAGTGTACAACCTTTATTGGCCACAAGATGTCCTCCTTCTGCTGCAGTTGGTGTGCACCAAGGTCTGTGCACAGAGTTGACATTGTGAAGCTCCCCACCCATACATTATTGTGACACAATCAAGGCATCTTTTTTGTGTATACATGTGTGTGTCGACAGAATGACATGACGTCTGTGGGGCTGCGTTGGGGGGAGCTGCTGATGCCTCTTCTCCAGAAATACAAACTCAACATAACCTGGGGAGACCAAGACCTTCTCAATATCATTTTCCACCACAACCCTGGTAAGGCTGCCCGCACAAGTGCAACACGCATAGCATGTTCTTACGGTCATGGAAAACCTGGAAAATTCATGGAATATTAAATTGGTTATTTCCAGGCCTGGAAAAGTCCTTGAAAAAAATAAAATCCCAAATGTTTTGGAAAGTCATGGAAATGTGTTATATTCATATGCTCATGATGTTCATTTATGCCGAGTTTGAAATGATTAATATGCTTTTAAAAGAAAGACGCTCAAAATATAAGCAGCCACACATACAGGCATCTATATAAATGTTTATTCTTTTAATCAAACTATTGTCTCTCATTCATTTGTGTCATTTAAGGTTTACTGTATGCTTTGGAATCCTCATTGTTAGTTTAAATACTACATTTTCTCACTTTTTCATGTTTACACCGAGATTTCACAAAATGTTTGGTCATGGAAATTTGGTTTAAAGTCATGGAAAAGTCATGGAAATCCATTGGTCAAAATGTGTATGAACCCTGTGTATATGTCCATGTACAAGACTGTACACTTTTAAAAATGATGCTTTTCAGCCTCCACAGACAAACTGAGGAGGGATTAATTGTTATTAACTGCTAGACATTAGCTTATTGTACTCGTCAAAGTCTAAAGGATGTCACTTTGCAGTCCTGATTTGTTGACTGTGTTGTTTCTGTGTTTGTACACTTCCATTCACAGAGTGCTTGCTGGAGTTTCCGTGCCAGTGGAATTATCGTCCAGACCATTGTATCTATGGCAGTAATTGTGCGTCAGCGGAAGATGATGGCATTAACATACTGCATGGAAACAGAGGGGTTTACCACGACCACAAACAACCTGCATTCAGGGCTGTTTACGAGGCCATACGAAGGGTGAGCAGCAGCTTTGTGTTGGAGTATGTGAGATGCTTGAATACACTTGTCCATCTTTAGGCTTTGTGAATTCAGTTATGGGCCTTTTCTTACGTTGCATCTCGTTATGTCACATGTTCAGCCAGGACATGGATTCGACATGATAGGATTTATGTACTATTGAGACCGGAAAGAATTGCCCCTCGGTGCATAACATGAACTGCTTTTCTGGTTATCTTTTAATATCTTAATGTTGTTCACTTTAGACAACTTTATCAAACACAAAGATCTATTTATTTCACTAATAATTATTGAAGACCAAAAGTAGATAACAAGATGGGAGTGCAGTCTACTATTACATTTAATTACAGAAACATATCAATAAACATAAATATTAACAGAAGCCCCTGAGGTCACAAAAACATTATACAGGCAGATATTGATGGTAGCAGAGGAGCAGCAAATGCAGCCTCATACTACAGTCCATCATTAAAGGGTGACGCACCTCACTCCTTTTTGACTGGAAACACTTATTTTCTTCTTATGATCACCGGTTTTATACATTCGCACATCACATTTAACGCATTACAATTTTTTTATTTCCACACATACTGATTGCTGAACGCTTGGCAAAAGGCATTTTGGGAAATATAGTGTCATGAAAACTGGCACCCTGTTATAAGTCTCTTGGGTATATTAAAGTTAAAAGGAAAAGAAGAAAGAGGCGGCTGAGCCTTTTCAAAGTGTTGCTGGTGTAATTTAGTGCAACATCTGATGGGAGGAGCCCTTTTATGACCACAGTGACACACCTGCTCTCCACCACTGCCCTGTTCCTTCACCCTCCTAGATGAGATTTTGGATTGGCGCTGACCCTAAAGACCGTAAGTGTTCGTGACATCAGATTGTCTGCATTGGAAAACAAACGTCCACCTTTTCCAGAAGGTTGGAGTGAAAGCTAATTTCCCCCATGAGGATGTTTATGGGTTGTCTACCAACAGTGTAATGATATTGACGACACCAGTGACATTTACTTAATGAAGCCATCAACGTTGGGAGTCTCATTGCTTTCCTATTAACAAAGCATTGAACATAGATCAAAGCGATGGCTGATATAAACCTTATCCGTGACCTGCGGTTCAAACTGCAGCTTTATAGGACAGGATCAATTACAGCAGTAGACACACATGTACCTCTGCGGCTATAAGCGAGCCTCAACCCTAGGGCCCATAGCCTGCACTAACACACGTTTTCTTTTCCAATAGCCTATGTAGGTATTGATACTTTCATAGATCTGTAATTAAGTCTGGTTGGCCAGGAGTCGGGATTGATCTTCTGTGTGTTTCATCTCACTGGGCAGACAATTTCATCCATTTCTTGCTTGTTCATCTGCAGCAGAACCGCAGGCAATCTGAGTAGTGTTATGGAGTGAATGACAAACCGGAGAGTCTACAATAACAGCCCAGGAGACGTGTGAGGGTTCAGAAAACTGGCACAAGACAGAGGACTCAAACCTGCACCGTACAGAGTTCATACAGTCGGGAAAATCTTGGAAGTCAATAGCCATTTATAGAATGAGTTTTGGAAGAATAACTAAACCCACAAAGTTTTGGAAAAGTCATGCTTCACAAATACCTCTATACAAGTATTTGTTGTTCAGTCAAAAATCTCTGTTTGTTAAACAATATTATGTACGGGTCGGATTCATCACTTGACATAACATTGTTCTCTGCGTGGGGTGAGATCAGACTCTGACCATTTATTTATATATTTATATCAAGCAAGGCTGATAAACATGGCATTTACGTTGGGCTACTAAAGAACTAATGATGCAACTAATGATTTTGTTGTTGTTAATCTTTTAATTCTACAAAGTAATCACAAAATCTTGACATCAAAACGTCTCACATCCCATGTGATATCTTTAAATTGCTTGTTTGGTCCGACCTGCAGTTCAAAGCAGCATTTCCACACATTTGACAGGCTGGGAGCAGCATTTTACTTAATGAATAACTTTAATAATTAATTGGTAATTAAAATTGTTGTTAATTTAATTTAAAAAGTCCTGTCATCTATTGTTATCACAACAAGTCATTAATTCTACTGTGAAAAGCTTATTTTCTTAATAGACTGGACACAAATGTGCATAAACCAGTGGCCATGCCCTGAATCCTCACACAAAGAAATGGGAATACAAACAGCGGTGCTCCTCCCAGTCTGTCCTCCCGTCTGTCTCAAACAGACCACAGCGCTCTGTCCGTCATAAAGCATCTCCTCCTTCCTGCCCTCCCTCCCTCCTCTGCAAAAAGATGAGCCCAAGAAGCAGCAGTTAAATTTTTTACAGCCGATGGTGCGTTTAGAGTTGGAGTCTGCACACCAACAGTGCCCCATCAGCCACACAGAATCAATACACCAACTGTAAATGCAACTTTATGACTGTGCAGGTGTGTGTGTGTGTGTGTGTGTGTGTGTGAAAGAATGTGCTCATAAAAACGCCATTCTCTTTGTGACCCAATATCAGGGACCCAACCGAAAGCAAATGAGCTGGCATAAAAAATGGTAATTCCCCTTTGATTTCCTCGGAGCATTGTAAAGGCTCCTTCATTATTGGGAAGACATGAAATTTCTTCTGAAATCCCCAGTTATCACTGAACGCTAAGCCTATAGCATAAAACTGACTCCAACAACGTGGGCTGCTTTATGTTTCGCCCGGCTGACCGATCAGATTGGATGTGCAGTCCCCTCTGAGTTCAGCATGCCTTGCGGATTTGTTTTTTAATTTATCCAGGGAAAGATACTCTCGGAACCAAATGCTGTCCAAAGCACCACTTTGAGGGAATCTGATCAATTCTACTGGAACAGTAGGAGACTGAGAGCTGTCCTCAGGGGAGTTATGATAGTAGTTTGGGATTTTAGCTGCTCATTTTAAGTTTACAAGCTTCCAACTTTTAGACCACCACCACCCCCGGGTTTCAGCTCTCTGTAGAAACAGGAGAGTAGTCATCGCTTTGGTATTCATCTTTAGATCATTCAGAGCAAATTTAAGAACAATACATCACACCAAACCTAAGCAATGAATCATTGTGTCGTTCCAGTTCTCTTTTGGCGCGGACCCAGTGACGTCGTTGTTGGATCCACTCGAGGAAGAGCTGCTGACGACGACGCACACTTACTGTGGTAAATCCCACGCGCTTCTCACCAAGAGACTGGCTCACAGCCTGGCGAACATCAACAGCAAGGCTCCACGTGGACGGTGACGAAACAGAATCTCAATGACGGGACGGAGGCCAAAAGGGGAGCGTGTGCCTTGAGCTTTGTCCGAAAGACTTGTTTGTGACGGGCCGGAAAAACTAAACCCAGCAAGAAACTTTACGGTTTGTTTCTAATCCCGTGAGCTGAATGATCCCTGATTTGAACAGTGTGACAGTGTGACTGGTAACAAAAACACAACCACTACAGCACTGCAAACATGTTTTTACTTAGCAAGCTGTTCAATAACAAAGAATTGAAGTTGTCCAAATAGGCATTCATTACTTTGTGCACAACTAATGAGTGGAGCTTTTGTATTGTTTAGGTGAACAGCTGCTCCATAAAACAGTTGGGATTGTCTCAAACTGAGACTAATTAGTGCGTCCCTCTTTTAAGTTGCTCTGGATAAGAGCGTGATGTAAAGGTCTGAAATCTGCTCTCAATGTTACGTTATGTGAACGTAGTCGAGACAACTATTCACTACAGACACATGGATTTTTTTATATACCATGTGTTTCTATTACAGACTTTCATGACATTTTATATTTTACTGACAACTGGGGATTTTTTATTTTTAAAAACCAGCCAGCATCCAGTCTCTTCTTCCAATAATTGTCTCCTTTCAGTGCCTTTGGTTACCGGCTAAAGGTGAACAATCCTCGTGGTGCAAAAGAGCTGTAAAAGTTTGGAAGAGCAGCTCCTGACTTTCCATATTGGAGAATTTATTGAATCTTGTGAAACGCTCTTATTTTTTTTATTATTAAAAGAGACAAAAGAATCCCATCAGAACTGGACAAAGGCTTTCTGCAGAGCCCATTTTTAGAGATGTATGCACTGGCCCACTTTTTTTACCTTCAGAAACCATTTCAGAACCAACAATATGGAAGAGAAGTCGTTTCAGAGAACATGCACGGAATGGTGATAATAATTTCGGAGTTTGTGATTTTGTTAACGATTTTTTTGAATAGTTCCTCGTATGTGGTTTTCTACAGTAGCAGGGGTTGAGCATACGGTTCTCCTGAGTACGGGTTCGTCCGACTCTGTTATTTTATCTGTTACACAGATTACCGTGAGTCAAAGGTCATGTTTATGTCAGTGTACAGGGATGTCAGGTCATGTGACTCGACACAAATGTTGTTTTCTTCTAAGTTAATACATTTCCTTATGTTACTTTGAACAAGCATGTTTCTGGCACTGGCAGTTTTTTAATAATTCATTACTATGAACTCTTTTCTTTTTGTTCTTTGTTTTAACCATATGTTGTCAATTTAGATTTGCGGATTTGTTAAAATAAATTGTTAGGTTAGTTTACAATACAGAGTACAGCCAGCGAACATAATGCAGAAAAATTACTATTGAAAATGTGAATAAGCTACAATTTCTCTCCTTATGCCAAAGCATTTCTTTTTATTACTTATGGGTTTTGCACTGTTGAATGTATTTTGAACACTAAGGGTTATTATCAGTGCTTACGATGTATTGTGAGGATATCCTTTGTGACATGTTTACTTTATATGTTGTGTGTGTGTGTTTTACATTAAATATAATTTTTGTGGAACTGTACAACAGTGTGTCTTGTTTAACCACCAGAGGGTAGCATTTTTAGGATATTTTGGTACTAGTGCTTAGGGATGAAGGACATTGTTTCAGTACTTTTTAAATAATACAATATTTATGACAAAGGAATAATATAAGGGAAACGCTACTTTTGCAGCTGAGCTTTTCAAAGGATTGCTACCATTTCCACTTGATGTATAGTTTCAACACTTAGGTGCCCTGTTGCATCATTTAATACAACCATCTTATCAGAATCTTCTCTTTTTACCAACATATGGCATCTTTGTTAGTTTATTCCATAAAGATGTGACGCGAAGAAGATTGATGCTACAATTCTATCGCCTCCTTGGGCAGATCAATGGACTTTCCAATAATCTATGAGCAGGCCGGTGTGGGTGCTCTACCATTTCTGCTTCAGCTCTGAGGCACTCATAAATTGTAAGTGATGGAGCAATAACGCAGCCGTATACGTGCTGTCTGTGACACTGCATTGCTTTGACTATGTAGAATGAGTTCACGCTTATTCCCATTAGGTGGGGGATACAACTGTCCATGTATGGCTCCAGAGGTAGTTTGATTGATTGCACCAGACGTATCCTCCATTCATCACTATATCTATCTGTATGAGAGCTTATCAATTACCTTTTTTGACCTGTGTGCTTAAATGCAACATGTAACAGTCCAGGTCCCCAGAGGGGAGGGAGACAATGGCTTGGATTGAGCGCCACGTTGAAAAATTCAATATCGTCCGTCCTCAGAAGGTTTCATTTTCCTGAAACTACATGTTTTATATGATAATAAATAACTCTGATTTTATTCCTTTTGTGCCATCGGGACAAGAGGAGAAACTATTTAAGATAAAAAATGTGACCTCCAGCGTTTAGAGTGGGGTCAGAGTGGTTAGAGTGGAAGATGAGGAGGAAATGGGCACATCACAGAGTAATTAAATGTGTGTGTGTGTGTGTGTGTGTGTGTGTGTGTGTGTGTGTGTGTGTGTGTGTGTGTGTGTGTGTGTGTGTGTGAGAAAGATAAATATAAATATATTTAGGGTTTTATTTTAACCAAGGACTATTTTTCTCTATTTGTCACAGACCAAAATATTGAAGAGGAAAGCTGAGTGCATAGTGGGGGAAGAGAGAACAGGCCGCCGGAGTGTCTTAGCCATGAAAGAAAAGAACAAGGCTGTCATAGCCAATATAGCAATTAGGGCACTTTACTGCTTCAGGGTTCCATCTTTCGGTTATTGCTTTGAAAACAGAGTTGGACCTATAAATGGTATCATCACAAGAAAAAAGGCGACAGGGGAACAACAAACGAACATATTCCAGGTAGGTGCATCATTTGGAGGGCGTACAGTGCAGCAGGCTTCATTATGAACTGTATGCATTGATCAAATGGGATGAACAATCTGAAATTGATAAACGCCACACGAACCTGAAGAGGTAGATTAGTGCAGCATGAGAAATGTACTTTATCATCATTTTTAACTGGTCAAGGGGGGACCTTTGTTGCTAATCCATCAACACATGCTATTACCACTGTGACTCTAAATGCAGATGCATCCAGTGTGAATTAAACTAAAAGTAAAAAATAAAAAAGGGAGATGTTACAAACAGGCCCGAATTTGGTTCTTATTGCTGATCTATGAAGCATCAATAAAGCACAAGGTACCACACACAAAACCGTTAGAAGTAGGTCTCATTAGAAAGATATATCTATTTCAATACAGGCTCTGTGAACTTTCGCCAAGCCTGAATGTATGTGTCATTTATAGTGAGTGTACACTTTGATCTAGCGTAGAGGTTCCTTTTATTCATGTGACTTGCCATACAGAAAGACAAGACGGCATCTGTCTAATTCTGACAGCTCCAATCGTGCAGTGTATGGATGCATAATGCACGCATGTTCAAACACAGCGAGCGGAGGCATTAGGGCTGGGAGGCATCA